>NC_061111.1:113682425-114008482 GCF_002878395.1 Capsicum annuum | reverse complement strand
TTATGTTTTATTACGACTTTGTTTAAAGTTGTTTATCTTGAGATGGGTTTCTATCGAAAAGAACCTCACTACTTCTTTTGAGGTATTGATATGGACTATGTACATTTTACCCTCCACAGACTCTACTATGTGGGAATACACTGGGTTTGTTGTTGTTGTTGTTGTTACACACTCTTGACATTCATAAAAAAATATTGATTTAAAGATTCGAATTTTTCTCTTGGAATCATTTGTTCTTTGATTATTTGGTTGATTATTAATTTGACAATTTTCTTTTTGTTCTTCAACTATTGTGAAATCATTCTATTTATCCTTTCTTTTATGAATTCCATGGATCTCCTTGCAAGTATGAATTACTAAACTATCTAACTAGGGTTGTGGGAACCCTACAGGAATAACAAAGTAGAGGAAATACAACATTGTTATTGACAAATATTCTAGCATAAATTGTGATTCTTTGAATAATTGTTTTTTTATGAGCGGACAATGTTTAGAACCTGTCTGTATTCACTACTTACTTCAAAAGAGGGACAAAGAATATGAAAAGAAGATCACGATACTAATTTGAGGCCACCTACCCTCATCTAAATAATTTGACACTTAAAAGGCACCAGTTAATCTGGGATCTAGGATAAGGGTTAGTAAGGCAGACACACTTAGACTCAAAAGGAATAGAGGGAAATTCACTAAAGGAGTTCACAAAACTGTTTGTGATACATCATTTACCAAATTTTGGATGCAAGATATTGAGACAGTTCAACGGAGCACGATAATCTATGGAGTTAAGAATCTACGGGGAACACTGTCCTAGTATTCATCTCGTATTTATTTCAACTAAAGCAACCAAGATTTGCTACTTTTTCTACTTTTCTCAACAAAAGTCCCCTATTTACTTTTAGTATTTTCCAGCTACTTCAATAGATTCGTGAGAGAAATTTCACCTATTCTTTGTGGGTTAGACCCAAACCTCTGTTGTTATTGACATCGACTACATTATACTTCTTAGAGGTGTAGTTTTGGGCAACATAAAATTTTAGCACCATTATCTAGAAATACAATTATGGATTGATTGACAAAGTTTACTAAGGTTGTTAGGTTTTACCTTTCTGCTCTTCAGAGGGTGTATACTAGTTTATTCTCGATACTAGGAGTCAAGGTAATATCTTGGTCCTATTTTACCGAAAGATTGAATAAAACTTATGATAGAATCATAGGATATCGGAACACGATCATGAAGCTCATCTTAAGGGGCTTTGAGATGATCCACTTTACTTTTCTTCCCCATCTCTATATAGTTTTTAGGAGATAGCTGTGCAAACAACTGTGTGGTTATTAGTGGGATCAAATGTGAGAAGGGATAATGAGGCTGCCTATTATGTAGTTCTTGAGGAGGGACAAAGACAGAAAGCTGATCAACGAGCAGAACTCGATAGAGCTAGAAGAGATAGAGTTCCCATGCCCCCAGCTTATCAGTACATGCAAGTATATGATGATCTAGGTGATAACCTAGGGTATATTGACCCCATATAGATAGAAGCTATCATTTCTCCGGATTTACCCTACGGTATTAAGTTTTATATCACAAGTGCTATGATTCAGCTGTTAAATCTGAAGGGTGTTTTGTGGGTTGTCCGATCGATAATGCAAACATGCATAACATAAATATTTTTTGAATTTGGACTTTATATAATACACCTAGGTTGTGTCAGGAAGCATTAAGACTTAGGTTGTTCCCATTCTCTCTAACTGGTGAAGCACATTATAGTTAGGAGAACTACCTTATTAGTCCATTACTACTTGGAAGGAGTTGAAAAAATAGTTCATAGAATGATACTTTCCTCTATATAGAACACTATAATTAAAGGCTGAGATCTATACTTTCAAGCAATTGCATTTTGAACCACTGTATGAGGCATGGTTTAGGTTTAAGAAGAAGTTGATAATGGTTCCTAATCACAGAATTACTAGGAGAAATTTTCTAGAAATTTTCTATCATGCCCTAAATACCAGTTCCAAAGCTATTCCAGATACTCTTTTAGGTGGAGATTTCATGACCCTATATTTGGAGGGAACATGGAAAATTGTAGATTAGATCTTTCTTACTAGCCGGGGGTGGCAACTTCAGATGCTGAAATAGGCACCAAAACTTTTGCTATTAGAGCTTCCAGCGAGCAGAGAATTATAGATGATACTATAGCTCAAGAAGTTATGCACTGAAGACAATCACTGGGTTACTGAACGAAATTCATAACTATGAATTCCTAAAATGTGAATACAGTGGGAACATAAGGTAAAACACCTAATTTGTATGATTTTTATGTTAAAGAACAAGCAAAGAATCTAGAAAAAGAGTTAGCGGGTTTTTGAGCCTAGGGCTAAGGGAATCAAGGTCGAAACTATTATGGGATAAATATAGGGATTAGAGTAGAGAAAGAGATGGTGACTGGAGGTGTAAGGATGATTATAAGGTTAAGAGTATTATGTATGTACAATCGGTGGACCGTGACACTGATACAAGAATGATGGCATTGCTTACTATGTCGGTTAAGGATTTAGAAAATCAAGAGAGTTGATTTAAGGAGATTTTGTCAGATATTTCTTGTTTGATACAGAAAGTAGTGTCATATGCCACTGCGAACAAGCAACTTGAACGATAATTTGGTTAAAATTCGGCGACCTTGAATTAGCATCAATCGAATATTCTTTTGAGTAATACTGTACAAAATTTGAAGAATGATAGTCATTGTTTGTCAATCACCACTCAGATTAGAAAGGATACTATTGATTTCCCTTTGATTGAAGTTGATGAGGTTCGGGATAATGCTTCTGAGATTGAAGATGCACCTAAAATGAAACCTAAAAAGTTGGTGATTAGAGGTGTGTCATCATAAAAATTGATGAATGTTGATAAAAGAGTTGAGAAGGATAAAGGAGAGAAGAAGGAACTAAAGTTTGTATTAAAGACCATTCCATAACCTCATCCACATTTTTCTTAGAGATTCAAGAAGAAGTAAAAGGAATGGAACTATTAATATTCTTTTTGTGAAGGCATCGGAGCAGATGCCAGTCTATGTGAAGTTCATGAACGATTTGGTTACTATGACACGAACGGTGACTTTTGATCCCATTGATAATATGCACCAGTGTAGTGATATTGCTTCTCGATAATTTGTAGAGATAAAGGGCAACCCCAAAGCCTTAACTATTCTATGCACTATTGGGTCCTTTAACTTCTCTCAAGCTTTATGTCATTTAAGAGCTAGTGTCAATCTAATTCGTTGGTGGAGTACAACCTATTGGGGTTTTTCACACCAAAACCAACATTAATTAGGTTATTGATGGCTGACCACACTGTGAAGAAACAAGTTGGCATATTATGTAATGTGTTGGTTAAGGTGGCATCCTTTATATTTTTAGTTGATTTTGTGATCCTTGACTGTGAGGTGGAGTTTGAAGTCCCTATTATGTTAGAAAGTCCCTTCCTAGCTACAGGTATGACATGAAGATAGGTCAGATTATGTTAGGACACAATGACAAATATTTAACTTCTAATTTGTGTCAATTTATACGGCAATTGAACATGTGGTGTCTATGATAGACACTATTGATAATGATTATTCATTAATTACCTGTAATGATGAGAGAATTAGGGTTTTAGCACTAGCGACAGTTATTGTGAACTTCTACAATGATGGTATCGATGAATACAATGAGATAGTTAGCACACTATATGGTAAAAGTTATTATTATGCTCCAAATAAGTTGGATCTTGACTTGAACTATAGAGCTACTCCACCAGCTTGACTATATATTAAGAATACTTCGGTCTTAGAATTGAATGCCCTCCCATATCATTTGCGATATGTATTTTTGGGGGCCGACAATACCTTGTCGGTTATTATTTCTACTGATTTATTGAATTCACATACTGAGGCATTGATTTTTATCCTATGGAGAATTAAGAGGGTTATCGAATAGACTATAGCATATATTGTGGGATTCAACCTAGGATTTGTATTTATAAAATTTAGCTTGAACTTGATTGTGTTCCCAGCAATGACCACCAACATATTTTTAATCCCTCTATGCAATATGTGGTGAAGAAAGAGATCATAAAGTGGTTAGATACTAGCATAGTTTAAACTATAGCAGGCAATAATGGGTTAGCCATATTTAATACGTACCTAAGAAGGGTGGGATCATTGATCCCAAATGATAATAATTAATTAATGCCTATGAGATCAATTACTAGACGGATAGTGTGCATAAATTACAAAAAGTCGAACACTTGGACTCAAAAGGACCAACTTCCTATGCCATTCATGGATTTTATGCTAAACAGACTTGCAGTTAGGGGTGGGTACTATTTTATTGATGTTTATCCAGGGTTTAATAAGATTTATATTACTTTTGAAGACACAGAGAAGACTATTTTTATTTACCCATATGGTATGTTTAGATTTAATAGGATGACGTTCAGATTGTACAATGCTTCTGCCATCTTTTAGCACTATACGATGTCAATATTTTTTGATATGGTGGACGATACTATAGATGTCTTTATAGATATATTTTTAATTGTTTGACACTCTTTTCATGTTTGTCTGGCCTATTTGCCAATGAACTTCAGAGATGTAAGGAGTGCAATCTGATGTTGGATTGGCAAATGTTCCACTTTATGGTTGTAATACTCCGTACTTCTACCTAGCTTATAATCGTCCCAAAAATTGTCAAAGTATTGCTTTAAAAGATGAATCCACTTTTATATATGTGTAATTTTCAAGATTTTCACCTTTTGTTGTGTGGGAAATTCAATAAGCCTTCCATCATTACCAAATTCGCATTCGCCCAAATACGACACCAGGGCATAGAGTTAGAGCCTTTTTAGTGAGATAGTGTATTACCTGAACCATCAACCTGTCGCAAAGCATGCCAAAATGACAATTATAAAAATCTAGTGATCCTATGCGATTATGGCGCATCAAGAAAAGGCTCAGTTTCAGAAATGCCCTTTTTCCAGTGAATCTCCACGATGTCTCCGTGTCGCACTAAAATTTAGGATAAAAAACAAAGTGACAAGCAATTGCTCCGATCACGCCACCATGCTGATTTCCAATTGTCAATTTCTAGTGAGCTGGCAGAATTTCACCGTGTCACGCCATCATGTAAAATTGGGATTTTTTAAGTTTCGTCATTTAATTTTAGGGGTTGTTTGGTCAATTCCAAAAACTCCAAATCAGCCTATACAGGACATTAAACCCTAAAAAGACCTATTATCTAATTGTTTACCCACATCTCTCAAGAAATAAATCACTCTCTCTCAAAGATAGAAAACCCTAGCCCTAAGTTTCACAAACAAATCTAAAGAAATCTATCCAAGAACCTTCAAGGATTTCTTTCTCAAGTATGCATAGCGTTCATTCACGGATTCCTTTCGTCCATGAAGCCTAAGAATCAAGTTTTAAATCATGTATTATGAATATTATGTTATGGGTTGATTATGTTTATGTGATAGTTGTTGTATGGTTCCCAAGTTGGAATCTCAATGTGTTTTTATCGAATTACGTTAGTATATGTGTAAAAATCCATGAATTGTGTGATTTATGAATGGTAATTGATGATTATGCCTATGCCGTAAGTGGTGCGTGTAAGGTGTTTGATAAAATTCCTTGAAGACTAGAAATCATATAATATAGTTCAAATGTGACTTAAGTGATGGATTCATGTTTTACCCTTATGTTCAAATAACTCCCATGCTATTGATGTGCAATGTAAATGTTGTTGAAAAAACCATAATGCAAAAATATGGAATTATTAAATTGATTATATGCATTCCTTCCAAGTATAAGATTATGATAACCGTGTACTTCATGAAATCCCCAACTTATTGTATTATGAATGGTTGATATTGGTCATGTGTTCAAGAAGTGTCAAGTCTTGTAGGTTTTATGCTATCGAGTCTCGGGGGTACTTGTACCCAATAATTTAGTTGTGTGACTGGAGCCAGTGTCTTGTTTTCACGATATCTTCAGTCAAGCCATGTTTAGTAGAATTTAGTCAGCCATGTGACTCAGGAAAACTTAGTAAACTCAGTAAACTCAGTAATCTCAGAAAGCTTAGAACTTCAGTAATCTTAGTAGTATTCCATTATTCAATTGAACTCAATGAACTTAGTGCAGTTCAGTTCAGTTAATCATGTTCAGTGTCTGTTCAGATAGGAGTAGGCTTTAGGACCAAGTGAACCTAAGGATAAGGCCACACACTAACAGTTGAGGGTATGATCCTTAGAAGCAATCCTTGCATTCCAGAACTATATAGCCAGCATAGATTGAGACATCAACATTGACAGCTGAACGTTGATGAGGAAGATAAACACTGTTAGATGATAGTCCCACCATTCTCTTTTGGGGATACTATTAGATGAGGGTCACCCACAGCTTGTCCTTCTCAGTGGTGCGGTATTGACACCCTTCCAATGAGGGTTACAGATTGGACCTAACTTAACTATAATAGAGTATTAGTGGCATATCGGTTAGATGACTACTTACCATAGTTTTAGTTATAGAATCAGGATTGTCAGATACAGTCACTCAGTCTCAGTAATAAAACTCATATAGTTCTTCAGATATCAGGACTGTCAGATACAGTCACTCAGTAAATTATGGAACTCACCTAGTTTTATCAAATTTTAGCACTGTCAGACACAGTCACCCAGTCAATAGTATATTAATTATACGAAATTTATGTTACCAAGATTCAGATTTAAGGACTGTCCGATACAGTCAATCAGTCTAGTTCTTCATAATCAGAACCATTAGAAATAGTCATTTCTTTATAAGTAATACAACATCAGTTCCTGAAAACTTGATAGACTTAGTCATTCAGTATCCCAAAATTACTACTCAGATATAAGAAAATCAACGTTATTAGAATTCATGAGTCAGTGTTATCACGATCTCAGTTACAGTTATGTATTCATGCATGTATTCTTATATTCATGTAGTTCAATCAATTAGAATTGTTCATGTATAGGAACCATTGCATTCAACCTTTCTCACTTGCATACTAGTACATTCAATGTACTGGCACATTTGCGCTATGGTGTTTTATACCATAGGTTTAGAAGCTTGAGCTCCCAAGCATCCTTAGTAGATCAGAAATTCATTAGTTAGACTAGCAGTGAGTCCTTATCATTTGAGGATAGCATAATTATTTTATTACTTTATTATTTCAGTAGTTCGGAGTTTTTTAGGGACATCTCCCATCAACTCCATAGATTTTAAACAATTTAGAGGCTTTCAGACTACATCATGTTTTAGATAGTTTATTTCAGTTCTGGGTATTGTTATACCCCATTACAAACATTGTTTTATATTCAGTACTAGTTTAGTTTTGCACTTTATGGCCTTACAACTTATATTTTATATATTTATAGTATAACATTCAGTGCTCAGTTACAGATATCAGTCATGGGTTTGCTTGTGGTTATTTGGGGTCGTGAGCACCGTGTAACATTCTGGGTTCCAGATTCGGGGCATTACAAAGTTGGTTTCAGATACTAAGGTTCAATAGTGTCCTAGGAAGTCTGAAAATCCGTATCTAGTAGAGTCTTGTGCATGGGTGTGTTATACACCACACTTATGTGCAGGAGGCTATGAGATATTTTAGGAACAGTTTCCCTTTTTTCAGTATTTATGTGGTGCCACTGAGCATAATATCTAATTAATTTCTCTGTCTAATCCTCTCCTTTCTCTCGCTTATAGAATATGCCTTCCAAAGGGGCTAGCAAAAGGAGAATCGATAATCAGTCAGCACCTCAGCCCATTCAGGCAGATCCCCTGGATGAACATATTTTACGTGCAGAATTAAGGACTGGATTTATTACTCTATCTAATTCAGTCACAACTCATAATGAATGGCTAGTTTTATTCCAGCCAATCCAATGGCCAATTCAGTTGTAGACAAGATTTAGGACTTCACCTGAATGAATACTCCCCTATTCTCGGTTCTAAGTTCGAAGAGGATCCACAGGAGTTCCTTGACCAGGTTCAGAAAGTCACAGACATCATGGAAGTGACTTTCGGTGAGAATGCAGAGTTAGCCACTTATCAGCTACAAGATATAGCCCATACGTTATTTAAACAGTGAAAGATAGACTGGGGTACAGATGTAGAGCCCATAGAATGGGAAGTGTTTGTTAATTCCTTCTTAGATAAATTCTTTCCCCTAGAGCAGAAAGAAGACAAAGTGTTAGATTTCATCATTAGATTTCATCAATCTCAAACAAAGTTGAAAGAGTGTAAAAGAATACTCCCTCAAATTAACCCAGTTAGTCAGGTAAGCTCCCCACGTAGTAACAGACAGTAGTTCCAGAATGAGTAAGTTTGTGTCAAGGGTTTCAAGTAGAATGGTTAAGGAGTATAGGACTGCAATGTTTATTAAGGAAATGGACATATCTAGACTTATGGTCCATGCTCAACAGATTGAATAGAAGAAACTTAAGAAGAAAGAGAGAGAGAATAAGATAGACAGAATAGGTAGTTATAGTTTTTCCTAGCCAGGGTCGTAGGGTGGTAATTGTTCTAAGCATAGTAAGAACTTTTCATTTTTAGCTCGTTTCTCATCCAGTGCTTCAGTTCCTAAGTTCAGAAATTGTAGAAAAGATAGGGTACAAGGCTCAAAATCTTAGAATAATGCAAGAATTATTCGCACTCATCTACTTTGCAAGGAATGTGGTAAGTATCGTAAGGGTGTGTATAGAGATAATAGTAATGTGTGTTTCGGATGTGGCAAGTCAAGTCACAAGGTCTGAGACTATCCTAAACCCAGTCCACGAAGTCATCACGGTTTCCCTTCAGCTCAGTCTGATTGCTCAAATCAGCAAGGTGTTAATTCCAGCACTATCAGTGGACAACTTCCAAATAAAATCTATGCATTTTAGTCCCGACAAGATCTGGAAAGTTCTCATGGTGTAGTCACTGGTATGTTACAGTTCTTCTACTTATATGTTTATGCTTCTTCAGATTTAGGAGCTTTTCTTTCTTTAGTAACTTTAAGGCCAGACCAAATGTTAGCAGGACCTTTCCTGTCTCTACCCTTGTGAGTCAGTCTAACATAGCCCAACAGGTATACAGGAACTGTCTGGTTATGATATCTTAGAAATTCAGGCCTTTAGGATACTGGTAGTGGTGCCAGTATCTGTAAAAAAATTTAGGAAGGAAAGATAATTCCCGACCCATTCCTGCCTCAGTGCAAAGTTTCGTACTTTAGCCATCACAATACTTCTGTATTCCTTACATTTCAGTTCCATGTACTTCCCTTAGGATTGTATGGATTTCAAGTTCCTAGTATAAGGAATACTAGTTAAGTCATTGTTATAAATCATGTTCCATGAGTACAAAATTTTAGACTTAGGTCATCCAGATCATGACTCATACACTCATGTCCTGTCTTACAGTATGTTCAGCCTACATGATTCATGCTCCACTCCTAATGATCAACCAAACTCTGACTATGTCACATATATCCTTAGTTTAGATCCCTTGGTGAATCTATTGGGATAATGTTCTATCCCTCGAGTCTCATTTATGGAGTCAGTTCAGTAATCTATATTCAGTAAAGGACTCAGGTTGTCTAATACGACCATGGCTTTAATTTATCAGTTACTTAGCCATCAGAATTCAATACTTCAGTACTAGACTAAACCTCAGTTTTCAGAAACCAGCATTCAGTCCTAGTTACAGTCTTAGTTATGGTTACAGTCTCAATTACCATCATAGCTACAATCTCAGCCCCAGTCATAGTCTAGCTAGATTAGAAACTCAATTCACTCTTTGGATTACACGACCATAGCATATGGCCAACAGTTACTCAGTTAGTAGTATTTCAGTACCTCAGATTATAGAGAGTTTCCGAATCACATTATACGCTTGGTCTTGCATCTTTAAGATAATGCAACTTTCACCTATTTATGCTCAGTTATCTCATGTTGCCTAGTCAGTCCTTACCTTCTATGCGTGATAGTCTATAGTTTAAGTCCAACTATCCAAACTAAGTACCGTTTAGTCTTACATAACCAGTACTCATCCATCGGTCAGTTAGTAGATCATATGAGTTAGTCAGTAAGGATTTGTCTGAACAACCAATACCTCAGTCCAGTAGTCAGATAGACAAGATCATTTACTTTCCCACTCTTTCCATCTAGTCACACACATAAATGTTACCACTCTAAAAAGGACCAATCATATAGTTGCGTGGGCAGCTCAGTCCATTTTTCATCTCTCAGAATCAGATTTTAGATATATAGTCAAGATTCAGTTTGTAGGTGCCTAGTGCATCACCTCCTTTATCCTCAACATCTCAATCAAGTCAGAATTCTTCAAAGGACATATTGTCCCAAGGGGGAGATACTAACTCCCAAACTTCTATGACCTAGACACTCTATTTTCCTCTTCATGTAATGAATCCAATTCAGAGTAGAGGGTACCCATAGGTTGACCCTCTAGCTTCAATGTCGGTCGTAAGCCATGTACTCAATGGCTCAGTTTAGCTCCTGATGCTCATTTCATGACACATGTTACATACCCAGCCATGTTCTCAAGTTCCCTTTCATGCATGTTCGGAAAAGATCTGTAGATGAGGTCAAAAAATTTTATGTGTTGGATAATCTCTCCCATGAAGTGAGTGAAGAGGTTTGGCAATAATGGTATACTTAGTCCCTGATATGTTGGTCCCTTCAAAATTCTCAGTCACTTTGGCAATGTATCTTATGATCTCAAATCGCCTTCAGATCTAGCTTCAGTGCTTCCGGTCTTTTATGTCTCCTTTCTCAAGAAATGCGTAGGTGACCTAGCAGTCGTAGTCCATGTTAAGGGCGTATACATTTAGAACAACCTCTCTTATGAAGAGATTCCAATCGAAATACTTGACTATCAGAATCATAGACTGAGGAACAAAGAAGTCCCTCTAGTCAAAGTTCTTTAGTGAACTCAGTCCATTGAGGGAGCTACTTGAAAAGTAGACGAAGATATGCGATCCAAGAGCCCTTACCTCTTCTCTTCAAAATTAGACTCATCTAAAGAAGATAGTTTTCCTTAACGATTATTCATTTTCATGTTCAAGTTCTAGTTACAAACTAGTTTCATGCTTAGATTCACATCATAAACTTGGTATCCATCTACCATTGCCAATTCAGTCATGTGTTCTTGCATCAGACATGCATTCTCCTTGTGAGAAACTCAGTTATCAAAAATATCAGTCATGTGTTCATTAGTCAGTTCAGTCATGAAATCATGCATCTGATATGTATGCTCAGTATGAATCTCAGCAATGTTACTCATGTAATCATGTTCTAGTTGTTCATGTTCAGTTATGTACTTTAGCTTATTGTTTCTCCTATTTCAGTAAGTCTCATTCAAGGAGAATGTTCCTAAGGAGGAGATATTATAATACCCCATACTTCTACCTAGCTTAAAATCGTCCCAAAAATTGTTAAAGACTTACTTTAAAAGATGAATCCACTTTTATATATGTGGAATTTTGAAGATTTTCACAATTTGTTTTGTGGGAAATTCAATAACCTTTCCATCAATATCATATTTGCCCAAATCTGACACTCGAGCATAAAGTTAGAGCCATTTTAGTGAGATAGTGCATCACCTAAGCCATCAAAGCATCGCGGAGCATACCAAAATGTCAATCATTAAAATCTAGTGAGTCTCCACAATTATGGCGCATCACGCCAAAGCTCGAATTTAGAATTATACTTTTTCAAGTAAATCTCTGTGATGTCTTCGGGTTGAGCCAAACTTCCAGGTTGCAAACAAAGTGGCAACACGATAGCTCCACAACGTACGACCATGCAGACACCCAATTGTCTAGTTTCCATGGAGCTGGCATGATTTCACCGCATCATGCCAGCATGTAAAATCTGTTTTTTTAAGGTTCCGTCATTTAATTTCAAGGTCTGTTTGGTAGATTTCAAAAACTTCAAATCAGCCTATACACGACATTAGACCCTAAAAAGACCTATTATCTCATTATTTACCCACATCTCTCAGGAAATAAATCCTTTTCTCTCAAAGATAGAAAACCCTAGCCCCAAGTTTCAAAAGCAAATCTCAAGAAATCCATCCAAGAACTCCAAGAACCTTCAAGGTTTCCTTTCTCAGGTATGCAAAGTATTCATTCGTGGACTCCTTCCATCCATAAAGCCCAAGAATCAAGTTTTAAATCATGTATTATGAATATTATGTTGTGGGTTGATTATTTTTATATAATTGTTGTTTTATAGTTCCTAAGTTAGAATCTCAACATGTTTTTATGGAATTATGTTAGTATATGAGTTTAAATCCATAAATTGAGTGGTTAATGAGGTGTAATTGATGATTATACATATTCCCCAAGTGGTGCATGTAAGGTGTTTGATAAAATGGCTAGAAGACTAGAAATCATTAGTATAGTTCAAATGTAACTTAAGTGATGGATTTATGTTTTACCCTTACGTTCAAATGACTCCCATGCTATTGATGTGCAATGAGGATGTTGTTTAAATACTCATGAAGTTAAAATATGGAATTATGACATTAATTATATGCATTCCTTCCATGTACATGATTATGATAACCAAGTACTTCATGAAATCACCAACATATTATATTATGAATTGTTGATATTGGTCATGTGTTCAAGAAGTGTCAAGTCTTGTCAGTTTTATGCTATCCAGTCCTGGGGGTACTTGTACCCAAGAATTTAAATGTGTTCCTAGATCCTGTATTATGTTTTCATGATATCCTCAGTCAAGCCATGTTCAGTAGAATTTAGTCAGTCATGTGACTCAGGATAGCTCAATAGACTGAGTAATCCCAGTAATCATAGAAAGCACGATATTTCAGTAATGTCAGTAGTGTTCCATCAGTCAACAGAACTTAATGAACTCAGACCAATTCTATTCAGTTAATCATGTTCAATATCTATTTAGATGGTAGTAGGATTTAGCACCGAGTGAACCCAAGGATGAGGATACACACTTACCTTTAAGGGTGTGATCCTTAGAAGCAATCCTTGCATTTCAGAACTATATAGCCAACATAGGTTGAGACATCAACACTGACAGATGAGGGTTTATGAGGTGTACAAACATGTCAAATGAGGGTCCCACCATTATTTTTGGGGACACTATCATATTAGGGTCAACCATAGCTTGTCCTTACCAGTGGCTTGGTATGGACACCCTTCCAATTGGGGTTACAAATTGGAACCCAAATCAGCTATAATAGCTTATTAGGGGCATGTCGCTTAGATAACTACATCCACTAATTCAGTTATAGAATTAGGACTGTCAGATACAATCATCAGTCTCAGTAATAAAACTCAGATAGTTAATTAGATATTAGGATTGTCAGATATAGTCACTTGGTATAGTACAAAAATCAGCTAGTTCTTTCAGATTTCAGGACTGCCAGACACATTCACCCAGTTAATAGTATATTAATTACATAAAATTTATGTTACCAATATTCAAATTTCAGGACTATCAGATACAGTCAATCAGAGTAGTTCTTCATGAGTAGAACTTTCAGAAACTGTCATTCCTTTATAAGTAATACTACATCAGTTCCTCAACACTTAATAGACTTAGTTATTCAGTATCCCAGTATTAGTACTCAGATATCAGAAGCTCCACGTTATCAGAATTCATGTGTTAGTGTTATCACGATCTCAGTTATAGTTATAATTTATGCATGTATTCTCACGTTTATGTTATTTTGTCAGTTAGTAGTTCATGCATATGAACCATTGCATTTAGCCTACGTCACTTGCATACTAGTACATTCAATGTATTGATGTATTTGTGCTATGATATTTTATATCATAGGTTTAGAAGAACGTGCTCCCGAGTATCCTTAGTAGATCAAACGTTCAGCAGCCAGACTAGTAGTGAGTCCTCATCATTTGAGGATACCATGATTATTTTATTACTTTATTTTTTTAGTAGATCAGAGTTAGTTAGGGATATGCCCCATTAACTCCACAAATTTCAAAAAGTTTAGAGGCTTTTAGACTACAACATGTTTCAGGCAGTTTATTTTAGTTTTGGGTAATGTTATACCCCATTCAAACATTATTTTAAATTCAGTAATAGTTTTGTTTTAAACCTTATTGCCTTACAATTTATATTTTGCATTTTTACAGTATATTATTCTGTACTCAGTTATAGATATCGGTCACGGATTAGCGTGTGGTCCTTCAGGGTCATGAGAACCATGTAACGTTCTAGGACCAGATTCAAGGCATTACAATGGCGAGGGAATGGATCATTCTTGGACTCAAGATTCAAAAAGGGGTACTGAGGTTGATAGGGTGAAGATCGAGATGATTGAAAAATTACCTCCTCTAATTTTAGTCAAAGGTATCAGAAGTTTCTTGGGTCATGCTGGGTTTTATAGAAGATTCATGAAGGACTTCTTAACAATTATAAATCCATTATACAATCTTTTAGAGAAGGAGATGAAGTTTGTGTTTGATGATGCATGTCTTAAGGCATTTGAGTGCCTTAAGGAGCGGTTGATCACGGCTCCAATTATTGTGTCTCCTAATTAGTCCTTACCTTATAAGGTGATTTACGATACTAGTGGTTTATCGTTGGGAGCTATCTTATGCCAATGACTTTAAAATATCCTTATCTCTATGTACTATGCTAGCAAAGAATTAAACCCCATGTAGAAAAAGTATACAGTCGCTGAACAATAGTTATTCATAGTGGTTTTTTCTTTTGAGAAATTTTGATCCTAATTTTTACAGACCAAAGTCATACTTCACACTAATCATGCAACATTGAGGTATCTTATATCGAAGAAATATCCAAAATTGAGGTTGATATATTATGTCCTATTATTGCAAGAATTTGACTATGAGGTGAAAGACCAGAAAGGCACTGAGAACAAAGTTGTGGATAACTTATCTCGCCTTAAGTAGGGGGAAATTCAAAAGTTAGGGGATGTAATTTATATAGATAATACTTTTCTAGATGAGTGAGTATTGGCAGCATATCAATACTTAATCCCCTGGTTCACTAATTTTGCCAACTTTTTGGCAAGTGATCTTATTATGAAAGATTTAATTCTAGTAGCATAATCGGTACATGCATGAAGTGAGGAAGTTTTTTTGGGATAAACTTTATCTCTTTTATATTTGTGCATATGGAGTTATTCATAGATGTATTCCAGATGTTGAGATGATGAGCATTCTTGAGGCTTGTCTTTCATCACCAATAAGGGGTCATCATGGTCGTAACCACACAACCCATAAAATTTTACACTATAGGTATTATTGGCACACTATCTAAAAGGACTCCCATGATTTTTCTTAATCCTGTGATCAATGGTAGTGTCAAGTAAATATTTTGCAAAAAATGAACTCCCTATGAGACATATCTTAGAGATAGAGTTGTTTGATGTGTGTGGAATTGATTTCATGGATTCTTTTGTGAGCTCATATGGGATGAAGTATATTTTGGTGGCGGTTGACTAAGTTTTTAAATAGGTGGAGGTAGTTACACTTCCCAACAATGAGGGCAAAAATGTCACTGTATTTTTGAAAAAGAACTTATTTTTCTGATTTGACACTCCATATGCTACTATTAGTGATGATGGGTTTCACTTTTGTGATCATCATTTTATGGCCCTTCTCGAAAAATATGGTGTCAAACATAAGGTGGAAACACCCTACCATCCACAAACGAGTGGGCAAGTTGAGGTCTTAAATTGTGAAATGTTAATGCCAATAGGTTCGATTGCTCAAACAAGTTAGATTATGCTTTATAGGCTTACTGAATATCTTTTAAGACACCCATAGGTACCTCTCTATATCATCTTTTATATGGAAAGGCATGCCACTTTCCGGTCAAACTTGAGCACAAGGCACCATGGGCGTGGAGAAAGCTGAACTTTGAGTGGCATGATGTGGCTAATTTGTGGATGAAGAAAGTGAATGAGTTGGATGTATTCTGGCTTTAGGCTTATAAGAGTTTGACTTAGTACAAAGAAAATATAAAGTTGTATTATGAAAAACGAATCGAGAAAATGCCGTGTAAATTGGTCTTGTTATATAATTCAAGACTTCGCTTGTTTCCTGTTAAGTTGAAGTCTAGGTGGTACGACCATTAACCGTGCTTATTGTGTTTCTGCATGGTGCTATTGAGTTGAGACATGATGGTGAAGTCCCATCATAGGTTAGTGAGCAATGTCTCAAGCATTATGTGGGTAATACTGAAGAGGTGAAAGTATGTATTGACGTAATCCTTCGAGAAATCTAAGTAGGCAAGGCAACCGATTCATGCCGCAATGTTAAATTAGGAAGTTCATGGAAGGAAACCTATGGGATTGCTGGTGATGTTTGATTATCCAACATATCCACATTGTGCCATGACATTATATTAAGTGTTGAGAGGGAAACTTCCTACTAATTTAGTGTTTACATTGTTTTCTTTTTTTGTAGGTTTAAAGCTTGAGGAAATACTTGGAACATGGTATGAAATTACAAAAATTCATAAAATTCTAGGTATGGGTACTTACTGACCCACTTATGGGGATCATAAATCCCACCTAAGGTAAGTGATGCAGTTGATGACATAGGGAAAATTTGAGAATTTTCGATATCTGAACTTTTACTTATGAACAAAGTAACGGGGGTCGTAAGTACTACTTACAACCTCATAAGTGGTGCCATTGAAATCAGAATCAAAGTTCAGAGGGGTAGCAAAATTTTTTGCCACTTATGATGGACAACTTATGGGTCATAAGTGGACAAAAATTTTGAGTGCACAGAATTGAAACCTAGGTCGAACCCAAGTGGTGCCAACCGAATCCAGCCTACCAACACCCTTAAAACCCCCAAATCCAATCCTATTCCCCACTATCTATGACTTTGTAAATCCCTCTTAAATTTAAACTATCCAACTCCCTATATACTCCATAAAAGGTAAGAATCCTTAATAATCTCACTACTAAAAGTCTATCTGTAGGTACAGAGCACTCAAGAGTTAGGGTTTCATCAGTGTTTGTCAACTTCCTACTTCCAGCATTTGTGAATTAAGGTAACAATCTTGGCCTACTACGATAATTTTTTTACTAAGGAAATAAAATTAGTTGGTACTTGAATAGAAATTGACAATTCAATGAAACTCATAAATCTTGTAGGTAGGAGCCTTGAATGACAAAATTATGAAAGTGTGCATTGTTCCTTATTTGGAAATCTACGACCATCGCTTAAATGAAAGTAGAACTTGAAAAGGTAGATGAAAAAAAACATAATTTTTTGTGCCAAACCTGTGAACTTGAATTTCATACATGTGCACAAAATTGGACTAAAGAATGTAATATATATTGTGTGGGGATGAAAAATTTGAAGTACTCTCAGAAGAGAACTTACAAAGGTACTTATGAGCCACGTAAGTTGCACTTACATGCCATAAGTTCCATTGTAGATATCAGACCTGAAGTCTTGAAGTTTCAGGTCTTTGTCTGACTCTTACAAAGGCATATATGACCCTCGTGAATAGTACCTACGACCAAAAAGTAGGTTGTCGGTACCCTACCCTAATATTTCGGATTTTTCTAAAATTTTCTATTCACCTATTATATTTTAAGCATTAAAAACAGCTTTTTCAGGAACCATGGCACCTAAGATAGCCAAGAAGAAAGGAGTACAGTCGAGGAATCAGAAAGAGTCCCCTAAGCACAGTGGCTCAGTGGAGAAGTAACCGGTTGCCCCTACCAGACCATTTGTGGCACGGACTAGGAGATGCTCTTAGAGATAGGACGAGGCTATAGAAGTTATTGTTGCAGCTATATTGGGTATACCGACAACCCACCCTACCCAATCACAGACACAGTTGGGCATCAGCCCACACCAATATAGGTCGGGGCCTAAATGGACACACTTGGATCGATTCCTAGGCCAAGGATTAAAAATGCCCAGACCTCACTCTTAGACTCTCCCCGGTCTGAGGAGGGAGAGAGGGCTTCTAAAAATGATTAAAAGGATAAAGGTGTTTCTCATTCAGGATCCAAAGATGAGGTTAATCCTGGATCCATTTCTGGTTCGATAGAGGAAGAGGACACTCATGTCTCCTGGTCTAAAGAGTGGTCGAATGAGGCATCTGATTGAGTGATTGGGTAAGCATCAGTTGTATCTCAGTCTGAGAAGGGTACAACTCAGGTGCTCATCAACTTTCATCATCCTCTACACATGATACATTACTAACTGCATAGGATGGTCAACCTCCTATTACACCACTGGATGATTTTGACTTTACACACATCTCAACTATGCACCCAATATGGTGTGTAAAGGGAATACATCATATATATGAGAGCGAAAACCTTGTTGTTGAGCATGATTTACCCAATATACGCATTGAAACTGAGAAGAGGATTGACTTGAATAGGCTAGAAGGGGCACCAGACCCGCAGGCTTCTTTTGATCGATATCGGTTGGGATGGATAACCCATCCCCAAGGATCTTAAACACTAGCACTAGCTTGGGAGTTTTATGCATCCTACACCTCCACACTCTATTTGGTTACCGTATGAGATGGTAGGAAAGTTAAACAGAAACAGTTGAATCATACTCTACTCCACAATATTAGAGTGGGCAAATCTATATCAGCCATTCATCAAGTACTATTTGGGCCAAATTATGTAGTCTCGACATTTAATTTATAATTTTACATATGGATACAAATTTTGTGGGATGGATACACCATGACTGACATTGACTTTAGATGATGGAGGATAGATTTGGCCAGGTAGATAGGATTTTATATTTTAACTTGGGTGATAATGCCCCTAGATATAGGGAACAGGGGGGATTAAGAGGGTATTTTGTAGAAAAATTTTAATAAACCATAGTACAGTTCAGGTTGAGTCCAACTATGTAAAACAATGTTCTTACATGGTTTAGAGCCACATTGGTTGGTAGTTTGCTTGTGGGGTATGAGATACACTTTATAATGCAAATTCGGTTGGAGATATATGACTGTGATTTGGTGAAATTGCTACTTTCCCTTTCTGTAACGCCCCGAGATCCCATCCCGAGATGTCATATGGTGCTTATGGACTCGAAGGACCACAAGCTAACCCTTTACTAATATTTATACCTGTACACTACATAATATCTAGAATAAATGCAGAAATTCGCCATAAGGTTCAACACATCTATACATACTCAAATTGAAAATTGACTACTAATACATCAACATCCATTTGAATAGCCTCTAAACTATCTGAACTATGGAGTTGGTGGGATATGTCCCCAACTAACTCCGTCAATTGAAAATATAAACAAAATCTGATGCAATAATTGTAAACTGAGATTCGTCCTTGAAGGAAGAGGACTCACTGATACTGCTGCTCACTGGGACTGAACTGCTGAAGAAACTCTGAATCCTATGCCTCTAAAACTATGGTGTCGAATAAACACCATAGCGCTAATGCGTCAGTACAAAAGGTACCAAGTACGTAGATGAGGTAAGGCTAAATGCAAAGGCTCATGCATGCATAATATGTAAACTGAATAGTCATGAAAATATCACACGAGAACACATACATGAATGCACAGGTCATAATCACAATCATCACAACTCTAGAGACTGGAACTCAGATAGCACTTTTCTGCAAGCTAAACTCACTATTAACACTGAGATACTGAATCACAGAATTATCTGATATTGATAACTGGGAAATATAGATGCACTTTCATCAAGGAGTGAGTTTTGAAATCTCTGAACATACTGAGATTACGAGTATCTGAAGCTTCTAAAATGGATAACAACCCTATCTAACAAGTTGTGTTTGAGCCTGTGCATAACAATACTTCTTGATAAATGATTTTGAGATCGGCCTAGCTAGCAGCGGATCTTTGAATCAGCAAGTATTCATACTTAATGGCCTATATCTAATGACCTTTAATTTTGTACACTGAACTGAGCTATTACTTGATGTCTAAGACTGATTTTGAAACTGACACCGTGGGAAGTAGTTACTTAACAGATATTCCCCTACTATCTCATAGGGGTCCAACCTCTAACCTTGATTGGGAGGGTGTCAATACTGTGCCACGGGTAAAGAAATTACCTTTATATAACCCTCATCTATCAGGTCCTCATATGATAATGTTGGAGCCCTCATCTAACAGGTCAAGCCACCTCATTTACCCTTATCTAGCAGGTATGAGGTCTCTCATCCAACCTCATCTAGTAGGTGTGATGTCTCAACCTACGCTGGCTATGTAGTTCTGGAGAATAAGGATCGTATCTAAGGATCACACCCTCTACTAGTAGCTGAGTCCCTATCCTTGAGCTCGCTCAGTGCTAATTTCTACTCCCAATTGAAAGACACTAATTTGATTCTTAACTGAACTTAGACTGAGCTGAATCTGATAATGATTATATTTCTTAAGTGATCTGACTGAGTTACATTAAGATTACTTAGTTCCATATCTGATAGAAAGGTATCGAATCATAGAATCTGACTGGCAATACAGAGCATGAATAGATTATTCAAATCGTTTTTTAGATTAGAATTGAATCAATTGAATACTATTATATCTGAGATGATTATAAAAAGGAGGCTAGATTACTAGCGATATAGAGATTACAGAGATAACTGAGATTACAGAGCCTTATTAAGCTTCGCACTTGTCTAAAGATACATAATTCTATAGTTCACTGAGTTCTGAGAAACATGGCTCGATTGGAATTATCGCGAAACTGACACGGGCTCTAGACAACATCTCTATTGTTGGGTATCAATACCCCCAGGACTCGATAACATAAAAGTAAAACATAATCATTCTCACGTAATAATGATAATCCATTCACCATCACAATCATTCATCCATCATCACAATTATTAAAGCATCTCGCCAAGAATTTAGAAATCATAACATACTTTTCCCCTAAAAACCCTTAAGATATCGCATAAAGCATTTTGGAAATATAAACCTCTATTTACTATTATAATCACAAAAGGTCCACTTTAAGCATCTCGGGATAATAATCATATAATAACATACGGGAAATATGCTATTAGATCGAACTCCATTCAACAAGGTTTCACCTCAACCATTTCATACCTATATCAGTCTTAACATATGTTTGGATATCACACCGCTTAGGAGACTTCACACTATCATGTCATAACTTACTTGCTAATCACTTGACATGTTAAAAACTTAGCTTTTATAACAAAGAGAAAACAATTGGGGAATTTACAACTATGACATCCCCACTCACTCACTAGGGTCATTCAACAAACACTAGACATGAACGGGTTTGCCCTTATTTGACGATTTCCTACTAGCATAGAATAATTCATTCACTAGGACATTTTATCAAACACTAGAATGTGTAGACTAGCTTACAATTGGGGCTTCCTATTCAACATACTATAAAGTCCCATATGCCTCTCTCAAGCTTTTATCAAACCTATGGGAGACATTCTCCGCTTAATCAACCAATTCTACACCCAAAAGTCATGAGCAAATCAACAACCATAACACATAACCGTATCTTAGAAGTCATTATTTTCATAAGGGTGTAGCATGAATTTTTCACTAGATCACAATTTAACTACAATACTTGATTTCTAGTCTCTTAGACATTTTATCGAACACCTTACATGTAAAACTTAGGCATAGGTATAATAACCCAACTGCTCATCAAGAACAACCAAATTTACGTGTTTCCAACTCATATATTACCATAGCTTCATAAAAACTACATAAATACCACATACTAATTCCAAGTCTAGATAATCTTGTAGAAAAACATGAATCACAACTCAATCATAGCAAGAGCATCAACTTCAACTCACAAGAATCATAAAAAATTCATAAACATAAATCTTGGAGAGTTAGAAAAAGGTACTTGAGCTTCTTGGATGAAAGGGATCCAAGAATAAACATATACATACCTTGGGGAAACTCTTTCTTTAAAACCTTTGGAAGAATTCTTGATTTTTGCTCCTGATTCTCTCTTAATTTGCTTGAAGAAAGAAAAGAGGATCTTGATTTGGAAACCCTAGTTTCTTTTTTTACTTATGGAGTGGAAGAAGAGAGAAAATAAAATGAGGACCTAAACAATTGAGGGGATATTTATAGAGGTTGGGGAAAGAGTGGAAAACACCAAAATACCATTTAAATAAAAAGAGTTGAAAACTGCTGATCGGGGTCTGTGCCGATCGATTTGACATTCCGTCAGAGGGACTGATGGTCGACCAGGTAGTCCATAAATCGAGTGACAAAATTGGTATATTCTTCCTTGATGTGACGGTTGAAGTGATGATTGGTCAAGATTCTAATGGTCCACCAGATCGTCTGTCACTTGAGGGTCAGGAATGGGCCATTCTGTTTCGACCTAACGGACCCCTTGACGGTCCGTCAACTTTATGATGGTCCACCACTCTGGCCGTCACATGATGACCAAAAATAGGGGTCACTTCCTTGAATTGAAGGGAAACTTGATGGTCCACCAAGGACTTGATGGTCCACCAGGTCGATCGTGAAACCTGGGCAATTCTGATACTGTTTAGTAAAAAGGCCATAACTCCCTCGTCTGATGTCAGATTTTGATAAAATTGGTATCGATGGAAAGCTTATTCAATTATATACATGAAAAATTAGAGAAATAAAACATTACATAAACATCAATCACTTTGGAAGTCATACATATCCACTCAAAAGATATATTTTAGCTTAAGGAACGATCGAGGTATTACACTTTCCCTTGACTTAATCAGTAAATTTGTGATGTGTAAGGAGTTTTGATGATAGCTGATGTTGATAGGAGGATTGAGGTGATGAGAACGATAGATATTAGCCTTATCAATGATCTAGCAAACTCAATCCTTGCATAGAGAGCTCATCCACCCCCTATAGTGATTTTGGTCCATTTTGAGGGACCATAAGTTTTAGTCAAGGATATTGATAGGATATACATTGGTGATGATGTTTATATGGGAAACCATAAAGTTAATCTTGAGATTCATATTCAATGAGAGGCGTCCCCAATTACGACTACTTCAGCCTTGGCTTTTACATCTGAGCCAATTAAGGGATCTGCTATGCCCTATCATCCTACTACTAGTATTATTAGGGTTCCACGAGAGATTTTACAAAGGTTAGTGGAGCATCAGGATGAGCTGACAACACACCTTACTAATACCAAGACAACTTGCTACATTATATGCACTAATTCAGCCTTGGGTCTAGACTACTTTAGAGAACACTAAGACCCAGATTCGGGTAGACGTAAGAGTTAAGATGATAAATTTCTTTTAGGAGATTCACTTTCAAATTAATTCCTTTGAGGACCGAGTGAGTGCAAGTTTTTGTGATGTACAGGCTCTAAATCTATTTAAGATTTTAGAGGAGTGGTTATAGTACAAGCTAAGGTATGCTTTATTATTAAGGGATAGGTTAAAATTATTTCCCAAGTTATACTCTTATTCACATAGTCATTGACTCTACATTGACCTAGAAAGTTTAAGCTTTTTGATGAGGAGTATCTAGTCCCAGCAGTTACGACAAATAGAGGTAAAGATGAGGAGTTGTAGGACCCCACCATACCATATGATCAAGCCCTAAAAAGGGCTACCCATAATTCTACGGTATCCACTATATTTGATGAGTGGAGATGTCGTAAGATAAAAGTGGTTGTGTTTTCTAGTCATTCCCCAGTACCACTACCACCATTGCTAGTTGAGATACCTTCTATTTTTGTACCACTGTCTGCCCCAAAATGGGGCGAGTCTAAGATGGCTACCTACAGTATCCCAACTATATCTTTATTCCCTTACTTTATATTATAATTACGCACTGAGGATAATGCATAGTCTTGGGGTTAGGGGTATATCATAGAGGAGGGTCTTTCTTTTCATGTTTCTTTTCCCGATGACTACACTATCATTGTAGAACTAACATACTTAGGTCATAGCGTGTTTTGTTTTGTGTTTTTTGGTATTTTTTATGATTAACTAGGAGAATAAAAAGTAACCCTAGGATATTTAACATACTTTGTTTGTGTTTAAGTGTTTTGAGAAAAGTAATACACTTCCAAAAAGTTAGTTTTGAACTGTGTGATGTCTTTATCTTTATGTCCACAGTGAATCTTCGTATGGAATTAGTATTAGGGACAGAACTGTTAAAGCTTAGTATTTTCATGAACTAAATAGGTAGTAGTTGGTAGCGGAACCTTGTACCATGTGTGTATGGCATACTTACCTAGTTTCCTTTGTGTATTTAATCCAAAACATGACCAGTTAGTCCTGTCTATGTTGTAGGATAGTTGTTTAGGAAAGGATTATAGTCAGATCTTAATTTTGTTGAATCTTATCCCAAATGACCTTCCAAATAAGACAAAATATCCCTTGATCCCAATTTTTAGCCTACATAGACTATTTTCTTAATTTCACTTTCATAATTTAGTTACAATGAACCTACTTTTGGCCCTGGTGCCTTCTTTTACATTATGCACCTCAAACTCAGAAAAATCATCCAAATTAAAGGTAGCTATCATAGGGGTGTATATTTAGAATTAGGTATGAAGAAGGGTTTTACAAAAAAAAGTAGGATTTGCTATGGTAATAAAAAAAATTAAAAAGGAGAAAAGCAAAGCGATAGAAAAAGTGAATAATAAAAATAAAAAAAGAATATAAGAAACCCTACCCAACTTGAATAAGAAATTAAAAAAGGGGAGAAATAAAGGAGGAATCAAGGAAAAGTTGTTTGAGAAGTGGCCCCCAACATATAATTGTAGTGTCAATAAGGGTTAGTCACTTAAGTACTAAATCTACCATACCATACCCCAAGCCTATGTTACAAGATGAATAAATTCCTATAGTTATCCTAGTCTAACAATTTTAAAAACTAAGTTAAAGAAAATAAGGGCAAGCCTATGGTATTCTGTGCACATAAATTTGCACGTCTTTTGTGAGTGTGTCTCATGATCTTCCCCACATTAACATGTACCCTTATATGGTAATAGTGGGACTTCTTTTTTGTGAGGGTACATGGGTTGTGTTGCTAGCTGCTCACCTATTCGAGTAGTGTAACTTATACACATGCTTGATTTTTTATTGCTAATGTAATGTCATATCTTGATTTCTTTGTGTAGCATTATTGGGCTACATAAATCCACATAGTTGGTTTTGAAAAATTTAAAAAGAGGAGGGAGAATATTTTTGAGTTGAAACTAAATTGACTATCGTAGGTACCTTAGGTTCTCTTGGGTAAGCATCGTCGTGTTGGTTTTGTTATGTTTTTATTGACTGAGGAAATGCAAATGTTCTAAGTTGAGGGTGTTGATGTGACATGGTTTCATGGAACTTTCGATCCTTAAATCCAGAAAATATGCAAGTACTTAAGTTTTTTTTTATAAGTATGATGTGTTTTTGTGTCTACTTTGTAGGAAACTAGGTTTTTGAGCTTGAACAAACAAAAAGAGTTGAAGTTTGCAAAAACAACCCACTTATAGGACTACTTATGTGGTATAAATGCTACTTACTGCCACCATAAATATCCTCGTGAATATTAAAGTATTCAAGATCAGAGATATTTAAAGTTAAGTTTTTTTCTGACACCGACGAAGGGTCACTTAAGGTGTGTAAGTACTACTTATGCTACTGTAAGTGCCATTTTAGATATTGAAGGATGAAGATCAAAGGATCTGAAGTTTAAAGATTTTTTTTGACACCCACGATGAGGTCATTTATGGGCCGTAACTACCATTTACACCCCGTAAGTACCTTCAAAGGTAGTGATCCTAAAGCATGCTGAAATTTTGGAGATTTTGTCACTTACAACCCCATCTATGGGGCCCGTAAGTGGGTCTATAAGTGATTACCATCTCAGCTTTTCTTGATCATCTTGGTTAGGATTTTTAGGGTTTCTATAATTCTATTAACACCCTTTAAAAAAAAATTTCGTTGTTTATACACTTTTTACATTCACAAACATATATTGATTTCAAGATTGTATTTTTTATCTTAGAATTATTTTTTTATTATTATTTGGTTGATTAATAATTTGAGAATTTCATTTTTTTTCTTCAATTATTGTGAGATTGTTTGTATACTTTTTTTAATGAATTCCACGGATTTACTTATAAGCATGAGTGTCTAAACCACCTAATTAGGGTCATGGGAACCCCGGCGAAGTAACGAAGTAGAGGAAGTACAATGTTGGACCAATATTCTTGCATGTATAGTGATCGTCTTCGATTTAATTATTTTCTTATTAGTGGACAATGTTGAGAACCTGCTTGTATTCGCTACTTACTTCAACAGAGAGGTAAATATTAGGAAATAAAGATCATGACAATAATTTGTGGCTACCTATCGTCATCTAAATAACTTGACATTTGAAAGGTAATAGTTAATCTGGGATCTAGGATAAGGATTGGTAAGGCGACACCCTGAGACAAAAAAGGTGAGTGAAATTCACTAAAGGAATTCACAAGATGGTTAGTGATACATAAGTTATCAAATTTTACATGCAAGATATTAGGATAGTTCAATGGTGCATGATAAATGTAATAGTTAAGAAACCAAGGGGAACACATTCCTAGTGATCATCTCGTATTGATTTAATCCAAAGCAACCAAGATTTGTTACTTTTGATAATATTCTCATCAAAATACCCCCATTTACTTTCGTGCATTTTTTGAATACTTTATTAGATTCATGAGAGATATTTGACCTATTCCCTGTGGGTTTGATGCCAATTCCTTTTGGGTTACTATATTTGACATCGACCGTATTATACTTCTTGGAGGTGTAGGTTTGGGCAACATCAATGGTGAAAAGAGAAATTTGAATATTGTTGTGGATGTTAAAGATAGGAGGAATTTGAATATTCTATATGGATACAGTTTTTCATCATCAAAAGTGGGAAATTATTATTTTATATTTTGTTGATGACTAAGTAACATGATCAGGGACTAGGTCCATTACATACATTTACTAAAGATTGTTGAAGAACAATGGTATGTTGTTGCACTCTGCACATTTTTGTCGTGTAGCATAACTACTAGGCAGGTGTACAATGTATAATATGGAACACTTGGTCCAATAGAATTCCAACCAAGATTCTCACGTGTCTATATAAGCAAAGAAATTAAACTTTGGGTATTAGTTTTTTGCAATCTTATTTGATCACAAAGGCAAAACAAATCCAAAATATACTCATATTCCTTAATTTTCTTATCTTGAGTCATTTTCTACAAATTTATTTACTCTAGTGTTTGTCAGTAAAACTTACTCTTTATTTGATTTATTATGCTTTGTTCGAGTTGCCTAAGGATGGTTGACTAGAGTTAGTCGATTTAGTAAAGTGTAAGGAAAAGTTGTCTTTGGTGGTTTGTAATAAAGATAATTCAAGATTTAGGATTTAGAGTTAAATCCTATTGAATCCTGTAGTCAGAGTTGAATAATAATAGTGGATCTTGGGAAATCGTATAAGGACAGGTTGTGGTTTTCCTCCCTTGAGCAAGGAGGTTTCCACTTACAAATCTCGTGTGTTAATTTGTTTGGTGTTTTACTGTTTTTTCCTATTTTTTTATTAACAAGTAAGTACTTAGGGACCTGGTCTATTAGTGGTGGAGAACCCTTACAATTCAACAAAGACATCAATAATATCATTTAAGTCCAAGCCCCTCTTTCGGGCATCAAAATAATGATAAGGAAATTTAATGCTCAAATAAGGCTTATAATATCAATTTAGGCCCCCACTCTAACATCACGATAATAATAATCTCTCAAGTGAATAATAATATTTACATAAGCTCCCACTCAACCAATACCAAAATAGTAAAAAATCCAAAGAACACTGTTTTGTGAAACTTACCCAAACCTAGCTTAATCCATACGATAAGTCTCACGTTTCCCAAAGATAACATCACTAGACTAAGTAACTAAAAGGATAACTATCCTAGTCAATAGTATGCTCTAAAAGAGATACCAAACCATGGTAATTACATCAACTATAAAAAATCTAGTCATACTCAAAGTATTTTCTTAACCTCAATCATTCAATCAAATAATATTGAAAACATAAGTATCCCCTACAAGGTCACTAATCTTGATCATCATAATAAAGTCCACTAAATATGATTCAAGCTATGAAATAGGTATCCATTATCAATTATTTAAGGTCAATAATTCAACTATCTACAATTCATTTTAAGCATAATCACAGGTGGATAGTATAACACACATAAACTATTATATGACTACAACCTATTAAATAAGTCTAGTACTGGCGAAGATGCTCATCATTTTATTTGAGCGGGACCCCAATCCTTAAGAAATTCACAATACATAAGCCAACAAGAGTATAATACATAAACACTTTACAAAAATTCAAGGTACATGTGAACTTGCCTTTAAAGAAGATTCGCAAAGCTAAACACATTCTAAAGTATCAAAAAGAAGTTCTACTCCCTTAAATTATTATCAAAGACACCCAATCTAATAAAATATGACATCTACACGTCAAAAGGAGTCCATCTATATCCATATCAATATATTCTAATTTTGGGCTAAAATTACCTTAGAAATTATTTCAGAAAATATAAGGGTAAGATGGATATTTTATTTAAGAATCATGTTCATAATATCAAGAAGAGTCTATATTTAGAAATCTATTTAAAAATAAGAAAAAGCTAAACTTCGAATTAAAGATAAACCAATTTATAGTTTGCTAGGTAAAAACCCCAGAATCATGTTTGAAATTAAGGATTTAAAGATAGATTTGTAAATAAATAATTGGAAAATAATAGATACATGGTTAGAAACTCACCTAGAGTTCTAGCCTTAAAAATCCCATTTAATCTCTTGAAACAAGCTTGGAAGATTTAAAAATGGTGGAATAGGGATTTTCCAGAAAAAAGAAAATAAATATTCTGATAGGTACACCCTTAATTGCAATTGTGGGTCACTTATCACGGCAGTAACTTAACTCAAATTGGGGCCTTCATAAATGCAGACCCTAGGGTCTGAATTCGATGAAGAAATTGACTCGACCCACTAAATATGCTTCAAAATCACAGTACCTACCATTACAATATCATTGAAGGAAATATTCATTCTTTGCCAATGTTACATAGAAATAGCGAAAGTGATGAAGGAAAATTAATGCTTCACGAACGCAATAGTATAACACCCTAGGTTTTAAAACTTACAAAATTCACTGGAGTTCTGGTATCTATACCCAAAATAAATCATGGGAATGAGTCGTATGATGGAGTAGGAATGGTATGGTCCTATTGTATGCTAACCAATATTGATTGGTGGGATGGATTTTGGTTACTGAAATGGATGCGACCTAGGGGTACGAGTCGTATTAGTGTGTATGAATCGTCTGGTTCCTTATCTTAACTTAGACTTGGTTACTTAGGTTGGATATGAGAATGAGTGGATCACTATGAGTCATAAGCTAAGGTATGATTCATACCATGTTCTCGTTTAGTGGACAATGTCTAAATCTTTCTTGGGTTTAATTTGCTAGGGGAATTGATGAAATTATAAATTATATGTTTTGGATACGACTTTGTTGGATGAGTCATATGTTGGACAATGTTGGATCCAAAGGTTGAGGCTATGATATGAGTGGAAGGTACCAATCATTTTGGAGGGTATAACTTATAAAGGTCAGTCGTACCCCTGGGATGGGATTTTGTGCAACCTTCGTGGGGGTATTTTGGATATTTCTCCACTTATCCTAATAAGGTCCCATAACTTCTAACCTACCTGGGAGGTTATTCACTCTATTATTCTATTCATTAACGCTTATAAACTATTCTAAAACACTCTATGATTTTCTCAAATGCTTTTGGGCAAGAAAAACTAGGGTTTCAACTAGAGGATTAATTTGGGGCTTGTATTGGTGATCTCTTTCCATCATTATCTTGGTTTAAGGCATTTTCTCTTTTTTCATTGTTAATTCTATCTAGAAGCATGATTTTTATAAATGTTTTCTTGACTTCATTGATTGTATACTTTTGGGTTTTCAAATATGAATTGGGGTTTTTGATATTAAATGGTTGGTTATGGTTTTCCAAGGTTTTAATTACACTTTTATATGCATTAATGGTGCTTTTAGATAATAGGATTGGATCGGAATGGTTTGATGGTAATTAGAATTGGTTTTGGTCATAATATGCCCTGAATATGTTTGACAAAATACTTATAAGCATGTTTTCACTGCATCAATTACTTTTAATGGAACTCTTGTTTGTTTAAAACTTGGTAAAAAAATCATGCATGGTTTAAATAGCTTGTAAAGAAAAATGGCTAAATGGTTAAGCTTATAGAGTAAATGGAATCCTCCAAGCGGTATAATATGGTAAATTGAAGGGCATTTGGAAGTCCCCTTAAACCTATATATCGTTGGCTATGGACAGTACTAGCAAGTATGGTCGGTATGATGAAACCACCACTAAATGGTCTTTGTTAACAAATGGTAAATGGATTGATTGGTTTCTTGGTAATGGTTTTAATTAGGCAATAAAGGTGGGATGTGTAGCAAAGTTGTGTAAGGTGGAGGTACCGAGGGACCGAAACTAAAAAATTATATTTGTCGATATAAGGTTGGTCTTTGTCACCATGTGCATGATATAACACTATATTTTGGGGAATATACTAGTCATCCCAGGTTTTTTTCCCTTATCATGTGGCTATGCGCACTGGGCCTTTTTAGCTGGAGGATTTGAACCCATATAGCCCATGGATGGATTGGGATGGAAAAAGCTACACTACTGAAGTAAAGGTTTTAAATGCATGCTAAATATGATCCCCTTTCCCGGTATGGTTATATATTTATATGTATGGTTTTGTGCATATGGATTGTTTTACTTGGCTTTATTAATGGCATTATTTTATCCTTATCCTGAGATCATGCTAGCGTTCACGCGCTAACACATCTACTAGCAATTATATACCCATGCTATGTAAGAACTGACTACTCTATTCCTCCTACACAGTGATTGACTTAGGGATCAGTAGTTGGACTGAAGTGGTAAGCATCCATTATTTTAGAAGGCTCCATTTCATATTATGGATATTTCTAGACACTTTGATTTTATTTTGGATGTTGTTTTTAGCCATGGTTGGGGGCGTGTGCCAACCAAATTTTATTATTCTTTTGGTTTGAGGCTTTGTGGTGGTGCTATGGGTTGGAATAGACGGGATCGATATTGGTGTCAAATTATTTGCTTATGTCCTGGTTTATGGCCTTAGGAATGGTGTGGTATGGTTGGGCAGTTGGAGTAGGATGGTTGGACCTGATTAAGCCATTCACGATTATGATCTTATCCCAGAGTCTTTATATGAGCTATTATGCTATCTTGTTATATGGTTAAAATTTAGCAAACTTAAAGCAGGCAATTGGAGGTAGGGTTGGGTAACGGGGGTGGTTTCAAATCTCGATACTTTGGATATCTATTGTGAAAAGTCCCCCGATTGGGTTATGTCAAGTTTGTATATGAGCCTAGGTTCATGTTCAATTTGAAGTCCACAAAGCCATGTTGAGTAGAGTCTCTTTCAGGGGTGTGTAGATTGCCACACTCATTAGGGAGAGGCTACAAGACATTTATAAATGTCTCACTTTCTTGGTATTTGATTTTCAATCTTAGAGTCTCAGTCCTAGAATCATCTCTAGTCCTTGTTTATTCTCCTTTCAGATCATACCTCCTAGATCTAGAACAGAAGAAAATTCTTCTATCCAATCTAGTGGTAATGCTGAAGGGGTGCAACCTACTTCTGCGGTTCATCTTTGATCTTTTTGTCCTATTCCTGAAAGTTTTGGAGTTCCATCAGTTGCTACTAGTCCTCTTTATAGTGACTTGATTAAGCAGAATTTCATTAGTCTATTCATGTTATTGCTTAGATAGTTGCTTCTCAGGCTGAGTGGGATGCGACTGGTACTTTGTATTTTGAGGCCACAAGTGTTGGCCAATTTATGAAGATGGGTACTCCCATTATTTTAGAGCGAAGGTGGAGGAGGATCCATTGGTCTTCTTAGATGAAATGGAAAAAATATTTTGTACGATGTAGGCTACCAATGTAGAGGGGGTAAACTTTGTAGCTTATCAACTCAAAAATATTGCATATCAGTAGTATAAAGAGTGGGACATGGATAAGGGTAGTGTGGAAGAATCAGTCTTGGTGGATACTTTTTCTAAGGTCTTCTTAGACCGTTTCTTTCCCCAAGAGTTGAGGGAAACAAAGATGGAGAATTTTTTGAACCTCAAGCAGGGGGAAAATGTCTGTTAACCAAAATATCTTGAAATTTCACCATTAGTCAAGGTATGCTCCTAATTTAGTAGCTGATATGCAGGCAAGAATGAGGAAGTTTGCTTTTTGGTTAAATCGAGATTTGATTTTAGAGAGTAAGACTGCCTTACTAATTAAAGATATGGATTTATCTAAATTGACTTTCCATATGCAGCTGGTAGAGGATGAGAAGAGAAAACAAGTGGAGTTCAAAGATCTACAGGGTAAGAGGAGCAGGTTTACTAACCAGGGAGGTGCTCGTTCTCATGATAGATGGGATGGTAGAAAAGGGAAAAGAAAGAAGTGGGGGATTCTTGGTTCCTTCTCTTCTGGTAGTGCTTTTTACCAGCCGAGCGATAGGTATCATTAAGGTGGTGACAATTTTTGGGCACAAGGTGCCAAATCTTAGGCAAGTGGAGATCTGTTAGTTTCTTTAGGCCCTCCTTGTCAGTTCTGTGGTCATCCTCATTGGGGTTATTGCGATAAAGGAAGGGACAAATGCTTCAAGTGTGGCTAGGCAGGCCATTGGCTCAAGGATTGTCCGATTAATAAGTTTTCTATGGGGGCGAATAAGATTCTTGTGGCTTCATCTTCTACTCCTGCACCTGGTGGTATTGCATATACTTCTGTTACTGGTACTGGTTCTAGTATTGGTTGAAACAGGTTGTATGCTTTGGCGTCCCAAAAAGAATTTGAGGCATCACTTGATGACATTACTGGTACATTACAACTTTTCTCTCATGATGTATATTATTTGCTTGATCTGGGATCCACTCTCTCCTATGTGACTCCTTATATGGTTGTATCTTTTAGTTTTGATTCGAAAGTTATTTTAGATATATTTTCTGTTTCTACCCTAGAAGGTGACTCGATTATTGCTAAGAGAGTCTATAGGGGTGTGTGGTATTTGTTGGTGGCAATCAGGCCTTGGTGGATTTGTTTGAGTTGGGTATGGTGGATTTTGATGTCATTCTAGGTGTGGATTAGTTGCACTCTTGTTATACGTCGTTGATATTAAATGGTTGGTTTTGATTTCCATGATTTTAATTACACTTTTATATGCATTAATGATGGTTTAGATAATTGGATTACATCAAAATGGGTTAACTGTAATTGGAATTGGTTTTTGTCATATTATGCGCCTAATGTGTTTGACAAAATGCCTCTAAGCATGTTTTCATTGCATTGATTAATTTTAATGGAACTCTTCCGTGTTTTAAAACTTGGTAAAAGAATTATGCATGGTTTAAATTGATTGTAAAGGTAAATTTCAAAATGGTTATTCATGTGGGGTAAAAGAAATCCCCCAAGTGGTTTAATATGGTAAATGTACGAGCCTTTGGAAGAACCCCTTAAACCTAAATATGGTTGTCTATGGATAATATTGGCAAGTATGGTCGTATAACGATACCACCACTAAATGGCCTTAGTTAATAAATGGTAAATGGATTGTTTGGTTGCTTGTTAATTGTTTTAATTGGTCAATAATAGAGAGATGCGTAGCAAATCCATGAAAGGTAGAGGTCCTGGGGGGACGAAAACCAGAAACTCATATTTTTCGATGTGAGGTTCTTTTTGGTGACAGTGTGCATGATGTCACTCTATATTATGGGGGATTTACTTGTCATCACGGGTTTTCTTCCCTGGTCATGTAGATACACGCACTAGGGTCCTTTCAGCTGGGGGAGATGAATCCATAAAGCCCATGGGTGGATTAGTACGGTAAAAGATACAAAACCCAGGTAAATATTTTAAATGCATGCTAAACCTGATCCCCATTCCCGATATAGTTATATATATACATATATATGTATGGTTATGTGCAAATGCATGGTTTTACTTTTCTTTATATATGGAATTATTTATCCGTATCCATATATCATGCTAGCGTTCACCCGTAAACTCATCTACAAACAGTTGTATTCCCATGTTATATAGGAATAGGCCATTCTACTTCTCCTACATAGTGATCGACTTGGGGATCAGCATTTAGACTGATATGGTGAGGTTCCATTCTTTCGAAAGGCTTCATTTTATGTTATGGATATTTCTAAACACTTTGATTTTATTTTGTATATTGGTTTTGGCCATGGTTGGGGGCATGTCTCAATTGGACTTAATTTATTTTTTGGTTAGAGGCTTTGTGGTACTGTTATGAGTTGGAATTGGCGGGATCGGTATTGGGGTAAGCCTTAGTATTAGTATTGACATTAGGGTTGACACTAGTCGACGGGATTGTTGGTAGTTCCATTATATTTATTTTAGGATTAATTATATTATGTTTTGGAACTTGTTTGGTTATGGAATTTGGAATGGTTTGTTATGGTTGGGTGGTTGGTGTGGGATGGTTGGACTCGGTTGGGCCAGTCATGATTGTGATCCTATCCCAGAGTCTTTATGTGAGCTATTACACTATCTTGTTTTAAGCTTCATATTTAGCCAACTCAGGGCAGACGACTAGAGGTTGGGTTGGGTAACAGGGGTGTACTCTAATCTCGGTCGAACATGGCACGCTTATTACAACAAGGACCTCGATCGGGTCATGTCAAATATATGGACCACAATGCGAAGAAGGAATGACTTGCATCAATAATTATCTGAAACTAAGAAAACACATATGTCAAAACTCTTTGAATGGACCCTCAAAATTTATTTGGGACCCCACAGAAATAAATAAACAATGGTACTAGGATAATTTTGATATTCTACAGTTAATAAAATCATTATATTTTTTAAAAAATATCATTATAACGAATTATCTCCCAGAACCTCTTTTAGGCTAAATTTAACAAGTTTCCATATAAGAAGTCAAAATACAAAATAATGGCTCAAGACCCATTTCAAACCAAGAAATTTGAATACATTTATGTTTTTCATTATAATTTGACAAAGTATCAGAAAGAATGTGACTATAAGTATGGGAAAATGTTATCATGAAAATATAGACTCTGTAATAATCCTCATTATGAATTTTAGTTTTTCCTATGTTTTGATCATTTTCTACTTTTCTATAGTGACTATCTGTATTAGATAATTCTTAGAAATAAAGTGAGAATCATTTATGAGCCGTGGAGATGGTTGACACAGTCCCCAAAGCATTTAGGACTGATTTTTGTGAGTTTAGAGTTTTTTTAGTAGCCTTAAAAGTAAGAACTTCGACTTTGGTCAATATTTTTTTATTTAAGCGTAGATGGGGATTTTATTAGTTCTATTATATATGTAATGTAGATTTTAGGGTAGTAGAGTGGTAAGTTTTGGTCCGGGCCTCTATTTTTTTATTTTGAGTGTTTAGACGAGAAACAAAATTAATTAGCCTAAAGAAGTTCTCGTGGGTTAACTTTTTAGTAAAATACTATTTTGATGAATCCAATTGTTCCACTTAGTCAGAACATCAAAATTAGCATTTTTGTTTTATTTTTATGAGATCTTGAATGAATTTTTAGGGTGCATTTAGAGTCACTTTTAGTTATTTTATGTTGAGTTCAGGTTCCTAGTGCAACTGCTCTAGAAGGTCTTTGGTCACCTTAGAAATGTCGCCTAGGTGGACTAAGGACCATATTAGTAAAAGCCAACTCATTTGACTATCATCTCCTAAGCGATAGGGTTTTGTCGGCTCAGTAGATAAATGGTTGCCTATTGGACAAGATTGTGTGGAAAGTGACTACCTCTGATACAATGTTGATTAGGTGATCATTTGACTGCCTAAGTGATGTTGCTGGTATAAATTCGTATTTTCTATTCTTTTATTTCATTCTTCTATATTCATTCTCTAGAGTCTTAGCTTTGTTGATTTCAAAAAAAAAATTACCAAATTAGACTTGAGTGAGCTTCTACGTAATTTCCATATTTATTCATTAATTATTTCACTAAATCATCTTTAAAACTTGAATTTTAAACTTGAAATTTTGGAGTTTCACCCTATTTTAACTTGTTTTTTTAATTAGTTTTCATAATTTGAAACCTTAGAGTATGAGAAATATGAGTCTTAAATAAAATTTCAATTTTACCCTTTTTTTCTTTGGTGTTCATTTTCAAACTCTTTCGAAATCCAAAATAAAAGTAGAAAATATGTATATCATTAAACTTCTCTTGGCATGTAGATTATAATTTTTATTAAATGATTTTGTTTCGAGAATGCATGAAAGAGAAAAACTCCTTATTGAAGGGACCACACTTGTATTTTGATTTTGGAGGCAGATTATGACTTAAGTTTCTTTAGATCGGGATGAGTAGTTAACCATTCGTGTAAAGTATGCTATGGGTTGGGGATGTTATTGTGAGATTTATCTTTTGAGATCATAATTTTATTGTATTTTAAATATGGGGGATTATGTGAATATTATATTGACTAGAGAAATTATAATCACTATTATACCTGTGCGGGGGCTTGTAGTTATCTAGTTTGAGTATTATTTGTTCTTTAACATTATTAGAATATCATAGTGGGGGCTTGAATTGATATTATTAATTTCTTACATAACTCTTCACTACTATATTTCCATACTATGGCCTATATATCATGATCTATTGAGATTTGATGATATTTTAGCTCATTTATACTATTATTGAGTTGATTCATTATTTTGTACTAATTTTGTTATGAGCAAGCATCCTTATTTCTTTCATCCATATTCATGGAATTAGTGCTTAAGAAACATTAATTTTGAAAGAAAATGAAACACTTTGTAAAATTCCTTAATTGCTAGATGTGCTGGAAAGGTTAATTTATAAGATTGTGATAGTATATGGGTTACGAACCCCTAAGGATCCCATCCTAAAATCTTATACTCTAAAGGTGTATACGATGATATTGAAACATCTAATTCTTATCATACAATTGCATTGCATCATTTGTGTGTGTGTGTGTGCATATGTATGTATGTATGTATATATATATACATATATATATATATCCGTGTGTAGGTACTTTTATATTATATTATAGTTATATTATTTATACTTTTGAGAGATATGTCTAGAACCACAATTCGGAACTTTTTTGTATGCAGGTGGAAGCATGCTCATAGTATCCTTTATGTGCTTTGTTTTTACTTTACTTGGTTAGCCTATGATATATATTAAGTACAAATAGATCGTACCCACTCCTACTTTCTATACCCTTTTGGAGCAGGTTTTAATCCGAGTGCGACCCATTGAGCTTGATTTCATGTTGAGTTAAGATTGTTTCTAAGTGCGGGTTAGATTTAACATCCATAGCATGTTCCATAAATCATCATATCTTTATCTAGTCTTTACTTTACATCTTAGAAATGGAGTTGTGTATTTTTGTACATGATATCCATTTAATAGTGCTCTTTACTCATGACAGTAGGTTTTGGGATTTGACTTGTATCCATGTCAGTTTTGGAATTGGTTTACATATATTTGGTCTGACCATATCCTAAGGGCTCACATTTGGGTATTATTTATTTCTTTTTTGCATCTTTCTCTCTTTTGGTATTAAGCTTACCCATCTAGGATTAAGATGGAGCAGGTGTTATCATGAGCTCGAATTTTAGGTCATAAAAGTCAGACATGTTAAGGACTTGTAACTTAGAACAATGCTAAAAGGTGGCTAAGTAGACTTCAGAGGAAAGCTATTATTAAGGAATCAACGGAAAGAGCAACAAGGATTATTATCAGTTTTAACCCTTCTATCAAAACCAGTAGAGTTTCTGCAAATGAAATAATACTAAAACACCTAGGATTTTGGAACTTAGAAAATTCCTAGAATTCTGGTCTCTGGTCCCTATATGACTCATGGGTACGAGTCGTATGTTGGGGTACGAATGGTATGGTCTAGTCGTATGCTGACCAGTCTTGGTTGTTGGGATGGCTTTTGGTCATTGAACTGAGTACGACTTGGTGGCACGAGTCTTATAGTTGGATACGAATCATTTGGTTCCTTTACATAACCTAAGAATTGGTAACTTAAGTTGGATTTGAGTACGAGTGGCTTACCAGGAGCCATAATCCAGGGTATGATTCATACCAAGGACTCGTATGGTGGAGAGTGTTCAAACCTTTAGTGATTCTATCTTGATAGGCATACAGGACAAGGGTATTGTTTGTATACTGTCACTACGATTTGGGTAGGATGAGTCATACACTGGATAGTGTTGGTTCCAAGGGTTAAGGCTTAGGATACCAATGGTGGGTACAACTTGTATGGAAGGGTATGACTTGTGAGGATCAGTCGTACCCCTATGATAGGATTTTGTGCAACTTAAGTGGGAGTATTCTGGATATTTCTCTACTTATCCTAATAAGGTCCCACAACTTCTAACTCTCTTGGGAGGCTATTTACCCTATTATTCTTTTCATTAATACTTAGAAACTCTTTCTAATCACTCTATAATTCTCTCTAAAGTTTCTGTGAAAGAAAGCTATGGTTTCAACTAGAGGACTAATTTGGGGATCTTTTTGGTGGTTTCTCTCCTTCTACTTTGTCAATTAAGGCATGTTCTCTTCCTTCATTGTTATTTCAAACAAAAGACATGTTTTTATATAATTTTTTTATGATTTGAATGTTGTATGATTTTGGGTTTTCAAATATGATTTGGGGGTTTGGTTATAAATGCTTGGCTATGGTTTTCCCAAGTTTTTATTATTCTTTTGCATGCATTAATGGTGGTTTTGGATAATTGGTTGTATGGTAATGGTTACTTGGTAGTGGACTTTGGTTTTGGAAATACTATGCCCCCAATGTGTTTGATAAAATGCTTTTAACAATGCTTTCATTATAATATTGGTTTTTCAATGGAACTTATGCATGGTTTAAACTTTATAATGGAGCCCTAAAGGGTATGAATGGTTTAAATTGTTTTAAATAGATTGGAAAGGCCTTGGTGGCCATGGTTTTGGTTAATTAGAAAACATGATGCGTACATGGAATAACTTAATCCCATATATGGTTGGCTATAGAAAAAACTTGCAAATATAGTTGGTATGATAATACTACTACAAATGACCTTGGTTAATAAATGGTGAATAGATTGGTTGGATGCTTATTGATGGTTTTAATTGGGAAATAATGGCGGGGTATGTAGCAAAGCCCTGGAAGGTGGAGGTATTGGGGGGACCTAAACTAGAAATTCATATTCGCCAATGTGAGGTTTGGTCTAAGTTACCGTGTGAATGATGTCACCCTATATTTTATGGGATGTATTAGTAGTCCCAGATTTTTTTATCTATTCGTGTGGCTTCATGCACCAAGGTCCTTTCAGCAGGGGGAGCTGTACCTATATAGCCCGTGTGTGGTTTAGGACGGTAAATCTACATAACCCAGGTAAAGGTTTTAAGGGCATACTAAAATAGGTTCCATTTCACGACATGGTTATACATATATATGTATGGTTGTGTGCATATGGATGGTTTTCCTTGGTTTTATAAATGGCATAGTTTTATCCTTATCTTGAGTTCATGCTAGCGATCATTCGCTAACCTGTCTTCGGGCGGCTGTATACCCAAACTATGGAGGAACCGACCGTTTTGCTCCTCCTACATAATGATTGACTTGGGGAAAAGTATTGGATTAAAGTGGTGAGCTTCCATCTTTCTGGAAGGCTCTATTTTATGTTAAGGATATTTTTAGACATTATGATTTATTTATGGATGTTGGTTTTAGCTATGGTTGGGGGAATGTCCCAACTAGATATTCTTACTCTTTTTGTTAGAGGCTTTGTGGTGTTGCTATGGGTTGGAATGGATGGGATCGATATTGGTGTCGGTATTAATATTGGCATTGGAATTGGGGTTGACATCATTAGACATAATTTCTCACTATTCCATTTTATTTCATTTGGGTACTATTCATATTATATTTTGGAACTTATTTGGTTATGGCCTTGTTTATGGCCCTTGTTTCGGTATTAGTTTGGTTTGGTATGGTTGGACGGTTGGTATGGGATTGTTGGACTCAGTTGGGTTGGTAACAGTCATGATCCTATGAAAGAGTCATCATGTGAGCTATTATACTATCTTCTAATATGCTCGAAATTCAGCCAACTTAGGGCTAGATGCTGGAGGTTAGGTTGGGTAATAGGGGTAATCTTCATTCCCAGTCAAACTTGGGATGCCCATTACGACAAGGCCCTCTATCGGGTCGTGTCAAGTTTGTATCAGAGCATTAGGTTCATGGTTAATTGGGAGGCCTCAAAACCGTGTCTGATTGAGTCTTTTTTAGGGCTGTGTAGTTCCCCACTCATAAGAGAGATGCTATAAGGCATTCAGGAATATTTTACTTTCTTGGTATTTTATTTTCAAGTTTGGAGTCTAAATCCTGGAATTCTTTTCTAATCCTTGGTTGGTCACTTTTAAGATCATGCCTCGATGATCTAAAACACAAGGAAGCACTTTAGTCCCATCTGAGGACAATGTTAATGGGGTACGTCCTACATCTGGAGTTCTTCTTTGATCTTAGTGTCCTATCCCTGATAGTTATAAAGTTTCTCCAGGTTCTACTAGTCCTCCTCTGGGTAAGGTCACTAATGCGGAATTTTGTCAGTCTATTCAAACTATCGCTAAATTTGTCGCTGCTCAAGCTGAGTAGGATGTTTCTGGTAGGGTGTCTACTTAGACCACCAGGGTAAGTCAGTTTATGAAAGTGAATCCTCCTACTTTTACTGTTTTAAAAGTGGAGAAGGATCCTCAGGGTTTCTTGGATTAAATAGAGATATTTAGGGTGATAAAGGCCACTAATGTTGTAACGCCCCAAGAACCTATCCCGAAACGTTACATGGTGCTGAAGGCCACACGTGGCCTCAAGCTAACTCTCTCAGCCTGTCATCAGTTTCAGAACTAACTATAACGAAAATCATGTTAAGATAAAGAGGAATAACCATGTCAAGTCCATACAGAGATACAAAGTAATACTACGCTGCACAAATAAAATATGAAAATTCTGTACATACTGGTAGTCTAGTCTGGCACAGCCTCTACTATACATAACTAAGGAGACAATGGGACAGATCCCCAACTGACTCGCACTAAATTGAAAAGGGACACCCCTCTACTAACAATGCAAAATCAGAGATACAGGTCCTCGAACCATGAGGACTCGCCAACTTCAGAAATGGAGATGGAGGTTCTTATAGATCACTGTCGCTACTGAGACTAAGCACCTTAACCTATATCAGAAGGACATATAGAATAGAAAAGAGTATGAGAGTCAGTACTTGGGAATGTACTGAGTATGCGGGGGTGGATGCAACATTTTAAATAATATCATAAGTGTATAAGAAAACATGCATGCTGACAGTAATAACTCTTTTTGGTTGAATTATCTGAAACATTATTTCCATAGATCATCAGTAATAACACATGCTTCATAAATCTCATAAATCATTCAACTCAACTCAAAAGCTTTGACTCATGACTTAGACTGACTCGGTAACTCAAGGTATTTAGATCATTATGGGTTTGGGAGTATCTTATAACTGACATAACTACTCCATGTGAGCCGCATAGAGTCTAACGTTTTTCCCTCCTAAGGAGAGAATCCCACATTAGCAGGGGTGTCATACTTTTTCCAGGGAGTACAACCTCAATCTCATCATCACAATCTCATACTCGCCCTTTGGCCCACAATTATCAACATCAATCCTATGGTGGTACGTAGTTCAGGGGAAATACCACATTTCCCGCTCGGTGCTAAATACTCCTCCCAGACTCAAATCAAAATGCGTTAGGAAATACACCTTAATTAATATCAACTCATTACAAAGAACAAAACATAAATATATATCTCATCTATAAATCATAAACATATTGTGGATTTCTAACTCGACACAACTCAACACAATCTTTCTTAACATTAAGTACTTTTGCTTATCAAGTCATTTCAAATATCCAAAGCTTCAAGGAAACATCATAGGACTCGTCCTTGACTCTCAAGTTCAAATATCAATAATCAATTTCTCATGGAAAGCTTAAATCACGACACTTATCTCAAATCATTCAAAAATAATAGATTCATGATAAAAATATTCAACTAATGGCATAAATCCTCAATTCAAGAAATATATGGTAAATATATTATAAATGTCAAACTTATTCAACTCAAATATCATAAATCATTAATAGAGAAATTTGGGTACAATCCCACTTTGCAAGTTCAGGTAAATCAATAATAGAAATTAAATCTTTAGGCACAAAAACGAAAGGAGTGTTCTTGTTCAAACCCCACATACCTTTGATTTTGATTTTGAAGGTATAGAAACTTGATTGAAACTTCTTTCTCACACTTTTAGATCAAGGCCATGTTGCCTTTGACTTGAGGGACATAGTTCTTGAACAACTTGAAGAAATTTATGGGAGATTTCTTGAATTTCTTGGAGGTGATTTGATTTTTGGGTTTTGAAGAAACCCTAGGTTTATAGAGAATTCTTGAAAGAAAATTGGACAGAAATGGAGAGAAATGATCTTTTCTTCTCTACATAGATAGATATATATAAGGCCACAAGGACCAGAAATAACCAAGATGCCCTTTTGAAAAAATGTTGAAACTTGCTGATCAGGGACTATGACGGTCGATCTAACGGTCCGTCAGATTAGCTGACTGTCCACCAGGTTGTCCGTCACTCGAGTGTTAAAACTAAAATATTTTGCCTCGGAGTGACGGTTGAAGTGACCGTCCGTTAGAGGGACTGACGGTCCACCATATCGTCCGTCACTCAGGGCTCAGGAATGGGACATTCTGTCTCGGTCTGACGGACACCTTGATGGTCCTTCAACTTTGCGACGGTCCACCACATTGAACATTACACGACATTGCAAAAAGGGAGCTACTACCTTGTCTTGACGGGACACTTGACGGTCCACCAAGGACCTGACGGTCGACCAGGTCAACCATCAACTTGGGCGATTTGATAATGTTCAGTAAAACAGCCATAACTCACTCATCCGATGTCGGATTTTGATGAAGTTGCTATCAATGGAAATATTATTCAATGCTATACGTGACAAAAAGTGGAAATTAGAGAAATACAATATGGTTTAAACATCAATCACTTTGGAAGTCATACATATCCATTCAAAAAGACAGATTTAGGATTAAGGAATGATCGGGATATTACAATATCTCCCCCTTGGAAACATTCGTTCTCGAATGGTGTTAGATAGGCTAAGAACAAGAGAAAATGAGGACGTATATATGGAACGATCACAGAAAGGGCTTACTTTACTCTAAAATTTTGAGTACTTCACCAAATGCACAATTCATAGAGGGAATAATCATATAGATAAATACATTAGATTAGAAGGAAATTGAAATAAGAGAATAGTACCTTCGGCTTGATTTGAATTCACGGGGAAAAGATGAGGGTACTTGACTCTCATATCTGCTTCTGCTTCCCAAGTAGAACCCTCAACTGATTGATTTTTCTATAATTCTTTGACCAAGGGAACTTCCTTATTTCTTAGTCTACAGACTTGATAATCTAGGATTTAAACCAGGATTTCATCATACGAAAGGCTATTCTAAACATCACAACTTTACAAAGGATCAACAACAATAGAGTCTCCAATGTGCTTCTTGAGCAAAGAAACATGAAATATAGGATGGACAGATGATAACTCTGCAGGCATTTCGATCTCATAAGTTTCTTCCCCAACACGATTCAAAACTCTATAAGGGCCAACATATTTGGGACTAAGCTTCCCTTTCTTTCCAAATCTCTTCACCCCTTTCATGGGTGAAATTTTCAAATACACCAAATCATCGACTTCAAACTCAAGAGCTCTTCTTCTCACATCTGCATACGACTTCTGACGACTCTGGGCTATCTTTAACCTCTCCCGAATTAACTTAAATTTATCCATAGCCTCATATACAGCATCAGGTCCAATCACAGCAGCTTCACCCACTTTGAACTAATCTATGGGTGATCTACATCTTCTCCCATACAAAACTTCAAATAGAGCCATTCCAATGCTAGCATGAAAACTATTGTTGTAAGCAAATTAAATCAATGGAAAATGTTCATCCCAACTTCCTTTAAAATAAAGAACATAAGCCCTCATCATATCCTCCAAAGTCTGGATAGTCCTCTCAGCCTGACCACCTGTCTGCGGATGAAAAGCGGAGCTAAGATGAACTCGGGTGCCAAGACCCTTCTGGAAGGCTCTCCAAAATTGAGAAGTGAATTGAGTACCTCTATCAGAGATAATAAACAATGGAACTCCATACAGCCTGAATATCTCTCGAATGTACAACTTAGCATAGTCCTCAGCAGTGAAAGATGTATGTACTGGCAGAAAATGTGTAGACTTAGTCAACCTGTCTACAATAACCCAAATTAAATCATGATGATGGAGATAAGGAGGTAAACCAGTCACAAAATCCATATTCACTTTCTTCCACTTCCAATTAGGGATACTAAATTCTTGCATCACACCACCAGGTCTCTGGTTCTCTATCTTTACCTGTTGGCAAATTGTACACTTTTCGACAAACTTCGCTATATCCTTCTTCATATCATTTCACCAATAAATTTCCCACAAATCGTGGTACATCTTGGTAGCACCGGGATGAATAGAATACCTCATGCCATGTACCTCAGCCATAATCTTCTGCCTCAAATCATCAACATTAGGCATATAAAATCTATCCTTAAATCTCAATACACCATATCCCCCTTGGGAGAAAAGCTCCACCTTTTGGTCTTTAACGGACACTTTTAATTCAACCAAACGAGAATCCATATCCTGCTTCTCCTTCACTTCAAAAACTAAGGAAGATTCAGAACTATTCTGAACCCAAACACTACCCTCAGTTTAGTCGAGCAATTTGACACCCAACCTAGGCAGACGATGCACTTCGTAGGCTAACTCCTTCTTATCTTTCTCGACATATGCTACACTACTCATAGATGATCTTCTAAGGGCATCTGCCATAACATTGGCCTTGCCCGGGTGATACAACACACTCATATCATAGTACTTTAGCAATTCTAGGCATCGCCTCTGCCGAAGATTCAACTCTCTCTGAGTAAACACATACTGTACAATCTTGTGATCCGTGAAGACATCAACATGAACACCGTACATGTAGTGTCGCCAAATTTTAAAAAAAAAACCACTGCAGCTAACTTGAGGTCATGGGTTGGATAATTCTTCTCATGAGGTTTCAACTGTTGGGAGGCATAGGGTATAACCTTACTCTTCTGCATCAACACACAACCCAAACCAACTCTGGAAGCATCACAATATACCACAAAATCATCTACAACATTAGGCAGGGTCATCACAAGGGCGGAAGTGAGTCGAGTCTTCAACTCCTGAAAACTCTTCTCACAAGAATATGACCACTAAAGTTTAGCCTTCTTTTGGGTCAACCGAGTCAAAAGGACAGCTATGGAAGAGAAACCTTTGACAAAACGATGGTAATAGCCAGCTAGACCCAATAAACTCCTAATATCAGACAGGGAAATAGGTCTTGGCTAATTCTTCACAGCTTCTACCTTTAGAGGATCAACTCAAATACCTTTCAAAGAGGCAACATGACCCAAAAAAGCAACTAACCGAAGCCAAAATTCATACTTGCTAAATTTGGCAAATAACTGCTAGTCTCTAAGGGTTTCCAAGACAACTCAGAGATGATCTGCATGGTCGTTTTCAATTCGGAAGTATACAAGAATATCCTCTATAAACACAATAACGAACATATCCAGGTAATTCCTAAACACCCGATTAATGAGGTCCATAAAAGCTGGTGGAGAATAGATAACCCAAAGGACATAGCCAGGAACTCAAAATGGCCATAACAAGTGCGAAAAGCTGTCATTGGAATATCACACTCTTTGACTTTGAGTTGGGGATAACTGGATCTTAAATCTATTTTCAAAAAATAACTGTCACTTTGCAGCTGATCAAATATATCATCAATTCTAGGAAGAGGGTATTGGTTCTTAACTGTGGCCTTGTTGAGCTGATGATAGTTAATGGACATGCGCAATGAACCATCTTTATTTCGCACAAATAAAATAGGTGCACCCCAAGGAGATACACTAGGCCTTGTAAAACCCTTATCAAGAAGATCTTTAAGTTACTCTTTCAAATCCTTAAGTTCTGCGGGGGCCATACGATATGGAGGAATAGAAATAGGCTGTGTATCAGAGAGAAGATCAATTCCGAATTCTATATCTATATTAGGAGGTACCCCTGGGAGATCTTCCAAGAAAACATCAGGAAACTCATTGACAAAACTAAGAGACTGAATCGTTGGAGTCTCAGACTTAGTGTCCTTAACTCAAACTAAATGATAGATACAACCCTTGGATATCAATTTCCTAGATTTAAGATATGATATGAAATGACTTTTAGGAGATACAGAATTTCTAGACCAATTGAAAGCTGGCTCATTGGGAAACTGAAACTTGACTACACGGTACAATAGTCTATCGACCCGTAATAAGAGTGAAGTCAATCCATACCTAGAATAATGTCAAAATCAACCATGTCTAGCTCAATCAAATTTGCAAACATGACTCTGTTAAGAATAGTGATAGGACACTTTTTATGAAATTTCTTGGCAACAACAGATTCACCCACAGGTGTAGAGACTAGGAAAGGCTCGGGGATTCTTTTAGCATAAATTTCAAAATTCGCAGCCACCAACGGAGTCACATAAGAAAGACTAGACCCAGGGTCCATCAACATATACATATCAAAATGAAATACAGGGTTTAGGGTCTGGGGAATCCTCTTGCTCTTGGCAGGGTGGTATGGCATAAAAGCAATTCTGGCATTGTCCGTCGGCAGTACTAGAAGAGGAACCCTAAGGAGAAGTAGGACGAACTACTGGGGCTAGAGTACTAATAGTCTGATTCTGGGGATGAACATCGCGACTCCCCTATCTAGCATATGGGCAACCCTAAATTTATTGCCCAACTTACCACAACCAAAGCACCTCCTCTGACCTATTAAGCACTCCCCGATATGGTCACTACCGCACTTTGAACATGGGGAAGGACGAGGTCTATTACTCACACTATCCTGGGATCAGGTCATGAAAGGCCTAATACCCTGCTCCTGCCTGATTCTGAATGCAGGAGTACTGGTTGATGAAGGTGCTGGCACAAGAGAACGAATCTAAAACTGAGGGCGGATCCCTCAAGAAAATCTAGTCTTACTATGCCTCTGCTACTCAGATATAACTTTCTTATTCCCCCTCACTCTTTCTCTCTCCTTCACCTTGTCCGCTTCAATCTGCTGAGCATGAATCATTAGTGTTGAAAGGTCAATGTCCATATAAAGCATAGTAGATCTACACTCTTTCATAACATAACCAGAAATACTAGCTAAAAACTTACTCATACTAGTTCTATAATCAGCCATCATACCGGAAGCATATTTAGATAACTAGTTAAACTTATGGCAATACTCCTTAACTGTCATGGGGCCCTGCCTTAAGTTCATAAATTCCTCTAGTCTCGCTTCCCTCATCTGTTGGGGAAAGAATCTATCTAAGAAGGCATCGTAGAATAATTGCCAAGTCACAGGAGCATTATTCTCCCTTCTACTTTTCTGCCACATCTTTACCCAATTATAAGCAACATCTTTCATTCGATAGGCAGCCAATTCAACACTCTTCTCCTGAGTCATGTGCATAATCTGAGTGATCTTTCTCACTTAATCTAAATATATTTACGGGTCTTCACCTACTTTCGACCTAAAAAACTCAGGTGGATTCATTCACATAAAGTCACAAACCTGGCCTGCAGCAGAATTATTCCCTTGCAGAAGTGGAATAGTAGCCTAGGTGTTGGCTGGAACGTTGGCGGTGACCGCTTGGGCTAGCACTTAGAAAGCTGCTCAAAATTCAGCGTGGGACACCATCTTACCTAAAGGATTAACGGATTGAGGTCGTTCGTTATTTTTGTGAGCTCTATGAGGAGGCATTTTCTATCATAAGAGAGCATGAATTTACTTCAGTGAGAAACAGTCATAGGCACGATAGACTCTTGAAAGAAAGAAACCACTTTTCCTAAAATGTCCCATAGATGTGGCACACTACACACCGATGATCAAGACACTACGTAACGCGGCTTGTCAGACTCCCTAGGACTTTTCAAACCTTAGGCACTCTGATACGAAGCATATAAAGCCCCAAGAACCTATCTCAAAATTTCATATAGTGATCAAGGCCACACGTGGCCTCAAGCTAACCCTCTCATCCGGTCATCATATTTAGAACTCACTATAACACAAATCATGTTAAGATAAAGAGAAATGACCATGTCATAACCATAATGAGATACAAAGTAATATTGCCCTACATTAATAAACTAAGAAAATTTTATACATACTGGTACTATAGTCTGACACAGCTTCTACTATACAAGACTAAGGAGCCATTGGGACAGATCCCCAACTAACTTGTACTAAAATAAAAAGGGATATCCCTCTACTAACAATGCAAAATCAGAGATATAGGTCCTCGAACCATCAGGACTCACCAACTGTACAAATGGAGATAAAGGTGCTTAAAAATCACTATCACTACTGAGATTGAGCACCTGAACCTATATCAGGAGGAAATATAGAATACAAAAGAGTATGGGAGTCAGTACTTGGGAATGTACTGAGTATGTATGGCTAGATGCAATATTTTAAATAATATCATAAGTGTATAAGAAAATCACGTATGTTGACAGTAATAACTCTCTTCGCTTGAATTATCTCAAACATTATTTCCATAGATCATCAGTAATAACACATGCTACATAAATCTCATAAATTATTCAACTCAACTCAAAATCTTTGACTCATGACTTAGAGTGACTCGGTAACTCAAGGTATTTAGATCAGTATAGATTTGGGAGTTTTTTATAACCGACATCACTACTCTATGTAAGCCACATAGAGTCCAACGTCTGGCCCTCCTAAGGAGAGAACCCTATATTGGTAGGGGTGTCGTACTCTTGCCAAGCAGTAAAACCTCAATCTCATCATCACAATCTTATACTCATCCTTTGGCCCACAATTATCAACATCAATCCTACGGTGGCACATAGTTCTGGGGAAATACCACATTTCCTTCTAGGTGCTAAATACTCCTCCCAGACTCAGCTCAGAATGCATTAGGAAATCCACCTTAATCAATATCAACTCATCATAAAGACGAAAACATAAATATATATCTCATCTATAAATCATAAACATAGTGTGGATTCCTAACTCGACTCAATTTAACACAATCTTTCTCAACATCAAGTACTTTTGCTTATCATATTATTCAAATATCAAAAACTTCAATAAAACATCATAGGACTCATCCTTGACTCTCAAGTTCAAATATCAATAATCAATTTCTCATAGAAATCTTAAATCACAACACTTATCTCAAATCATTTGAAAATCATCGATTCATAATAAGAATATTCAACTCATGGCATAAATCCTCAATTCAAGAAATATGATTGTAAATATATTAGAAATGTCAAACTTATTCAACTTAAATCTCATAAATCATTAATAGAGAAATTTGGGTACAATCCCACTTTGCAAGTTCATGTAAATCAATAATAGAAATTAAAACTTTAGGCACAAAAACGAAAGGAGTGCTCTTGTTCAAACCGTACTTACCTTAGATTTTGATTTTAAAGGTATAGAAACTTGGTTGAAACTTCTTTCTCACACTTTTAGATCAAGACCATGTTTCCTTTGACTTGAGGGACTTAGTTCTTGAACAACTTGAAGAAATTTATGAGAGATTTCTTGAATTTCTAGGAGGTGATTTGATTTTTGGGTTTGGAAGGTTTCTAGAGAATTATTGAAAGAAAACAGGAGAGAAATGGAGAGAAATGATATTTTCTTATCTACATATTTATATATATATATATATATATATATATATATATATATATATATAAGATCATATGGAGAGAATAACCATGATACCCTTTTGAAAAAATACTGAAACTTACTAATTGGGGCCTATGATGGTCGATTTGACGGTCCATCAGATTAGCTGACGATCCAACAGGTCGTCCATCACTAGTGTTAAAATTAGAATGTTCTTCCTCGGAGTGACATTCAAAGTGACGGTCAGTCAAAGGGGCTGACGGTACACCATATTATCCAATAGTCGGGGCTCAGGAATGGGATATTCTACCTTGATCTGACGGATACCTTGATGGTCTGTCAACTTTGCAACGGTCCACCACTTTGACTATCACACGACATCCCTAAAAAAGAGCTAATGCCTTGGCTTGATAGGATACTTTATGGTTCACTAAGGACCTGACGGTCCCCTAGGTCGCCCATCAAACCTGGGCGATTCAATAATGTTTAGTAAACTAGCCATAACTTACTCATCCGATGTTGGATTTTCATGAATATGGTATTGATGGAAAGCTTATTAAATTATATACAACATGGTTTTAACATCAATCACTTTTGAAGTCATACATATCCATTCAAAAAGATAGATTTAGGCTTAAGAAATTATTGGGGTATTACAAATGTGGAAGGTGTAAGCTTTGCAGCTTATCAACTCAAGGATATTGCCTACCAATGGTACGAAGAGTGGGATAGGGATAGAGGTGATGTGGAGTAGTCATCCTTATAGGATACTTTTTCTGGATCTTTTCTAGATCATTTCTTTCCTCAAGAGTTGAGGGAAGAAAAGATGGAGGTGTTTGTGAATCTTAAGTAACAAAAAATGTCTGTCAAGAAATATGACTTGATGTTTTATCAGCTATTAAGGTTTGCTCTTGATTTGGTGGCTGACATGAGAGTGAGAATGAGAAAGTTTGCTTTTATGTTGAATCAGGATCTAATCTTGGAAAGCAAGATTGCCTTGTTGATTAAAGATATAGATATTTCTAGGTTGACTGTACATATACAGTAGGTAGATTATTAGAAAAGAAAATAGGTAGAGTTCAGAGATTAGTGGGGTAAGAGGAGTAGGTTTTCTTATCTGGTAGGTGCTCAGTCACGAGTTGGTCGGGATGGAGGTAAATGGCCAAAAAAGGTGAGAGAGTTCTAGTTTATTGTCTTCTACTAGTGCTCCTTACCTGAGGCAGTCGGGTGATAAGTTTTAGGAAAGTAGTGATAATTTTCGGGCATAGGGTGCCCAATCTCAAGTGAGTTGGGGTCAGTCAATTTTTTATGCCCTTCTTTCCAACTCTGTGGTCGTCCTCATCGAGGTTATTCCAATGAAAAGTGGGAAAAATTCTTTAAGTGTGGCCAGACAGGCCATCGGCTCAAGGATTATCCAGTTAATAAGGTTGCTACGGCAATAAATAAGGCACCGGTGGCATCATCTTTTACTCTTGCGCCTAGTGATACAGCTTAGGTATCTACTCTTGCTTTCGGTACCGGCACTGGTTGGATAAGTTATATACTCTTTTATTTCGGCAGGAATCTGAGGCATCTTTTGATGTTTTCACTGGTACGTTACAACTCATTTCTTGTGACATCTATTATATGCCTGATGCGAGGTCCACTCTTTCCCATATATCCCCATTTGTGGCTATAGGTATTGATTTTTATCTTGTGGTTATTTAAGTTCCTTTTTCTATTTCTACCCTGTTAGGTGACACAATTATTGCTAAGAGACTCTATAGAGGGTGTGTGGTATATGTTAGTGGTAGGCAGACTTTGGTGGATTTGTTTGAACTTAATATAGTTGATTTTGACATTATTCAAGGGATAGATTGGTTATACTTTTGTTACGCATCTTTGGATTTTTACACCCGTATGGTTGTCTTTAGGTTCCCTGGTGAACTACTGATAGAGTGGGAGGGAGCACTACCAGAAATTCACTATTTTTCAATCGAATATTTCTGACTAAAAATAGTAGTCGACAATTTCCGATTTCTTCCGTCGGAAATCTTATTTTTTTATTTGTATTTTTTACAAAATATTTTTCCAATACTATTTATGACGAAAACAGTCAGAATATTTGGCGACAAATTTTGGATAATATATATTCCGACTACAGTAGTCAGAAATATAAATAATTAAATAAATTATTTATTTAACAAAATTTTTAAATATATATTTCGACTATGGTAGTCAAAAATATAAATAATTAAATAAATATAATACTAAGTATATAATCAGGTCCCTTATACAAAAGTTAAATAATTATTTAAATAAATTATTAAATATATATTTTTGACTACTGTAGTCATAAATACTAATAACTAAATAAAATTAATAATTAATAAATTATAAGTCCAACCACTGGAGTCGTAAATATAAATAATTAAATAAATATATTACTAAATGTATAATCGTTCCCTTAAAAGGAATTTTAAATATAGGTAAAATAAAATATAATATATATTTTTGACTGCTGTAGTCGGAAATAAAAAATAATTAAAAGATTATATTAGTATATATATAATCGAACCCTTACAATCAAATTAAATAATTATTTAAATAAATGATTAAATATGAATTTTTGACAACTGTAGTCTGAAATTTAAATAATTAAATAAATATAATACTTAATATATAATTAGATCCTTATATGAAATTAAATAATTATTTAAATAAATTATTAAATATATATTTTTGAATATTGTAGTTGGAAATATAAATAATTAAATTAATATATTACTTAATATATAATTAAAATCTTATACAAAAATTAAATACTATTTAAAAAAATTATTAAATATATATTTCTGACAATGTAGTCTAAATTATTAAATAATTAAATATAACAAAAAATATTCCAAATATAGTGGTTGGAAATATAAATTAAATAATTAAATAATCAAATATATATTTCCAACTACTGTAGTCGAAAACCTTATAAATAATTGAGTTAAATATATAATTTAATTATATCAAATATCTAACCGATTAAAGTAGTCGGAAACATTAAATAATTAAACATTTTAATTTTTTACCATACTGAAGTAGTTGGAAATCCACATTTAATATACACTACACACACAGCTTTCCCAATTCACTCTCTCACTTTCTCTCTCTAAGCTAGGGCATGCAGTTCTCTCTCTCTCAAAAATTGACCATGAAGGCTGTGCTTCTCACAAAAAGTGATAACGACGACGATCAATTTCATTAATTTGAGGTTAAAAATGGACAAGCTTGCAAGAAGAATAGCTTAGACGTAGATATTATTTGTGTTAATTCATAGGCATAGTCATCTTTATTTTATTTTTCTTTCCATCTCAAGATTATTCTTATACTACTAGTTCTTCAATCTCAAAATATAAGTGGTCAACTAAAAATAACCCCATTTTTATTTAGTTTGTAGAGGACAATATTAATAATATCACTTATAATCTTACGAACTTTTGAAAAGAAATGAATTGATACATTTCAATGAGATTGTTAACCAACTTAAGCAACATTTTAGTGAGATTAAGGATTTTAATAGGGTTAATCTATTGATATCATTTTTTAGTCATAAGTTATTAAGAAATTTTGTTTACTATTCTTGCGATAAAGATTCAGCCTATGCAACTTCACTCATTAAAATATGTGTCTTTTATCACTTTAAGTAGAAACTATGTGTGAATTTCACTGATTTGAGTTACCTTTGCACATATTTTCTTGATTGCTACATCTTTAATAATCCTTTGAAGTATGGTTTTCACTATCTTACTAGTGTATGGTTATGTTGTGCAGATACCTTAACTGGATTTTGAGACCCCCCTGAGGATCAGCGTGGATTATTGTCATCGGTATCTGTCATTTTACTATCTTGCCTTTTCCAAAAATTGTATTGATAATTAAAAGGCTTATTTTTTTCCTTCATATCAAAGTTTGACTAATGAAATTTTAGGCACGGAGTAGTTCAGAACCTTCATTCTTGTCTAAAAAATTTTTATTTTACATTCTGATGGTGTGTGTTAGGATTTGGAATTTATGGTTCCAACATTCATGTGTTAGCCAGAGAGGTTAATTAGTCAATGCTCCTAGCTCATTCTCCCATGTGGCGAAACCAATCTCTATTAGGAAGAACAAGTTTTAGAACTATCCAAGACAAGGAGAGATTTGAGCACTGTACAAGAGCTTAAAAAATTAGCTTCGGATCCAGACAAGTTTGAGTATGAGATAGTGGAGGTCATCGAGTATTCAAAAGACCAGATAAAAGTTTCATCTATGGTTTATTTGAATGGTTTCAATTCAGTTTTTATAAAGCAAAAATCGAAGTCTTTTATTTTAGAAATACAAAAAGATGAGCTTTGGAGATTTTCTCATCAGATCCCTGTATTTCAGCTAACTGGGAAAATGAGGGGTTTTAAGAGGCTGCTGGAACTTGATACTACTTTAGTACCGCGTTTTCTTTTAAGTGATGCACCAGTTGTAGTGTGATGGGATCGGTTCTCCTGGATTAACACACTGATGGCCTATTGTTCTTTTCAGTTTCTTGCCAGATGATTAAGATGGAACATAGCTATAGGGAGGACAAGAAGGTAAGATATGCACTAGTAGGCATAGGTAGTAGTTTTTGGAAGAAGTGTATTATGATATCCCTCCCCTTTTGGTAATAGGTTTATACACCCAACTAGTTCTGGTAAATACTAATTATATATATACAGAAGAAGAAAAAAAGAAAAGTTTTTGTAGATATTATAGATTCTGTGTTCTGCTTTATCCAGAGAAAGGGTGATGGTGTCATTTGTATAATTATTAAGACAGGCCACCGCATTAGTCAAATGAAACGCTGACATTACTATAGGTTTGCCCCTTACTGCTACTCTTTGTATTCCCAGATAGCTGCTTAAAGTTTTGAACCTATCTTTTTTTTTAGTTGAGCTTTACTTTTAATACATATTGTGCTCTTTCAAAACCTGATAATCAGATATGGAACGAGTTATTTTTATGCTAATATTTTTGGTAGTCTTCCTTAGAAAACAAATATGATAATAGTCTAATGTGCATCTTTATTTGCTTTAGCGGTCACGGTTGCTACTACTGTATTCATTTGTAATTTGTTCATTCCATATACTTTTGTGTAATGTGCTTATTTTGGTCGTTTGAAACAATAATGTGGTATGCTTTTCTCTTGTCACAGTTGCTGAAACAGGTCTGAAAGCATCAAATCAGCATTCTTAGGTGGCGGTATTGAAGGAACATCAATAAATTCCCATCTTCACTCATGTCTTCATTGATTCGAGGTAAAAATTTGTTCCATTTTCTATGTGGTCTATTTTTAGTACCTTTGATTGATGAGCAAACCCTAGCTTTCATTGGTATGTCATTTGTGGTACAAGAGTTTATGAACGTGATCATATTAAAACCTTTTTAGGGTTTTCAATGTGAATTTTATTTTTATTTTCTTCTTTTTAATTCTTTACCTCATCTGATTGTCTTCCTTTTTGCCGTTCTTTTATCTTGTTTGTGAAGCTATCACAGGGATTGGATTTCTTTCACTGATAAAAAAATTATTCTTTTATTTAAAATATGCTATTGTTATTGGTTGTTTTACTATGTTGTATTGAACCTCTTAGTTTTCTCCTTGTGTCCACTACATAGTAACATCTCTAAACAAGCTTGTTACTGTTTTGTTTCTCTTATTTTTGTTTCATTTCTCTATTATTATTGTTGTTGTTCTTATGTAGATAAAAAATGAAGATCGTACATGGATGTATAATAGATTTTAGCCTAACCGTGCGAGATTGAAGGGGAAATATAAACATGGGTTAGCTGGATTTATTGCTAAAGCAATGACACTTAATGATTTTCTTATTGAAGGGATGATTATATGTCCTTGTTGGAATTGCAAGTCTTGCAAGTTATTGAGTCCAGATGATGTTACATTACATCTTTACAGGAAAGGTTTTATGTTAAATTATACTCTATGGACAGCTCATGGAGAGAGTAGTGCTGCTAATAATTTTGCCTTCCAGAATTATGTTGAAAGTCCAATAAGAGAAAATAATATTGAAAGTTCATGATATAGTGAGATGGACAGGGATTTTTTTGGGACACATTCACGGGCTCAAAAGGAACCAAATGATGAGGCTAAGCACTTTTATGAACAGTTAAAGAAAGCTAGTCATCCATCGTATGAAGGATCAGTGCATTCTAAGTTATCTGTTTCTGTTTGGTTAATGACTATTAAATCAGATTATTCTATTTCTCAAGAGGGCATGAACTCTATCATTTGACTTATGAATGAACTTAACCAAAATAAGCTTGACTTACCCAAAGATTTCTACACAACAAAAGAGTTGGTTTCTATGTTAGGACTTTCTTCAAAGAGGATCCACTGTTGCGAGAAAGGTTTTATCTTATTCTATACGGAAGATGCAAATTTAGAACATTGCAAATTTTGTGATCAACCTCTTTATAAGGAAGTCATACATGTCAAAAGGAAGAAGGTTCTTATGAAGTCGATGCATTACTTACCTCTTATACAACGGTTAAAGAGGTTGTATGAATTAATGAGTTTACCCCTCATATGACATGGTACTATGAAAATAAAATGCCACCTGTATTTTATGTCATCCGTCGGATGGAAAAGCAAGCAAGTATTTTGATAGTGTGTATTCGGATTTTGCCAGCGAACCAAGAAATATTAGGTTGGGATTATCTACTGATGGATTCACTCTATTTTCTGTCTTAGCTACACCATATTCATGTTGGCCAGTGTTTGTGACTCCTTATTATCTCCCACCTGAATTATGTATGATGAGTCAATATGTATTTCTAACATGCATAATTTTAGGTCCTCGCAATCCAAAAGTTTTGATTGATGTATATTTGCAGCCTTTGATTGATGAGTTGAACTTATTCTGGCATGAAGGTGTAGAAGCATATGATGTACCAATGAAATACAACCTTATATTGCATGCTACTTTGATGTGGACTATAAATGACTTTTATGCTTATGGAATACTGTCTGGGTGGTTGACTGTGGGCAAATTAGCTTACCTTTATTGTATGGTAGACACAAAAGCATTTAATTTGAAACATGGGGGTAAAAACTCATGGCCTGACTGTCACCGTCGATTCTTGCCAATGCTATATGAGTTTAGGAGAAATACTAGTGATTTTATAAATAATAAGACTGATTTTGAGGAGCCACCGCCAATTTTGTCGTGAGAAGAAATTTGGGATAAAGTGAGGAATCTGCCTAAGGTAACAGAGTCTCCACCATCCAAGATACCTAGTTATGGTGTTACATATAACTGAACTAAATGGAGCATATTTTGGGAGGTGGATTACTGGAAGGATAATCTTCTGCCTCATAATCTGGATCCCATGCATATTGATAAAAACTTCTTTGACAACTTGTTTAATACTTTGATCGATGTAAGTTACAAAATAAAAGATAACGTCAAGGTCAGGATAGACTTAAAAGAGTATTATCGGCGCAGTGAGTTGTACCTAACATACTTAAACAATAAGATTCAGAAGCCCAAGGCTAGATACACATTCACTTTGGAGGATAGAAGAGTGATTTATTGTTAGATTAATAATTTGAGAATGCCAGATGGATATGCATCAAATTTTTCTAGGTGTGTTGACATGAAGGAAGGAAAGTTGACTTCTATGAAGAGCCATGATTTTCACATTTTCATGGAGTCATTGATGCCTATTGCATTTTGTGCATTGCCCGATAGAATTTGAAAGACCATAACAAAGATAAGCTTATTTTTCAAAGATTTATGTTCTAACACATTAAGGGAGGAGAACCTATCTTTGATGGATATAAACATTCGCTTAACCTTAAACAAGTTGGAAAACATTTTTCCTCCTAGTTTTTTTGATGTTATGGAGCATATTCCAATTCACCTTGTGTGAGAAGCACGAGTTGGAGGGCCTGTTCAGTGTCGATGGATGTATTCCTTTGAGAGGTATTGACTTATAACATTTACCTTCATGTGTTTTAATTAAACATTATTTAATCTAAAAGATCATACTATGCAGTACTATTGGCAAATGTAAGCGGGCCATAAAAATCAAATCCCGGATTGAGGGATCAATATGTAAGGCTTATTTGGCTAAAGAGACCTCTTTTTTTTTTTTTTGATTAAAAGTGGGCTTTTATTAATCAAAAAAATTTCTAATACATAACCAGGCTCAGGCAGACCCTTTCCTCTCACTAATTTTTCTAAAGCTAAGTAATGATCATCTTTCTCCTAACAACACTATTAAGGCAAAAGGGTCTAATGATCACTTAAAGCCTTTATATCAACCATCTTCTTTCCTATTTACATCTAACACCATTGTTGGATAATTTTGAGCTTTTTTCTACCTCTTTCTCGATCTTCTCTATTCAAATTTCTTCTCCATAATTTTTTTTACCTGTTCTTATAAATCCCTCTTTTAGTGCATTTTTAGTTTATCTTTTCCTTTAGTTTTAACCGCGGCAGTTTATTTTTGCTACTTTAGACTTTATGCCATTGAAGGCATAAATAAAAATATCATATACTAATATTAGATACGAAATAAAGCAAAGCAGCAAACATTCCCACAAAATCAGTGTTAATAAACAATTCTAAAATCAAAGACCGACATAAATACTCGAACAAAATGCTACAAAAAAACTCAAACAACAAATAATTAGGACTTATAAATTAAAAAAAAAAAGATACATAAATAGCTTTAGAATCAATCAAAAACAATAAGAAAACTTGAACAATTCAGTGAAAACAAAGGGGAAAATGGAAAAGGAAAAGTTTGGGTGCCTAGATGAATAATGGATGAATGAGAAAATGAAAAGATTTTGAGGTATTTTAACTCTATACCATATCATTTCTTACGTGTTATTTTAGAATTATTTTTAAAAATACTTGTCAGCATTTTTGCTACACGCTCAACTAAGTAATGTTATTTTATGAAGGGTTTAGGAGTTCAGATGATAAAGGGATACGTAAAAGTGTCCATAATACAATATTAGACAAGCACAAGGATCCAATAGATCATTTCACTTTTTTTACAAATACAAGTTGTTTAATATGCATCCCTAAAGTTTGGAAAATGATAGAAGATATGCTTTTGGGCTGCGAGCTAGATCCTTGAGGCCAATGTATCCTTGTTGACCTTGTTATTCCATAATAATAAAGCAAAAGAAAGAGGGAGGGGTAAATATACACAGAGAAATTTCATTAATTTTGTTTTATTTTAATGAATCCGTCCATGCATGTTTTCTTTAATGATGTGGCGTTTGGATCAGTTTATGTGCACCTCAACTAATTTTAAGGGTATTGATTATCTCCCATCAGTACAGGTATCAGATACTCTATCCATAACTTGAACAAATCAAAAGAAATCATCTAAATTTTTTACTACGGCTGGAAATTGAATTTGAGACCTCATGATTGTTTATTGGTCCATATATGTTAAACTTGAGTTTTTGCCCTCAATCCAACTTGAAGTAGAGCCAAAAAAATTTTAAATAAATTTCGATCAAAGCTCAAAATCAACTAAGCTCATACATACACAAATGGCATTAAATCAAGTATTATTATACTAGTTTGGGGCATGTGCTTTGTCCGTGCATCCCCACTTTCGTGTTTATATTATTCTTCGGGTTGTGGTTGGTGTTCTAAACAATATCCTCTAGATTGCTAGAAAACACTGTTCAATTGACCAAGCATATGCTCATAACTTTCACATGTCATTGTCCTATGCCAAGCATCTTTACATCTCACACAGAAAATTCTCCTACAATCGGGACAACGCTGATCAAATATCACTTTCAGTTAATCAATTTCTTTTACAATCCATGTAAGGACGATTGACAACATATGACAAAGTCAGAATATTTGCTTGTTCATTGAATCTTCTACAAGATCAAGCACATATTACAATATCAATAATTAAAGTTCCATATTTCTTTTGTAGTTGGCAACATGGCACATCACTTGATGAACATTGTTGTTGATTTTTTTACATGTATAATTCTTTATACATTCTGAATAGTAAAAATGCTAGTAATTGCTGCCTAGAATAAATGTATGTATATATATCACAAACATCTTCGCAACTCACAAAGAAAATTCTCCAACAATCGCGACATGCCTTGACCAAATTTTACTTTGCATCATGTCATAATCCAAACCTATCGTAAGTGTCACCCACACTAACCCTTCGATAGGAGAAACATCTAACCCAATAATCACCACCAACACTTAACTAGTTTTTGTATGAGAACATAACCAGTTCTACATTAAATAAATAATATCTGGAATTTTCTAAATAAACATTGTGGACTAACATCATAAAGTCTACATGCTCCCAAAAACTAAAGGTTATCAAAGCAAAACATCTTACTAGAACAAATCCATAGGTATAACCCAAAAATCTAATAATCAACTAATATTGTCTATGTCCTAAAATAATGGACAAGATCAAACACCAGAAAGATCCATGGCTAACAAGATTATGCTCATTCGTGGATGAGATGTCGTATTGCAGTCTACAGATGAGGTCTCATCAAAGCCACTGGAATATACTCTGTACTCAACTAATAAAATAGTACAAGGTAGTACTATTACAAAATCACTATGTATTGATAGGTCATAAGCCAACTCAACTTAATCAATCTGAACACTTAACTAATAATTTGTAAACACATAGCAACCGTGTAATCTAATAAATAACATTCAAATCTGTCTTTCTACAAAAAATTTCCATGCTAACCAAATCAAGTCAAGAAATAACATATAACATGCAAATGACATTCATTTCAATCCAACTATAATGAATCTCCAAAAAAAATTAGTTTATCGCTTTCTCGTAACACTTTATTATGGTCAAAAAATAAGTACTAATTAAATTCAAGTACAACATCAACAATCTAGACCACCTAAGGATCCAGTTATAATGTCAAGTAAATTAGATCTCACAAAAAACCAAATATATATGCAAAGAAAACCAAACCTCTGAAGGATCAACTATAATGAATAATAATATCATCTCAATTCACTCAAGGAATCGTAAAACTATTCAATTCATTGTGTATAAAAATGTGTTGGATCTTATTAATAAGTCAGTATTTTGTGACATATTTAGCCAAAAATCAGTGAGAATCAAATCCTTAATGCTAATATTAGTTAATTCTAAAGTTAATTTGGTTGTTTTTAAGGGTTGAAGCAAAGAAATAGTTGATAAAGCATAAGGAAGAAAAAAAATAGAGAATTGAATCTAGAAAAAAAAAAAGAAGTGTTACAATCCGAAATAGAGTCGTGATGACACCTATCCAACTTACCGTAATAGGTAAGCCTAACATCACAATCCAAGATAACAATCCAAAAGTAATAAAACCAAAAGAAATGGAAAAGAAATTAAGTCCCCAAAATAGTCTCAAAATAAAGAAAAATATAGAAAGTCAACTTTGGAATACATTCCTAGGTCTAGTTGTCACTTCATAAAAGTATCTGGAGATAAATAATACAACAAAAATAGTCCTAAAGTGTGTAAAATATGGAAAATGCATAGAAAAGGATATAGAGTAGAGTCTAGGTGAATATGAAATCATTAGCTACTACCTTAGACTCTCAATGAAAGCAATCACCAAATCAATGTAGGATCACTACTCGGATACCACAAACTAAAAATTTGCATGAAAGGTGTAGAAAAGAAAACCAAGAGTGATCATGAAGAATTGTACCCAATAAGAATCATCAACTAATCCTAATTCAAAATAGTTACAAAAGACACCATCATGATCACTCAAAACTAACGGTGTACCTGTAATAAAAAATAAACCATATTGATCTATCAGGGTGTACCAACCAAGTCAATTATAGGAATATAAACACGCAGTCCAAGAGTGAGAATCACAACATAAAGCATAGGAGGAAAATTCACCCAATTACTTTTCAAACAGATTAAAATAATAGTTACATCCTATTCAACCCAAATAACCTAATGAATGGATGTAAATTCAAATTATATGTAAAACCTCAGATTTTTTTCTTGAAAATTCCCTGAGCTTTAAGATCATTGCCCAACCTACGACCCACTATACGAGTCGTAAGTTCTCTCTATATAGGTCTTAAAAACCCTAATCATTGCCTGACGAGTGTGCTAGCTTGAATTTTATATTGTGACTACGACTAGAGGTCATGAGTCATAAAGACTCAAATGAGTCGTATAGTCCCAAACTTTATCCTGACCAGTAAAGTTTGCGTAAGTTATTGCCTTGATCATGACTAGACTTGGTAAGTCATAAAGACTGTATAAGAGTCGTAAGGTACCAATCGTTGGGTGACCAATGTGTAACCAAAAGTTTCTATCTTAATTATGATAAGGACCCTACGAGTTGTAGGGTTACTTGATGGGTTGTATAGTGGCCTAGAGTTACTGACGATAATTTTTCAGCTTTTAATGAAGGACACTTTGGATATTTTCCTCTTTCTCCACCTACATCCCATACCCATGAAACACCTTTGGGGCATTATTTTCAACACTTATTAATTATAATTACTCTCTCAAACTAGCATAAATTTCTAAGTCAAGAACAAGCTAGGGTTTTAAGAAATTTACATCTAGAGCTTTAAGGGTTAATTTTTCTCTGTGAATCTTGATATCTCTAGCAAGTTACTTTTCCCTGTGTATTGTTTTGTTAAAGCATGTGTTTTTAAATTGTCATTCATATGGTTTTGATGTTGGTTTTGAAAAATAGGTTGAGGGTTTTGAATGATTATTTTCTTAAATAATGTTCCCAAGATTTATACATACTTGTTCAGTTTTTATTGATGGTTCTGATCTTGTGGGGTTCATTGATGGTTTTGATCTTATGGGTTGTATTGGCATGATGAGTAAACTAGGAGGATTGTGAATTATCCTAATTTTGTGAACTTTAATAATTGAATTGGTGATAGCCCCAACCCAATCTTGTGAAATTAGTTTTACCATGGAATTATGCACATTAAACTATTAATAAACTATTTCATAGAATAAGAGGGCCCATGGAAACATAAATCGATTTAAGTCTCAATTGACTAAATGGGTTTGAGTCCCAATTGATTAAAGGGGTTTGAGTCCCAATAGGTTAAATATTTTGAAGTCCTATTGGTTGATGGGTTAGAGTCCCATTTCACTGAATGGATCAGAGTTCTATTGGTTATTGGGTTAGAGTCCTAAATGGCTAAAAGGGTTGGAGTCCCATTGGCTGAGGGTTTAGAGTCCCTATTCGCTAAGTGGTTTAGTTTGGTAGAATGATAAGCTTGAAAGCGTAAGGGTATGAAGATGCCTATGGTATGCCTAAATGAATTACTCTATTCTTAATGGATAGGAATGCATATAAATATATTAATTGGGCTTAAAGGATATTGTGCAGCAAAGATATGAAAGTGGAGGTCCCGAGGTACTAATACTAGAAACCATATTTACCAGTCGCGGGGGTATAAATAGCCTAGGGTTTGAGTCCCATAGATTCTGACTGGGTGCACTTGTCACCCTTGATATAATATATGTACGGGTGGTTTGAGTCCCCCGTGGTGCATATGTATATATGATTATTCTCTGGTTTATGTATTTATATGCAGTGAGACCTTTTTAGTAGTGTGAGTTAAACCTATATAGTCCGTGGTTGCCCTATTATATTGGTTAGGCTACATAATCCAGATTAATGTTTTACTTTATGTTGAACCTTATTTCCTATCCCTGCATGTGATATATATATATGTATGTATATATGTATGTATGTATGTATGTATGTATGTATATGCATCGAATTATGCGCACTGGATTTGACTGATTTTTGAATTATTAATATTGGAATTATTTTATCCATTTCCTGAGTTACATACTAGAACTTAACCTACTAATAGTCTCCGAATGCTATATCCCCATATAATGTAGTAACCAAAACTATTTCTACTTTTCCTACGCTGTGACTAGGTGATTGTGGGATAGCTCATGAGTCAGGTTGACGTGGTGAGTTTTCATCCTTCAAAATACCTCATTTCATGTTTTGGTTTCTTTATTTAATAGACTATTTTATCAGTTTTTTTGTCTATTATCTGGGGTATGTACCAACCTAGGATATCTATTAGTTTTGCTTAGAGAATTTGTAGATTATTATGGACTGGGTATTGGTTGTTGATGTATCTTACACTTCTTAACATTATCCTTATCTATCTTGTTATATATTTTGAATTCAACCACTATAAGTGTATTTAGGTTCTATTTGACTAGGCAAAAGGGGGTGGTCTCCGATCCATGGTTGACTTGAGATACCTATCATGGTTAGGCCCTGATTTGGGTTATGACAAAGTTGGTATCAGTGCCTAGGTTTATGGTTAATTGGGTGTCCATAAAGTGTGTTGAATAAAGTCTCTTTTATGGGTGGTTAGTGCGCCACACTTATAAGGGAGAGGCTTTTAGACATTTAGGAATGTTTTTTTGTTGTTCTATTTCAAGATATTGAGTCTAAGGTATCAAACTTCTCCAATTCTCATTTGTTTGTATTTCAAATCATGCCTCCAAGAAGGTCTGATTCTCGTGGAAACTCTTAAGTCTCGCTGGAGGACAATGTGGATGGAGCTCATCCCACTTGTAGTGTCAGGACCCAGTCTAGGGGTCTAGCTCCTGGTTTCCCTCATGGAGTTACACGGATTCTCTCTAGACCTCTTCGGATACCTTAGGATGATGTGTCTAATGTTGAGTTTTGCCAGTCAATCCATTTTATTACCCTGCTAGTGGCCTCTCAAACTGAGCATATTGCTTCTGTTGCTTTATTTTTTGAGGTCACTAGAGTTGAAAAGTTTATGAGGTTGAGTCCTCCAACTTTCACCAATTCAAAGGTTAAGGAGGATCCTTAAAATTTCATTAATAAGATGAAGAAGATTTTTTCTGTGATGCATACTTCTATCTTTGAGGGTGTGGAGTTTGCTGCATACCAGTTAAAGAATATGGCACACTAGTGGTATGAGAAGTAAGAACAGTTGAGGGGTGATGATGTCAAGACGACATTAAGGGATAATTAGTAGTTGAGTTTCTGAATTTAAAGCAAAGAAAAAGATTATGCAAGAATATGCATTGAAGTTTCATCAGTTATCTGCTATGCTTCAGAGTTGGTATCATCTATTAGGGTGAGGATAAAAAAGTTAACTTTGGGCTTATTTTGGGACTTGGTGTTGGAGTGTAATACTGCCTTGTTGAATAAGGATATAGATATCTTTAGGATGGTTGTGTACATACATCAGGTTGAAGAGGAGAAGAAGAAACTAGACGAACTGGGAGAAAGCCAAAGTAAGAAATTTCGGTATTCTGAGCAGGTAGGGGTCCATTATAATAGCACTAGGCATGTAGGCAGTGGAGTAAAAATAAGTGTGGAAATTCTAAATCCTACCTTATGGCTAGTGCTCCTTATCTGAAGCTGTCGGGTGATCGATATTTTTAATATGACAGTGGATTTAGGGCACCAAGTGCCCAGTCTCATGCCAGTGGAGATCTTTTGGCTTCTTATCTTTCATGTCATTTCTACTAGCAGCTACACCATAGAGTTTATGACAAGGAAAATAATTAATATTTAGGTGTGGTAAGCTGTAGCGGGATTGTCCATCAGTTAAGGTTGCTACTATGGCTAATAAGGTCCCTATTTAAACTTTTTTAGCCCCACCACTAAAGAGTACTACTTCTAGAGTCGATACTGGCTGGAATCATCTGTATGCTCTTGCCACCCATTAGGAGTCTAAGGCTTCTCCAGATGTTATCACTGGTACGCTAAACCTCTCTTTTCGTGATTTCTATTATTTACTAGATTCAGGGTCTACTCTTTTTTATGTACCCTTTTTTGTGGATATTCCCTTAGGTTTTGGTCTTGAGTGTATATCTAATCCTTTTTCTATGTCTACCCTAGTAGGTAGTTCTGTTATAGATAGAAGAGTCTATAGGGGTTGTGTGGTTTATATCTGTGGTAAGGTAATCTTGGTGGATCTGATAGAGTTAGAAATACTAGACTTTGATCTTATTTTATGGATAGATTGGCTCCATTCATGCTTTGTCTCTCTTGATTATAGAATCCAAAAGTTCAGTTTTTATTTCCTGAATAAACCTATGATTGAGAGGGAAGGTAGTTCCCTAATGCTAAGGAAAGGTTTATTCCATATCTGAGAGCCCAAAAATTAATTGATAAGGGGTTTCTATATCATCTAGATTGGGTTAAGGATTCTAGTTCTGAAGGTCCTTCTTTAGAGTCCATTCCTGTTTAGTGATTTTCTTGAGGTGTTTCCTAATACTTTTTGTGGTATTCGTCCCTATAGGAAAATAGACTTTGCAATTAACCTTCTTTTGGATACTTGTCCTATCTCTATCCCACCTTACAAAATGGCTTTGGCTGAGTTTAATAAACTTAAGAAGTAGTTTAAAGGTATTCTTAATAAGGGTTTTATCTACCCTATTGTGTCTCCGTAGGATGCTCCTATTCTTTTCATGCATAAGAAGGATGGGTCCCTTTTAGGTTACTGTGAAGAATAAGTAAGCTCTTCCTAGGATTGATGACCTATTTGACCAGCTTCAAAGTGCAAAGTACTTTTTGATTTCCTTACTCGATATGGCCATTATGAGTTTCTGCCATATCTTTTAGGTTGACTAATGCCCTGACGACATTTATGGATCTTATGAATTAGATATTACATAAGTTCTTGGATTTGTTTTTTATTGTGTTTATTGATGATATCCTGTTGTATTCGATAAGTAAGGAGGATCATGCCAATTACCTCTATACAGTGTTGTAGACCCTTAAGGATCAATATTTGTATGCTAAGTTTTCTAAGTGTGAGTTTTGGCTGAATGTTGTTACTTTTTTGGGTTATGTTGTTTCTAATAAAGGGATCGTGATGGACCTACAAAAAGTTGTAGTAGTTAAAAAGTGGCCAAGACCCACAACTAGAATAGATTTTAGGAGCTTGTTGAGTTTATCCAGTTATTGGATGTTCAGGGAGAGCTTCTCTTCTATTGTTGCTCCATTGACTAAATTGACTTAGAAAAAGGTGAAATTTCTATGGCCAGATACTTATTTGGGTAGCTTTGAGAAGTTGAATGATAAGTTCACCTTTGCTCTTATTTTTAGCCTGTCTGAGGGTACTATTGGTTTTGTTTTCTATTATGATGCTACTTGTGTGGGACTTGGTTGTGTTTTCATGCAACATACTATAATGGTGGCGTATGCTTCTAGATAGATGAAATTTCATGAAAAGAATTATTCGACAAATGATTTAGAGTTATTGTCTATGGTGTTTACATAGAAAATCTTGCATCACTACTTGTATGGAGTAAATATTGACATCATCTTAGATAATAAGAGCATGCAGTATGTGTTCACCTAGAATGAGTTGAACCTCAAGCTAAAGTGATGGCTATAGTTGCTCAAAGATTATGATATGAGTCTCCATTATCATCCAGGTATAGCTAATATGGTTGCTGATGCTCTTATCGGGTTGTTCATGGGAAGTCTATCTCATGTGGATGAGGATAAGCAAAACTTTGTGAAGGATATTCATCGATCGACTAACCTTAGAGTTTATTTTTTGGATTTTGAGGATGGAAGTGTGATTTTTCAAAAGGTGGTAAAATCATCTCTTGGTTCTGATGTGAAGAAGAAGTAAGCTTTGGATCCCATCTTGATGCAAATTAATGATGATGTGGGTTAGCAGAATGTAATGGCTTTTAAGATTAGTAGTGATGTATCTTAAGACACCAAGGTAGGTTGTGCATTCTCGATGATGATGGGTTGTGAGAAAGAATTTTGGCCGAGGATCATGAGTCACAGTATATGGTTCATCATGGCTTGACAAAGATATACCATGACTTGAAGGAGATTTATTAGTGAAATAATAAGAATAGATATGTGGCCAATTTATTTGATAAGTGCATGGTTTGTTAGCAAGTGAAGGTTGAGAACTTGAAACCTGGTGGATTGTCTCAAAAGATTGAGTTGCTTGTCTAGAAATGGGAAGTTATTAATGTAGATTTTGTTACCTATCTTCCACAGTCTCTTAGTCAGTTCAATTTTATTTGGGTCAACATGGATAGGATGACTAAGTCTCCTTACTTCTTACTTATAAGTACTAAATATGGTATAAAGGATTATGCAAGCTTGTTCATTTAGGATATCATCAAGTTCTATAGTGCTCAAGCTTTTATCATCTCGGATAGAGGTAAGCAATTCTCATCTCACTTTTGGTATTGGTTTAGGGAATAAGGTGAACCTTAGCACCGCTTTTCACCCTCAGATAAATGGACAAGTAGAGAGGACTATTCTTGTGTGCTTGACTTTGGTGGTTGTTGGGTTGATCATTTTTCTCTCATGGAGTTTGCATATAATAACAAGTATTATTCCAGCATGCAATTGGCTCAATTTGAGGTTTTATATGGTAGGAGATGTCGTTCTCCTATTGCATGGTTCGAAGTTGGTGAAGCTGGATTATTTGGTCCTAATTTGGTTCTTCAGGCCATGGAGAAGGTAAAGGTAATTAGGGACAAACTTAAGACCACCCAAAGTTTCCAAAAGTCCTATGCGGATGTGAAGCGAAGGGATTTGGATTTTGATGTTAGAGATTGAGTATTCTTGAATGTGTCTCCCATGAAGGGAGTGATGAGGTTTGGGAGGAAGGGGAAGCTAAGTCCCTATTATATTGGCTCTTACTTAATTGTAAGGAGAGTAGGAAATGCCGCTTATAATTTAAAGTTGCCTGCTAGTTTGGGTTCCATTCATTGTGCCATCCATGTTATGATATTGAAGATGTGTGTGGGTGATCCTTTCTTGTTTATTCCCTTGGAGAGTGTTGGCATTTTAGACTCCTTGTCTTAGGATGAAGTCGTGGTGGAAATCTTGAATCGACAAGTCCGTCGGTTGCAGACTAAGAACTTGGCTTTGGTAAAGGTCCTATGGAGGAATAATAAGGTTAATGAAGCTACTAGGTAAGCTGAAGAGGACATGGAGTCCAAATAACCATTTTTGTTCACTATACCAGATAATCGTGCTTAAGGTATGTATATTCTTAATATCTTTGTTTTTTGTCTTTGTTAAAGGAAAGTATGGTTGTGTTCTATGTTAAATCATGTTAATGGATGCCTTGTGTTATTATTCGGGGATGAATGATCCTAGGAGGGAGAATGTAACATCCCTAATTTTTGTTCTTAAAAGATCCCTAAGCTTTGAGCTTACTAACCAACCTATGATTCATTATATGAGTTGTAAGGTCTCTCTACGGGTATTAAACACCCTAATCATATCTTGACCAGTGTGCCAGCCTGAATTTTCTACTGTGACTATGACTAGGGTTCATGAGTCATAAAGACTCTACACGAGTCATATAGTCCCAAACCGTAGCCTGACTTGTAATGACTCTATACGAGTCGTAAGGTAACAATCCTGGGATGACCAATGTGTACCAAAAGTTTATGTCATGATTATGTCTAGGAACCTATGAATCATAGGGTTACTGGACGAGTTGTATAGTGACCCGTAGTCACTAGCGATAATTTTTCATCTTTTAATGAAAGGAACTTTGGACATTTTTCTCTTTCCCTACTTAGACTCCACATCCATAAAATACCTTTGGGGCATTATTTTCAACACTTTTCAATTATAAATACTCTCTCAAAATATCTCAAATTCCTAAGCCTAGAACAAGCTAGGGTTTCAAGAAATTGGCACCTAGAGCCTCCAAGAGTTGATTTCTCTCCATAAATCTTGATATCTCATGTTACTCTTACCCAAGTATTATTTTGTCGAAACGTGTGTATTTAAATTATCGTTCATTTGTTTTTTCGTGATTGTTTTGGAACATGGATTGAGGGTTTTGAATGATTGTCTTCTTAAATTATGTTCCTAAGGTTTATACATACTTATTCATGCTTTATTGATGGTTTTGAACTTGTGGGGTACATGGGCATGGTGAATAAACTATGGGGATTGCAAATTCTCCCAATTTTGTGAACTTTGACAATTGAATTAATGATAAACCCAGCCCAATCTTGTGAAGTTGGTTTTGAACATAGAATTATACACATTGAACTATTCTTGAACTATTGCATGGCATAAGAGGTCTATGGAAACATAAATGGATTTAAGTCCCAATTGACTAAATGAGTTTGAGTCCCAATTGACTAAGTGGGTTTGTGTACCAATTGGTTAAATATTTGAAGACTTATTGGCTGATGGGTTAGAGTCCCATTTGACTAAATGGGTCAATTCTCTATTGGTTGTTGGGTTAGAGTCCCAAATGGCTAAATGTGTTGGTCTCATGGGATGAGGGTCTAGATTCCCCATTGGCTAAGTGGTTTAGTTTGTCAAATGATAAGCTTGCTAGCATAAGGGTATGAAAATACCAATGGTATTCCTAAATGAATGACTCCTTGCTTAATAGATGGGAATATGTGCAAATCTTTTAATTAGTCTTAAAGGAGGTTGTGTAGCAAATACATGAAGGAGGAGGTCTCGAGTGACCAATACTTAAAACCGCATTTGCCGGCGCGGGGGGCTAAATGGTGTGGGGTTTGAGTCCCCTAGCTTGTGACCATGTGTTCTTGTCACCCTCAATATAATATATGCAAGGGTGGTTCGAGTCCCCCACGGTGCATATGTACATTTGATTATTCTCTAGTTCATGCAGCTACACATATTAGAGCTTTTTTAGTGGGGAGAGCTGAGCCCATATAGCCTGTGGGTGCCTTATTGTGACGGTTAAGCTACACAATCTAGGTTAATCTTTTACTTTATGATAATCCTTGTTCCCTATCCTAGCATGTGATATATATATATGTATATATATGCATTGGATTATGTGCATTGGATTTGACTAATTTTAACTGTTGATCATGGCATTAGTTTATCCCTTACCTGAGTTACATGCTAGCATTCAAACTATTAATCGTCTTCGAATGCTGTTTCCCCACACGATGCAAGAATAAAAATTATGTCTACTTTTCCTGCACAGTGACTAGGTCATCGTGGGATATCTTATGATTCAATTGAAGTGGTGAGCTTCTTTACTTTGGAAGACCTCATTTTATGTTTTGGATTCTTTATATCATAGACTATTCCATTGGTTTTTTTAGCTATGTCGGGGGCATGTACCGATCTAGGATGTATATTGTTTTTTCTTGGAGGCTTTGTGGATTACTGATGTAACGCCCTAATTTTTTGAACCAAAACGCTACACGGTGCTCATGACCCCGAAGGACCACAAGCTAACCCATGACTGATATCTGTAACTCTAAACTACATAATATCTCATAAAATATACGGAAACATAAACTGTAAGGACATAAGGTTCAATACTGATACATATTTGAAAAATATGGTATAACAATACCAAAAAGAAACATAAATACTAAAGTCTGAACATCTAATCTGACATCTAGTCCTAAAGCCTCTAACTGAACTGAATAAGGAGTTGAAGGAACATGTCTCCAACTAACTCCATGAACTGAAAAAATAATCTGAAATACTATAATAAAGTAATGATAATATTGTTCTCGAATGAAGAGCAACACTGACTGCTGAAATCTGCAATGCTACTGCTGCTCTGAAACTCGTGCCTTTGTACCTATGGCGTCTAATAAAATACCATAGCGCAAATGCATCTATACGACTGAATTTACTGAATATACGAGTGAGGTTTGCTTAATGCAAAGGGTTTTATATGCATGAGCAATGCTGACTGATATAAATGTGAGAATACATACATACATACGTAACTGCAACTAAACTCATGGTGATATTGACTACTGAGTTTGAATACTGACAACATGAGTTTACTGATGCTGAGATACTGAATGACTGAGTTTACTGGTATTGAGATACTGAATGACTGAGTTAACAGATATTGATATGTAATTCACTAATAAGTGAGGAACTGATACTGTATTACTAAATACAAGGAGACTGATACTATATTACTGATAAAGAAATGATTGTTTCTAATAGTTCTGATTATGAAGAACAGATTTGATTGACCGCATATAACAGTCCTGAAACTGATCTCGTGATAACATGACTACTGAGTATGAATACTGATGATATCTATTTACAGATAACATATCATAAATGATAACTAAATTTTGATAACTGATATATGTGATAACATGAGTTCTAATAATTGATAGCATGAATGACTATATCTGACAGTCCTAAATCTGATGGAACTAGCTGAGTTTTGTACTGTATCTGAGTTGACTTTATCTGACAGTCCTGATATCCTAAAGAACTATCTGAGTTCTTTTGCTGAGACTGATACTGAAACTATGGGAAGTAGTTATCTAACCGACATACCCCAAATACGATATAATAGCTAAGCTGGGGTCCAATCTTCGCACTAATTGGAAGGGTGTCTATACTGCGCCACTAGTAAGGATAAGTTATGAGTGACCCTCATCTGGCAGGTACTCTAATAAGAATGGTGGGAACCTTCATCTGACAGGTTAATCCACCCCATATACGCTCAACTGACAGGTATTGATGTCTCAACCTATGCTAGCTACATAGTTCTGGAACGCAAGGACTGCTTCTAAGAATCACACCCTCTACTGGCAGGTGAGTTACCATCCTTGGGTTCTCTCGGTGCTGAATCCTACTCCCAACTGAATGACACTGAACTGATTATACTGAACTGATTCCCTAGTTCATACTAGAATTAACTGAACTATTACTGATTTTTCTATTTAACTGAACTGAACATGGATTGAGTTTATTGATTTTCAATGACTAGAGGAACACTACTGAATTCTGTTAACTGACTAAATGCTACTGAGTTCTGTTAGCTGACTGAAGTTTACTGAACGTGGCTTGACTAAGAGTATCGTGAAACCATGACATGCCTCTAGGCACATAACTATATTTTTCAGGTACGAATACCCCCAGGACTCGATGGAAGGAAACTGACATGACTTGACATACAAGAGTACTTGACCAACATTAATAATCCATAATATAACATCTACGGGGAATTCATAAATCATGTGGTTTTCATAACCTTTTCATATAGCTAACATCATGGTCAATTCTAATATCATGACAAGCCAACAACATATTCATAGCACATTAATAGCATAGAAATCATCTTGATCAAGTAGACATGGCATAACTTAAGAGACATGGCAAAATCTTGTAGTATGACGACTAGGTACTTGATCATCATTTATTCGTTGAGGCACATAATCAAACACATGGTAGGCATAGGTTTAGCATGGAAGTCAACTTAAGCACATGTATATGGCTTGGAATCATCATTTAGATCACAAATAGGTCAAAGTGCTCAATTCTTCTTCATTTAGGTATTTGACAAACACCTTACATGCACTATTTAGGGCATAGGCCTAATGATCAATTTTATACACCATAACACCATAATTCAACTCAATTCCACCAATTGAATCCACAAAATATCATGGTGTCATGAACAACATGTAAAGATTCGAACTTTATTCACACAACATGGAATTCACGTGAAATCATAAAACATGGAGTAAGGACTTGTTAATTGAGCACTCCTAAATCATGAAAACATGATTATGCTTATTCTAGGCATTTCGTCGAACACCTTGCATGCACACTTTATGGCATAGGTGTTCTTAAAAATATAGTCATCTTAAACCACCGAATTTGATGGGTTTTAACTATGAGCACACATACTTCATGAGAATCACCCTAAATTAACATCTTGAAGCATAAAAAACAACCATCAACATGTATGTACATGATCATATATCAATAAGACAATCACAATATAGTATTTAAAGCATGGTTCTTGGACTCCTACGGATGAAAGGAATCCATGGATGAACACTACGCATACCTTAGGTGAAAAATTCTTGAAGAAATTCATAGACAAGTTTTTGATTCCTTGACTAGGGTTCTTGTTCCTTTGAGAGAAAATAAATTGGCCCTTGAGTTTGAAAAACTTGAATATCATTTATTCTTGAAGAAGGATTTGATTCTTGTTATAGGTTATGATCTTGAGAGAAACCCTTCATTTGATGTTGAAGATAAATGAGGAGTTATGTTCTTCAATTGATGGGATTTGGGTCTTCAAATTGAAACCCTAGCTTGACTTCTTGAGAGAATTTTGAGAAGAGGAGTATATTTTGCTGCAAATAAGCCTTAATCCCGTGTTTGGGGTATATATAGGGGTCGAAGATGACCAAAATTCTCCTAAGGAACAATTAAGGTCAAATCTGTCCCTAATTGACTATCTGATAGGCTGAAGTAAATTGATCATAACTTTTTATTTAGATGTCCAAATGGGATGAAACTAATTTCATTGGAAAGAAGACTCAAAGATATTTCCATTTATACATATAAGCTCTCACATTTCATTATATATTTGGAGTTATGATTATTTGAAGTTGACCCTAAAATACTAAAAAAACTGGGAAAGTACTGGAGTTAGCAGGTTGCGCAAGTTAATCGCTCGGGGCTTCTGTTTTGGACACCCAAACATACCTTTACACTACTCCGAAAATTCTGAAACTCACCCAAGATATACTATGAGTTTTTTCGATCGTAACGCAACATTAAAATTTATAAATGGAGGTCGGGAAGGTCATCAAATAAATTCCCAAAGTTAGGAGGTCCAAATGAGAGTAAGGGTTGAACTTGAACACTTAGCAAAATTTTTTTCTAAGTGTTGTAATCTTCCATGGGGCTTTACGAGCTAAATTTGACATGTGATTTTTATGGGGTCTTATAATATCTCCCTCTTGGGTACATTTATCCTTGAATGAGACTTACTCAGAATGGAGAAAAGATAACTGACGTAAGTACTGAGCATGAACAACTGAATATGATTTCATGGCTAACATGACTGACAAGCTGAATATATCATACTGAACATGCATGTCTGATGCATGCGTAACTGATTTATGATTGAAGGACTGAGTGTTCTGATGAACTAAGTTTTCTCAAAATGAGAATGCATATCGGATGCATAACTAATAAGCTGAGTCTATGCATATCTGATGCATGATTATATGACTAACATAATACATGAATGCATGACTGAAAGTATTTATAAGCTGACCATACGATTTTGATGCGTGGCTACATGACTGCACTGACTCATGAACATACGATTGAACATGAAATGGTAATGGTACCAAGTTTGGTACTAAAATCTGAACATGAGAATGAGTAAGCTCAAGAAAGACTGTTATGTTGAACTGAAAATATCTATGATTCTAAGATTAATAACTCAATATGCATGAGTGAAAACATGATAACATAACTGATTCTGGAACGTGATACATGAAGTAAATATCTTTATATGAACTGAGTCTGTAATGTGTGACATGGATAGGGTATCGTGAACTAAACTGAGCCATTGAGTACATGGCTTATGATTGAGATTTGGAGTTAGAAGGCCATCTTATTGGTAACCCTTCCTCTAAGCTGGATTCATGATATTAAGATAGACTGGTATGTTTATGTCATAACAGTTTGAGGGATTAGAGTGTATCTCCCCTTGGGACACTATGTCCCTTGAAGAATGTTGGACTGCCTTTGCTAAAATATTGACGAAAACTAAGGCGATGCACAAGGTATGTTGGAACTGAATCGTGACATAATTATCTGATATCTGGAACTGAGGCATGATATATGAACTGGGTTATACTCATAACTATTAGGATACTCTACCTTGGAATAGTTATATTTAAGCCTATCATTAATATTACACCCTTGTATAAAATAAGCATGCAACAATCTTCTCTTAAAATGAAATATTTTCTCTCTCCTATCTAAGCAACCGGTTGTCTAAGCAACTGCTCATCACTACACTATTTTCATAAAGAGAGCTGACTGAAGGGTTAAATCAGGAGGACCTGAAGCATGAATTGATACAAACTGAACTTGACACATGACTGAAACCTGAGGAATAGAATATCAACAACATGAATTTACCAAAAAGGTATGAACTAAGGATATACATGACGTAGTCCGAATTTATCTGATCTGTAAGGGCATAACATGAGTAATGAAAGCTGAGTATACTATAAAGCATGATACGTGTACATAAGTTATGAGCTGTATGACCTAAGTTTTGAGTTTTTGTATTTGTGAGACATGATTCGTGACATTGAGTGATTTAGATCTGAGTCCTTATGCTGAGAACCGAAAGCACATATGATTCTATGAAAAACATGTGAACATAAGTTGTGTTCATGGAATTGATTCGTACTGCAGGGTAAACTGAGATCCTTTATATTAGGATCTAAAATCGTACATGATTTGTAGAAAAGTGCATGATCGTGGTTTGGGACCATAAAGTTGATATGTAAGACCTGAGTGGATCTCGTGATAGCTGAAGTACAAATCATTGTACTGAGAAGAGGATGGGTTGGGAATCTTCTTCCCTTACTATTTTTCTATACATACTGGCAATACTACTGGAATCTGAGAGTCTGACTTGGTCACTTGATCTATAGTCACATACTTATACTTTGTTTGACACTTGCCCATCCTACTAAACACATCAGATGCTTCTGTTTCCTCATATACTACTAATATCACATCCACACCTTCATGCTTAATTTCAAGTAAATAAATTTAAATTACAGCTTACACTGTTCAAGCCTCCAGATTTACCTTGGTACAACTATCCCCATGAATACATAATCTTATCAGACTGGACAATACTATCCCAACTCATCTACTGCTAAAATCTTGGGTCCATGCTTAAAATTCTAGGTCTATACTGTCATAGAATTCTGAGAAGGGATCTAACGGCATATCAAAAATTTGATTTGAGTTTACAAAGGAGTTCTCATGATCGTAAATAAAATCTTTACAAATTTGGAACATGACTGAACTGAGGAGATATTGTCTGAGCATGTGGAAAATCCCATAACTATCTCCAGGGACTACATGAGAAAGCCCTATCTTTAAGATTTGAGCTTCACTATTTTAGTTACCTTAAAAGTAAGGTAAGGTTGACATAAGGGGAGACTGATGTGAATCTACATGGGTTCCTTAGAGAACCTTGCTATAGCATGATCTTGAGACATGAAGGAAAGGAAACTATTCCTAAAACATCTCATAGCCTCCTGCACATAAGTGTGGTGCACAACACGCCCATGTACAAGACTCTACTTGATGCAGATTTCAGACTTCCTAGGGCACTGTTGAACCTTAGGCTTTGATACCAAGTTTGTGATGCCCCAATTTTCTAAACCGAAATACTACACGGTGCTCATGACCCTGAAGGACCACAAGCTAGCCCATAACTGATATTTGTACCTATAAACTGCATAATATCTCATAAAATATATGGAAATATGAACTGTAAGGCCATAAGGTTCAATACTGATACATATCTAAAAAACATGGTATAACAATACCAAAAAGAAACATAAATACTAAAATCTAAACATCTAAGCTGACATCTAGTCCGAAATACTCTAACTGAACTGAATAAGGAGTTGAAGGAACATGTCTCCAACTAACTCTATGAACTGAAAAACTAATCTGAAATACTGTAATAAAGTAATAGTAATATTGTTCTCAAATGAATAGGACCACTGACTACTAATATCTACAATGCTACTGCTACTTTAAAACTCGTGCCTCTGTACCTATGGCGTCGAATAAAATACCATAGCATAAATGCGTCAGTATGACTGAATGTACTGAGTATACGAGTGAGGTAGGCTAAATGCAAAGGTTTTTATATGCATGAGCAATGCTAACTGATATGAACGTGAGAATATATACATACATACGTAACTGCAACTAAACTCGTGGTGATACCGACTAGTGAGTCTGAATACTAACAACATGAGTTTACTAATGCTGAGATACTGAATGTCTGAGTTTACTGATATTGAGATAGTGAATGACTGAGTTAATTGATATTGATATGTAATTCACTAATAAGTGAGAAACTGATACTGTATTACTGAATACAGGGAGACTGGTACTAAATTACTGATAAAGGAATGATTATTTTTGATAGTTCTGATTATGAAGAACTTATTTGATTGACTGTATATAACAGTCCTGAAACTGAGCTTATGATAACATGACTACTGAGTGTGAATACTAATGACATATATTTACTGATAACATATCATGAATGATAACTGACATATTTGATAACATGAGTTCTGATAACTGATAGTATGAATGACTATATCTGATAGTCCTAAATTTGATTGAACTAGATGAGTTTCGTACTGTATCTGAGTTGACTGTATCTGACAGTCCTGATATCCTGAAGAATTATCTGAGTTCTTTTATTGAGACTGATATTGAAACTGTGGGAAGTAGTTATCTAATCGACATGCCCTAAATATACTGTAATAGCTAAGCTGGGGTCCAATATCTACCTTGATTGGAAGGGTGTCAATACCACACCACTGGTAAGGACAAGCTGTGAGTGACCCTCATCTGGTAGGTACTCTAATGAGAACGGTGGGAACCCTCATCTGACAGCTTAAGCCATATCATCTACCACAAACTGACAGGTATTAATGTCTCATCCTATGCTGGCTATATGATACATACTAGGAATCCGTGGATGAACACTATGCATACCTTAGGTGGAAGATTCTTGAAGAAATTCTTAGACAAGTTCTTGATTCCTTGACTAGGGTTCTTGTTCCTTTGAGAGAAAATAAATTGTCCCTTGAGTATGAAAAACTTGAATATCATATATTCTTGAAGAAGGATTTGATTCTTGTTAGAGGTTATGATCTTAAGATAAACCCTTCTTTTGATCTTGAAGATAAGTGAGGAGTTATGTTCTTCAATTGATGGGATTTGGGTCTTCAAATTGAAACCCTAGCTTGAGTTCTTGAGAGGATTTTGAGAAGAGGAGTATATTTTGCTGCAAATAAGCCTTAATCTCGTGTTTGGGGTATATATAGGGGTGGAAGATGACCAAAATACCCCTAAGGAATAATTAAGGTCAAATGTGTTCCTAATTTACTGTCTGATAGGCTGAAGTAAAATGATCATAACATTTTATTTAGATGTCCAAATGGGATGAAACTAATTTCATTGGAAACAAGACTCAAAGATATTTCCATTGATTTATAGAAGCTCTCAAAGTTCATTATATATTGAGAGTTATGATCATTTGAATTTGACCCTGAAATGCTGAAAAAATAGGGCAAACACTGGATTTAGCAGGCTGCGCGGGCTAGTCACCTTGGGCTTCCATTTTGGGCACCCAAATATGCCTTTACACTACTCCCAAAATTCTGAAACTCACCTGGGATATACTACAAGCTTTACCGATCATAAATCAACTTGAAAATTTAAAAACGGAGGTCGGAAAGGTCATCAAATAAATCCCCGAAGTTAGGAGGTCTAAAATGAGAGTAAGTGTTGAACTTGAACGCTTAGCAAATTTTTTTTCTAAGTGTTGGAATCTCTCATGGGGCTTTACGGGCTGAATTTGACATGCGATTTTTACGGGGTCTTACAATTGAGGATGGGGTATTGGTTGTTGATGTATATTAGACTTCTTAATCTTACTATTATCTATCTTGTTATATGTTAAAAATTCAACCATTGACAGTGTATTGTATTCAGTTTGACTAGGCAAAAGGGGGTGATCTCTTGTCCTTGATGGATTTGAGATATCAGTCACCACCAGGCCCTGGTTCGGGTCAAGATAGCATATGTTTCCTACACACCTACTAAGCAATGACTTTTAGGTACGGACCTATGGGGACTCATAAGGTCCATGTACTATGTAGGAATGCACTCCAATCCTTATATATAACATATGTGGGCATGCATTCTAGTCCCAATATATAACATGTGCAGGCATTCACTTTGATCCCAATGTATAATATAAATCATACGTAGTCATGCACTTCAATCCCATATGAAATGCAGTGCATGATAATATGTAGGCATGTAAATTCAATCCCAAAACAATAGCTAATCTATAATATCTATGCAAAACATTTAATATCCCTAGCTAAATCAGATATCAACCCAAAATTGTTTCTCAAATATACTAATGGAAGTATTCTCATTGGCTAGCATTTTCCACAAGTCATACTTCAATAACAATTAAGCTCAATCACACTAGTAATTATGGGTAAATATAGAGCTAACACATAAATACTTTGAAAGATAATAAAAAAACCCATAACTTGGTTTAAGAGAAGACTTGAGAAGAAAATCCAAAGCCGGATGGAGCAAACCAGAGCATTATCCTTCAGAATCACCTCCGAACGAGCCCAATCTATTCAAATATGAATTCTATTCATACGTGGAAGAGCCTAATTTTATAATCAAGTTTAATCCTTGATTTCAATTAATTTGTCAATCTCATAATTCCTAAATGTCAATCTTAGAGCTACGCCTCAATTTCTCCTAATATCATAAATCTAATGATGATCATATATATAGTACCCTACTATTAAATTTCATATATCAATTATATATATAATTTCAAGCTTAGAGCTGTTCCTCAATTTATTCAAATATCATAAATCTAATGATGTTTGTATAATATAGTACCCTAATATTCAAATTCACACACACACACACATATGTATATATATGTGTGCGAAATAAATTATAAAGTGATAACTATAAAACAAAATTTGAAATGATAATTGAGAAATTAGCTACCAGTAAAGAAACCTACTAACAACTTAACCCTCTATATTAAGAATATACTTTACATTATACCACCCCTTCTAATGAATGGAAAGTCATGATGCTATCATTGACCAAAAAGCTCCACAAGATTTCCATTACACTTTGGAAAATTTTGAAATAGATTACATATTTATAAATGACCGATTATGGAAAACAATTTCATTTCTAGAACCACAACCTAGAGCAAGAGATCTATCATAACTATCATATCACCAATCATTATGTCAACTTTAGATAAATCATTCACTTCAATTACTTTACCATGCAACAATAATTTAACCCTCCAATCAAACCCACATATAGAAACCACAAATTTTACCTTCTAATTCCTTTTTATCCGACCAAATAATAATAAAATATGATTAAAAGTCCTATGAATAATTGTTTATAATATAATTTGACAGTCTTGGGTGAGACTTTACCTGTATTAGTTTTCGTCTCTAGAGGTTCAAATTGTAAGACGCCCTCAATCAACATTTGTTTTGAAAAAATATCTGATGGTCTAGATATCAAATACATATAACTTAAAAATATTCTTGTTCATGGTCCAAGACATAGGACATTAAATAAAAATGGACATGAACCGTTATACAGTAACTAGCTCGATTATCTAAAATAAAATAAATTTTGATTAGATCCTCATAATTTGGTTGAAACCTTGTGGAAATAAATCCAATACGTAAATTGACTAAAACACATATTATAAAAGTACTAAAATCATTAAAATACCAATTCAAGATGATTACAGATAAGTATGTCTGGAAACCAACTTTTGGCATAAAAACTCAATTTTACGCCCAAAATCTAAATTGCTCTGAAAACTCTGCGAACCAAAATAATTGCACTACTCACCTAGTTTAGACATTCTAGAGCTGATGGAACTGATCAAATTCTAATAAGAATCTTGGTCCTTGAAATATTGACCAAAGTCAATCATTCCAACATAAGAACCTTCCATAATAAAAAACTCACTTCAAAACCCAACCAAACGCCCCAGGAGTCAAACCTCCACCTCCTACAACTTCTAACTATTAGGATGAAACTACTGGGAGAGGTAAAATGATAAAATCATTGAAAAAATAAACATCAAAGTATGAGCCATTACATTACCCACCACTAAAATATGCATTCATCCTCAAATATAACGGTAAAGAAAGTACCTGAAGTGTCAAAAAGCTTAGGATATCTATGTTGTATACAAAAACTCAATTTCCCAAGTATAATCTTCAATCAGATGATGCTTCTACTAAAATCTTACTCAATCAATACTCTTGGACCTTAACTTTCTTGTCCACCTACAATAAATATCTATAGATACCATAAATGTCAAATTCTAATTGAAACTCACAAAGCCCCACCGAATCACATAAGAATCATTTGGGTGGTAATTATTCAACAAAGATACATGAAAAATTGAATGCATAGCTTAAAGACATAGTGGCAGAGCGAACTAATAAGGCAGTGGTGCATTATGTTGAAGGACCTCAAAAGGGCCAATATACCTTGGGCTAAGCTTCTATTTCTTACGAAACCTCATCATACCCTTCATGGGTGATACTTTTAACAAAAACTACTTACCAACCATGAACTTTAAGATATGAATATTTCTATCAGCATTATTTTGGCCTACTCTAAGTCGCCATAAGTTGATCTTGGACCAATTTAATATCTTATGCAATAAAATTAGCATTGGGGTGCATTTATCATAGTCACTTCCCTTTGAGCTCATGTCATTTATTATAGTCACTTCCCTTTGTGCTCATGTCTTATGCAAGAAAATTAGCATTGGATGCATTTTTCAGCCAAAGTAAGGAGAAGCTCTTTCATCCAATATATTATACAAGTAAGTCCTTGAATATTCCATAAAGATACTACATGGTTAATGAACAAGAATTGATATCCATAGTATATGCTTTTGAAAAATCATATGCTTACATTTTGGGCATTAATATTATTATGCATATCGACAACGCTGTTCTTCAGTATTTGATCGATAAAAAGGAGGCTAAGCCATTATTGGTTTTTTAGATATTGTTTGTTCAATAATTCAACTTCAAGGTAAAAGATAGAGAAGGATCCAAGAACTAAGTGGATGCTTTTCTCGATTAGTTTGTCTTGGTTGTTTGGGGAGGTGGGGAACCCTGATATGTGGACTATGAGACTTATCTAGTGTATGATTTACTTGGTTTAGATATAAATCATTATTAATGAAAGTGTTTCTTCCATAATGTGAAGAAATATTATTGGGATAAATCCTATTTATTTAGGGAATGTGTTATTGAAGTAGAGATGTAGCCTATTCTTGAGGAATGAAAATCTGCATAATTTAGTGGTCATAATAGAAGTGTAAGAATGACTGCTTAGGTTCTTCAAAGTGGTTTTATTAGCCTACGCTTCATGGAGATGCTCATGAGTTGGTCTGGTGTACTGTGTAATGTCAAAGTCATAGAGGCATCTCAAGGAGGCATAAAATACCCTTGAAGCCTAATCTTGAACTTGAATTATTTGATGTTTAGAGCATAAATTTCATGGAACCCTTTGTAAGTTCACATGGACATAAGTATAATTCGATCACTGTTGATTATGTGTCAAAGTGGGTTGAGAAAATTGCATTGACGATAGTGAGAGCAAACGAATCACATTTTTATTGAGGAAGCATATCTTTAAAGGGTTTGGGACTCCCCAAGCTATCATTAGTGACAAAGGCTCTTATATTTACAATAAAGTATTGGTGCATTTCTTGGAAAGTATGGGGTAAAACTTAAAGTTTCTACCCCGCACCACCATCAAATGAGTGTCCAAATAGAGGTATCATATTAAGAGAGTAAAGCAATCCTGGAGAAAAATGGCAATGTGGATCGAACCAATTGGGAAATACAGTTGGATGAAACTCTTGGGGCTTATTGTAAAACTTTCAAAAGTCCAATTGGAATGTCTCTGTAATACCCCGAGAGTACACTCTGGGCATCATATGATGCTTACAGTCCCGAGGGCCCACATGCTAACCCATGAGCTGGTACCTACTATGAGCACTGGATAACGTGATTATAAATATAGAAGAATATTGACATGCCATAAGGTTTTAATAACTGAATTCAATACTGAAATATGAGTCTATAGAAATAACTGACTGAATCTGAGAAAATACTGATAAACTGGATAACTAATTATAATGTTTGAATACTGAATAACTGAATCAATGTATGGTAAGACTCTAAAACTAAATGAATGTGAGTTGATGGGATAGGCCCCAACTAACTCCAAACAACTACTAAATTGAGAGATTAAATAAAGTAAGTTTATTCTCAAAGAATTAGGACTAAGCATTGCTACTGCTGAGGATCTGATAAGTCTAATCGCTTATCGGCTATTCTCAAAGAATGAGGACTAAGCATTGCTACTGCTGAGGATCTGGTAAGTCTAATCGTGAATCGGGAACTTAGCGTAAGAACCTATGATATAATACATCATAGCAGAAAAGAAAAGGTATGCGATCAGTACTTTGAATGTTCTGGTATGCTAAATGAGGTAGGCTGATATGCATGGTTTCATGAACAGAACTAAAAATTAACTAAATATGCATGTAAATCATGGAGTACTAAATAGAGTACATGAAATCTATAGGTACTAGGAATATGTGAAAGTCTATAAATACTGAGTATGCATGACAATTGTAAATAATTAAGATACGTGAAAATCTATTGATATTGTGGATGCATGACCAAGCATATAACATGAACTGAGCAAAATTTGTAAACTAAAATACTGAAATAACTAAAACCTGTATGGTTTATTAAAACAGCACTGACACTAAATAACTGAATTGGGACTATAACTGAGACTGTATCTGAGACTGTGAGAGGTATCATCTAACCGATATTCCCCAATTTGAGCTAATCGAGGTCCAACCTATAACCTCAGTTAAAAGGGTGTTAATACCATGCCACGGGTACTAACACTGGTTGTGTGGCTCCAATAAACTGATATAATGTCCAAAGGACTAAGGGTATCAAGCTTGAACTGACGGGTGACCCCTGCGAGATAGTTAAGCCTAATATGACGGGTGACTTCTCTTATCTTACGTTGGCTACATAGTTCTGGAGTATAGGGACTTCTACTAACGGCTCTGCCTATCTGATGGGGAATCCACCATCCCTATATTTGCTTGGTGTTATCCTACTCTCAACCATAATATACTAAAATATTAGACTGTTATGGGTTTAACAGACTGATATTTGACTATTCTTGTATCCCTATTTGGCTACAATGGAAACACCTACTATGGTAGAAATTGAAAAGTGCTCTACTAGAGTCTTGGGACTGACTCTTAAATTGATGGCTATATTTGGAGTTACAAAAGAAAGATAAGATCTAGGGTCTAGTAAGGCATGAACATGATAGTGATAGAGACATTTACTATGTAAGGAGAATTTTCCTGATCTTAGTGGAACTAAAGAGCCTATAATTTATTCAAACACTGACCACTGGTAGCACTGGAAGTGGCTGTAACACCCTGAGATCCTATCCCGAGACGTCACACGGTGCTTATGGACCAAAAGGACCACAAGCTAACCCGTTTCTGATATCTGTACCTCTACACTACATACTATATAAAATAAATGTAGAAACTGGCCATAAGGTTCAACACATCTATACATACTCAAATTGAAAAATGAATACTAATATATCAACTTTCATCTAAAAAGCCTCTAAACTGTCTGAATTGTGGAGTTTATGGGCCATGTTCCCAAATAACTCCATCGACTGACAATATAAACAAAATCTGATACAATAATAGTAAACTAAGATTCTTCCTCAAAGAAAAAGGACTCACTGCTACTGCTGCTAATTGAGACTGAATTGCTGAGGAAACTCAGAATCCTGTGCCTTTGAAATTATAGTGTCAAATAAAACACCATACAAATGCATCAGTATAAAATATACCTAGTATGTAGATGAGGTAAGGCTAAATGCAAGGGCTTATCCATGCAGAATGTGTAAATTAAATAATCGTGAAAACATCACACGAGAACACATATATGAATGCACAGGCCATAATCATAATCATTACAACTCTAGTGACTGGAACTCGGATACCACTTTCCTACAAACTGAACTCACTATTGACACTGAGATACTGAATCAAAGACTCATCTGATATTGATAACTAGGAAATATTGATGCACTTTAATCAAGGAGTGAGTTCTAAAATCTCTGAACATACTGAGATTATGAGTATCTGAAGCTTCTAAAATGGGTAGCAGCCCTATCTAACAGGTTTTCTTTAAGTATGTGCATAACAATACTTCTACATAAATGATTTTGAGATCGGCCTATCTAGTAGCGGATCTTCTAATTACCAAGTAATCATACTTAATGGCCTGTATCTAACAGCCTTAAATTCTGTACACTAAACTGAGCACTTTCTTGAAGTCTGAGACTGATTCTAAAACTGATACCGTGGGAATTAGTTACTTAACTGACATGCCCCAACTATCTATTAGGGGTCCAACCTCTAACCCTGGTTGGGAGGGTGTCAATACCGTACCATGGGTAAAGACATTATCCTTATATGACCCTCATCTATCAGGTCCTCCTACAAGAATGGTGGATCCCTCATCTCACAGTTTAAGCCACCTCATCTACCCTCATTTAGTAGGTATGATGTCTCTCATCCACCCTCATCTAATAGGTGTGATGTCTCAACCTACGTTGTCTACGTAGTTCTGGAACACAAGGATCGCATCTAAGGATTAAACCCTTCCCTAGTAGGTGAGTCCCCATCCTTGAGCTTGCTCGATGATAGTTTCTACTCCCAACTGAAAGACACTGATCTGATTCTTAACTGAACTTAGATTGAGCTAAATCCAATAATAATCATTTTTCTCAAAGATCTAACTGAATTATGCTGAGATTACTAAGTTTCATATCTAACGAAAAGGATATTAAATCATGGTATCTGACTGACGATACAGAGATTACAGAGATAATTGAGATTACAGAGCCTGATTTGGCTTCGCACTTATCTAAAGATACATAATTCTACAGTTCACTGAGTTTTGAGAATTGTGGCTCGATTGGAATTATTGTGAAACTAACACGAGCTCTAGACAACATCTCTATTGTGGGGTATAAATACCCCCATGACTCGATAACATAAAAGTAAAACATAATCATTCTCACATCATCTCGATCATCCATTCACCATCACAATCACCAAAGTTTTGCTTTAAGCATCTCAGGATACTAATCACACAATAACATAGAGGAAACATGCTATTAGATCGTACTCCATTCAACAAGGTTTTACCTCAACTATTTCATACCTATATCAGTCTTAACATGTATTTGGATTTCACACTGCTTGGGAAACTTCATACTATCATGTCATGTCTTACTTGATAATCACTTGGCATATATTAAAAACTTAGCATATATCAAAGGGCACATAATGGGGAATTTACAACCATCACATCTCCACTCGTTCACTAAGGTCCTTCAACAAACACTACACATGCATAAGTTTACACTTATTTGGGGATTTCCTACTAGCATGGAATAATTCGTTCACTTGGTCATTTTATCAAATACTAGGCATGCATAGAACAGCTCACAATTTGGGTCTTCCTATTCAACATGCTATAATGGCCCTTATTCTTCTTCTAAGCTTTTATCAACCTATGAGAGACATACTCTGCTAAATCAGCCAATTCTACACCCAAAAGTCATGAACATATCAACAATCGCAACACATAATTGTATCTTAGAATTCATTAGATCACGATTTAACTACAACGCTTAATTTCTAGTCTCTGAGACATTTTATCGAACACCTTACATGCAAAACTTAGGCATAAGTATAATAACCTACTACTTATCATTAATAACCTAATTTACATATTTCTACTCATATATTATCATATATTCATATAAACCATAAATGTATCCCATCTTGGTCATTCAACATTACCAACAAGTACATAAACCATTTACCACACAAATACAAAATACTAAGGCCAAGGCTTTATAATCTTGTAGAAAAACATGAACCACAACACAATCATAGCAAGAACATCAATTTCAACTCACACGAATCATTAAAAATTCATAAACATAAATCTTGGAGATTTGAAAAAAAGTACTTGAGCTTTTTGGATGAAAGGGACCCAAGAATCAACATCTACATACCTTGGGGAAACTCTTTCTTGAAGGGTCTTAGAAGAATTCTTGATCCTTGCTCTTGATTCTCTCTTAATTTTTGGTGGAAAAAGAGAGAATTTTTTTTGATTTTGGAAACCCTAGTTTTTAGGTGAAAGAAGAGAAAAGAAAATGAGGCCTTCAACACTTTAGTGGGTATTTATAGAGATTATGGAGAGAGTGGAAAATACCAAAATTCCCTTTAAAGAAAAAGACTTGAAAACTGTTGATCGGGGTCTGTCACGGTCGATCTAAAGGTTCCACCAGGTTGTCCGTCACTCGAGTAAAAAATCTAGGTCGCTCTACCTCATCATGAAGGTCAATGTGATGGTCCATCAAGAATCGACGGTCCACCAGATCATCCATCTCTCAAGGGTCAGGAATAGGCCATTCTGTTTCAACTTGATGGTCCGTTAACTTATTGATAGTCCACCACTTTGGCCATCACATGATGACCAAAAAGAAGGGTCACTGCCTTGGATTGATGACACACTTGACGGCCTACCAAGGACCTGACGGTCCACCAGGTCGACTATCAAACCTGGGCAATTCTGATACCGTTTAGTAAAACGACTATAATTACCTCGTTCGATGTCAGATTTTGATACAATTGGTATCGATGGAAAGCTTATTCAAAGTTATACATGACGAAAATTTGAAATTATTAAAATACAACACGATTCAAAGTGTTTAATACTTGGGAAGATATTTATGAATTTTTTTGACTCGGATTTTCATTTTTCTAAAAATGCTCTAAGGCTTAGACTAGGAGAGAACTTTACGGGGTAATACAGTGGCACCCTGCTGAGTTTGGCAACCGAATAGAACTTATGATAGATAGGACTGTCCCTATTGGCACACATCCCTTTATTTCTGAGCAACATCCTGACACTCTCAGATACGATGGCATGGCTATCCACACCTGAAGCACACTTCACTACCCACTCTACACTATCTTTGATGATGTTTGGCACATTTTTGACATAGAGGATTTCTATGAGCACTGCTAACACTGACCTGGGACTTAGAGCCTGACGCTCTATCCCTATTTTCATTTCTAACTTTGGTTTTGGGGGCACAGGCTTAAGAGGGTGCTGGGGCTGAAGACTTCAGATGAAACTAAGGACGGTTACTACTCTCTATCTTTGGCAGACTTAATTTAAAACTACTTATCCTAGACCTATTTCTTTCTCTCTCCCTTTCTTTAATCTACTATTCCTTTACCGGTTGAGCATGGACCATCAGCCTAGACATGTCCATCTCATAAATTAGTATTACGAATCCTTTACTTTTTGACTACACTATCATATACGCTAAACATAAACTTACTTATCTTGGACCTATTATTATCGTCCACGTGAGGAGCATATATAACTAACTGAGTAAACTTGAGAGAATACTTCCTCATGCTCATGCTGCCCTCCCTAAAGTTAATAAACTCTAACAGCTTGGCCTCCCTCAACTCCAACGGGAAGAATCTATCTAAGAAAGTTGTGGGAAACTCTTCCCATTCTATAGTCCCTGTATCTACACCCCTATCAGCTTTCTACAGCTTAAACCAAGTATGGGCTACATCCTGCAACTAGTATAAATCAAACTTAACACTCTTACTAGATATCACCCTCATTGCATCCATGACCTTTTGAACCTTATCTAAAAATTCCTATGGACCCTCTCCAGTCTTGGATCCCATGAAAGAAGGAGGATTCATTTGGGTGAAATCCCAAATTTTGGTTGTAGCAGTACTGGCCACTAGGTTGGCTGGAACAACAGATGGCCACTCATTATGAGCTGCTACGGAGTTTTCTAGAGTAGTGAATACAACTTTGAATACTGTGTGAGAGATATGCTCACCCAGAGGATCTGCCTAGACTGGCTGGTTTTCTGTTATTCTTAGGAGGTATGTTCTATTAACATAAGAAAGAAATAGATTAGATAGGGAGTTTAACTTGAGATCATGCTCACTCACACGACACAAATACTAAAAGAGGGGAAACTTTTTCCAAAATGCCTTGTATCCTCTCGTCTATAAGTGTGACGCATTACATATCCATGCACAATACTTTACTTGACGTGACTTTTAGACTTCCTAGGACACTTTAAAATTATAGGCTCTAATACCATGTTTGTAATGCCTCAAGAGTACACTTTGGGCGTTACAGGATGCTTACAGTCCCGTGGGACCACAAGCTAACCCATGAGCTAGTACCTGCTATGAGAACTGAATAACATGATCATAAATGCATAAGAATACTTGCATAACATAAGGTTTTAATAACTGAAGTCAATACTGAAATATAAGTCTATACAAATAACTAACTAAAATTGATAAAATACTAAAATACTGGATAACTAACTATAATGTCTAAATACTAAATAACTGAATCTAATATATAATAAGCTTCTAAAACTGAATGACTATGAGTTGATGGGACAGGCCCCAATTAACTCCAACTAACTACTAAACTAATACATGAAATAAAGTAAACCTGTCCTCCAAGTATGAGGACTCATCACTGCTACTACTGAGGATCTGATAAGTCTAATCATGAATCAACAACTGAGTGTCAAAACCTATGATATAATACACCATAGCGTAAAAGAAAAGTTATGCGATCAGTACTTTGAATGTACTGATATGCTATATGAGGTAGGCTGATATACATGGTTTCATGAGTAGAACTAAAATTAACTGAATATGCATGTAAACATGGAGTACAGAATAGAGAGTATAAAATCTATAGGTACTGGGAATATATAGAAATCTGTAAATACTGAGTATGCAGGAAAATTTTAAATAGGGAAGATAAGTGAAAATCTATAGATACTGAGGATGCATGACCAAACATATAACATGAACTGAGTAAAATCTATAAACTGAATACTCAAATAATTGAAATATATATGCTTTTGTCAAACAATACTAAAACTGAATAACTCAATTGGGATTGTAACTTAGATAATATCTGAGACTTTGGGAGGTATCATCTAACTGACATTCCCTAATTTGAGCTAATCGGGGTCCAACCTGTAATCTTAGTTGGAAGGGTGCTAATACCATGCCACAGGTACTAACGCTGGCAATGTGGATGCACTAAACTGATATAATGTCCAAAGGACTAAAGGTGTCAAGCCTAAACTGATAGGTGACCCCTACGAGGTAGTCAAGCCGAATCTAATGGGTGACTTGTTATATCCTATGCTAGCTATGTAGTTCTAGAGTATAGGGACTGGAACTAACGACTCTGCCTATATGATGGGAAACTCTCCATCCCTATAGTCGCTCAGTGCTAAATCCTTCTCCCAACTAAAAGACATTGAAATACTAGACTAATCTGAGTTTACCTGATAGATATTTGACTATTTTGATAATGCTCATAGTATGTTCTGAAGACTATTCTGCAATGTACTGAGATTAGATTACATAAAACACTATGGTTTTCAGGTATTCAATACCCCCAGGACTCAATAACAATAATGGTAAAATGACACTAATACTTGGGGGATAAAGCATGAAGGCTTTTATTAAATCAATCACTCTTGTAGGCTTTTTATCAAACAGTTGTAGTTTGTAGCTTAGTCAAATCATGGGAATACTATGAACATTTATAAATAAGATGAATTTATCATGAGAAGCACTAAGTCAAGGTTTAATTCAATAATGATAACATTTAAACATAGAGAATAGATTAACAACAATAATTTCATTAAACCATGGTATAAAATCATAGTTCATAAAGATCATGGGTGAAATCATAATTTAAAACATAATAACATGGAAAGATTATAACTTGGTAATTAAAATGGGATACTTGGATTCCAAGGGTAGAGGGACCCATGAATGAACATTTAACATACCTTAAATGATGAATTTCTTGAAGTTCTTGCTGAATTCTTGAGGATTGGCCTTGAATTTAAGTGCTAGGGTTTGTATTTTAGAGAGAAAGCTCTTGGATTTTGAGGGAAAAATTTAGTGAATAATGAAATTAAAATAGTTTTTGGGAAAGGACTGTTTTAAACATGGGCGACACTTTTAATTTTCTTTGAATTTTTCTGAAAAACACCCACTAGCGTGACGTGGTGCTATCGCACCGTGTCACTAGAATTGGACAACTGAAAAAATACACAGTGACACGATGCAGTGTAATCCCATTTCCATCTTGTTTGTGACCTGGAAGCTCACCGCAATGCGGTGGCATCGTGCTACAATACTAGAAAATCATGAATGCCAATCTAGCCCTTAGCGTGATGCGTCCGGATCGCAATACCTCACTGGAAATTTCCAATCATCATTTAGACTAGCTAGGCAACGCACTGTGGACTAAAATGACGGTGTTTAATGATCAAAACTTAAAATTACCATAACTTCTTATCCGGTTATCGGAATTGGGAAAATTTTATATCGTTGGAAAGCTAATTCAATTTGCTACGCAATAGGAGGCTCTAAACTGAAAAAAAATAAGTTTTTGAAATTTTTTTATACGAATACTCATGTATTGGGAGTTATATTATGCTAAGGAAATGTGAGGTATTACAGTCTCCCTATCAACATATCTTTTGAATAATGTTTCATCTACCAGTTAAGCTAGGACATAATTCTCTTTGGAATTTCAAGAAGGTGAACATAGATTGGGAGGAAACTTCTAAGGCTAGAAGGAAGAAATTGAAAGAATTTAAGGAATTTCACCTTCAAGCTTATAAAATCTCTAGTCTATACAAATAAAACATATAGAGGTAGCATGATAGCAATATAATTAGCAAAATGATTGAGCGGGGGATGAAGTGTTAGTTTTTAACTATAGGTTGAAACTCTTTTGATGGCAAACTTAAGTCCAAATATTTGAGCCTTTTCAAAGTGGTGAATGCTTATCATTCTAGTGCAATTGAGTCTCAGAACCATGATAAGAGAAGGTTCGTGATAAAGAAATAAAATTTGAAACATTTCTAAATTGGTGGTCCCAGAGCTTCTAAAGTTGAGGCACTCCATTTTCAAAATGCCAAATCAATGGAAAGAGACATCATGCCAGGACGACATTATTTTCAACACTTTTCAATTATAAATACTCTCTCAAACTATCTAAAATTCATAAGCTAAGAACCAACTAGGGTTTCAGGAAATTGGCACCTAGAGCCTCCAAAGATTGATTTTCCTCCATAAATCTTGATATCTCATGTTACTCTTACCCAAGTATTATTTTTCCTAAACATGTGTTTTTAAATTGTCATTCATTTGATTTTTTGTGTTTGTTTTGGAACATGGATAGAGCGTTTTGAATGATTGTCTTCTTAAATTATATTTACAAGGTTTATGCATACTTATTCATACTTTAATGATGGTTTTAAACTTGTGGGGTGCAAGGGCATGGTGAATGAACTATGGGGATTGGAAATTCTCCCAATTTTGTGAACTTTGACAATTGAATTAATGTTAAACCCAGCCCAATCTTGTGAAATTGGTTTTGAACATGGAATTATACATATTGAACTATTCTTGAACTATTGCATGGCATAAGAGGTCTATGGAAACATAAATGGATTTAAGTCCCAATTGACTAAATGAGTTTGAGTCCCAATTAACTAAGTGGGTTTGTGTACCAATTGGTTAAATATTTGAAGACTTATTGGCTGATGGGTTAGAGTCCCATTTGACTAAATGGGTCAATTATCTATTATCTGTTGAGATAGAGTCACAAATGGATAAATATGTTGGATTCTCATTGGATGATGGTCTAGATTCCCCATTGGCTAAGTGGTTTAGTTTGTCAAAATAATAAGCTTGCTAGCATAAGGGTATGAAGATACCGATGGTATTCCTAAATGAATGCATCCTTACTTAATGGATAGGAATATATGTAAAAGTTTTAATTGGGCTTAAAGGAGGTTGTGTAGCAAAGATGTGAAGGTGGAGGTCTCGAGTGACCAATACTTAAAATAACATTTGCCGGCGCGGGGGTCTAAATGGTCTGGAGTTTGTGTCCCCTAGCTTGTGACCATGTGTTCTTGTCACCCTCAATATAATATATGCCGGGGTGGTTCGAGTCCCCCACGGTGCATATGTTTATTTGATTATTCTCTAGTTCATGCAGCTATACACACTAGAGCCCTTTCAGTGGGGAGAGCTAAGCCGATATAGCATGTGGGTGCCTTATTATGATGGTTAACCTACATAATATAGGTTAATGATTTACTTTATGATAATATTTGTTCCCTATCCTACCATGTGATATATATATATATATATGCATTGGATTATGTGCATTGGATTTTACTAATTTTAACTATTGATCATGACATTATTTTATCCCTTTCCAGAGTTACATGCTAGCATTCAAACTGTTAACCGTCTTCGAATGTTGTATCCCCACGCGATGCAAGAATAAAAAATATGTCTACTTTTCCTGCACAGTGACTAGGTGATCGTGGTATATCTCATGATTCAATTGAAGTGGTGAGCTTCTTTACTTTGGAAAACTTTATTTTATGTTTTGGATTCTTTATATCATAGTCTATTCCATTGGTTGTTTTAGCTACGTCAGGGGCATGTCCCAGTCTAAGATATCGGTTGGTTTTTTTGGGAGGATTTGTGGATTACTGAGGACTGGTTATTGGTTGTTGATGTATCTTAGACTTCTTAATATTATCATATCTATCTTGTTATACGTTAAAAATTCAACCATTGCTAGTGTATTGTGTTCAGTTTGACTAGGCAAAAGGGGGTGGTCTCCGGTCGTTGATAGATTTGAGATATTAGTCACGACCAGGCCCTAGTTCGAGTCGTGATAGCATATGTTTCCTACACACCTACTAAGGAATGACTTCTAGGTATAGACCCATGGGGACTCATAAGGTCCATGTTCTATGTAGGCATGCACTACAATCCTTATATATAAAATGTGTAGGAGTGCATTCTAGTCCCAATATATAACATGTGCAGGCATTCACTTTGATCTCAATGTATAATATAAATCATGTGTAGTCATGTACTTCAATTACATATGAAATGCAGTGCATGATAATATGTAGGCATGCAACTCCAATCCCAAAATAATACCTAATCTATAATATCTATGCAAAACATTTTATATCCCTAGTTAAATCAGATATCAACTCGAAATTGTTTCTCATATATACTAATGGAAGTATTCTCATTGGCTAGCATTTTCCACAAGTCATATTTCAATAACAATTAAGCTCAATAACACCAGTAAGTGCGGGAAAATACAGAGCTAACACATAAATACTTTGAAAGATAATAAAAAAAGCCATAACTTGCTTTAAGAGAAGAGTTGAGAAGAAAATCCAAAGCCGGATGGAGCAAACCAGAGTTTTATCCTTCAGAATCACCTCCGAAAGAGCCCAATATATTCAAATATGAATTCTATTCATACATAGAAGAGCCTAATTTTATAATAAAGTTTAATCCTTGATTTCAATTAATTTGTCAATCTCATAATTCCTAAATTTCAAACTTAGAGCTATGCCTCAATTTCTCCTAATGTCATAAATCTAATGATGATTATATATATAGTACCATACTATTAAATTTCATATATCAATTATATATATAATTTCAAGCTGAGAGCTACTCCTAAATTTATTCAAATATTATAAATCTAATGAAGTTTCTACCATATAGTACCCTAATATTCAATTTCACACACACACACATATGTATTTATATGCGTGCGAAATAAATTATAAAGTGATAACTATAAAACAAAATTTGAAATGATAATTGAGAAATTAGCTACCAGTAATGAAACCCACTAAATGTAACAACTTAACCTTCTATATCAATAATATACATTATATTATACCACCCCTTCTAATGATTGGCAAGTGATGATGCTATCATTGACAAAAAAGTTCCACAAGATCTCCATTACACTCTGGAAAATTTTGAAATATATTAATTATTATAAATGACCGATTAGGGAAAATAATTTCATTTCCAGAACCATAACCTAGAGAAAGAGATCTATCGTATCTATCATATCACCAATCATTATCTCACCTTTAGATAAATCATTCACTTTAATTACTTTACCATGCAACAATAATTTAACCCTCCAATCAAACCCACATGCAGAAACCACTAACTTTCCTTTCCAATTCCTTTTTATCCATCCAAATAATAATAAAATATAATTAAAGGTCCTATGAATAATTGTTTATAATATAATCTGACAACTTTGGGTGAGACTTCACCTGTAGTAGTTTTCATCTCTAGAGGTTCAAATTGTAAGACCCCCTCAATCAAAATTTGTTTTGAAAAAATATTTGATGGTACCGATATCAAATATATATAACTTAAATCTATTCTTGTTCATGGTCCAAGACATAGGACATTAAATAAAAATGGACATGAACCGTTATCCAGTAACTAGCTCGATTATCTAAAATAAAATAAATTTTGATTACATCCTCATAATTTGGTTGAAACCTAGAGGAAATAAATCCAATACGTAAATTGACTAAAAGACATATTATAAAAGTACTAAAATCATTAAAATACCAATACGAGATCATTACAAATAAGTATGTCCTGAAACCAACTTTAGGCATAAAAACTCAATTTTACGCCCAAAATCTAAATCACCCTGAAAACTCTGCGACCCAAAACAACTGTACTACTCACCAAATTTTGACATTCTAGAGCTAATGGAACTGATGAAATTCTAATAAGAGTCTTAGTCCTTGAAATATTGACCAAAGTTAATCATTCCAACATAAGAAATTTCCACAATCAGAAACCTACTTGAAACCCAACGAAACGCCCTGGGAATTAAACCTCCACCTCCTACAACTTTTAAATACTAGGATGAAACTATTGGGAGAGGTGAAATGGTAAAATCATTGAAAACATTACACATCAAAGTATGAGCCATTACATTATCCACCACTGAAATGTGCGTTCATCCTCTAATATAAGGGTAAAGAAAGTACTTGAAGTGTCAACAAGCTTAGGATATCTATGCTGTATACAAAAACTCGATTTCCCAAGTATAATCTTCAATCAGATGATGTTTCTACTAAAATCTTAATCAATTAATACTCTTAGACCTTAAATTTCTAGGCCACCTACAAAAAATAGCAATAGACTCCTCCATAAATGCCAAATTCTAATTGAAACTCACAAAGCCCCACCGAATCACATAAGAATCATTTGGGTGGTAATTATTCAACAAAGATACATGAAAAATTGAATGCACAGCTTAAATACATAGTGGCAGAGCCAACTAATAAGACAATGGCGCATTATGTTGAAGGACCTCAAAAGGGCTAATATACGTTGGGCTAAGCTTCTATTTCATACCAATCCTCATCACACCCTTCATGGGTAATACTTTCAACAAAAACTTCTCACCAACCATGAATTTCAAGTCATGAATCTTTCTATCAACATATTTTTGGCCTATTCTAAGGCGCCACAAATTGATCTTGGATCAATTTAATGTCTTATGCAAGAAAATTGCCATTGGATGCATTTATCATAGTCACTTCTCTTTGAGCTCATGTCATTTATTATAGTCACTCCCCTTTGTGCTCATGTCTTATGGAAGAAAATTAGCATTGGATGCATTTTTCAGCCAAAGTAAGGAGAAGCTCTTTTATCCAATATATTATACAAGTAAGTCCTTGAGTTATGCATAAAGAGACTACAAGGTTAATGAACAAGAATTGATAGCCATAGTATATGCTTTTGAAAAATCATATGCTTACATTTTGGGCATTAATATTATTATGCATACTGATAACACCGCTCTTCAGTATTTGATCGATAAAAAGGAGGCTCAACCATTATTTATTTTATAGATATTTGTGGTTCAATAATTCAAATTCACGGTAATAGCTAGAGAAGGATGTGAGAACTAAGTGGAGGCTTTTCTCGATTAGTTTGTCATGGTTGTTTTGGGAGGTGTGGAACCCTAATATGTTGACTACGAGAATTATCTAGTGTATGATTTACATGCTTAAGATATAAATCATTATTAAAGAAAGTGTTTCTTCGATAATGTGAAGAAATATTATTAGGATAAATCCTAATTATTTAGGGAATGTGCGGATGGAGTAAGCCATATGTGTGTTATTGAAGTAGAGATATAGCCCATTCTTGAGGAATGACACTCTACGTAATTTAGAGGTCATAATAGAGTTTTAAGAATGACTGCTTAGGTTCTTCAAAGTGGTTTTATTAGCCTACGCTTCATGGAGATGGTCATGAGTTGGTCTGGTGTACTGTGGAATGTCAAAGTCATGGAGGCATCTCAAGAAGGTATACAATACCCTTGAAGCCTAATCTTATTATTTGATATTTAGGGCATAGATTTCATGGAACCCTTTGTAAGTTCAGATGGACATAAGTATAATTTGGTGACTGTTGATTATGTGTCAAAGTGGGTTGAGAAAATTGCATTGACGCATAATGAGAGGAAAAGAATCACATTTTTACTGAGGAAGCATATCTTTAAAGGGTTTGGGACTCCCCAAGCTATCATTAGTGACAAAGGCTCTTATATTTACAATAAAGTATTGGTGCATTTATTGAAAAGTATGGGGTAAAACTTGACGTTTCTACCCCGCACCACCATGAAATGAGTGTCCAAATAGAGGTATCACATTGAGAGAGTAAGGTAATCCTGGAGAAAAATGTCAATGTGGATCGAACTAATTGGGAAATACAATTGGATGAAACTCTTTGGGATTATTGTAAAACTTTCAAAATTCCAATTGGAATATGTCTATAACACCCCGAGAGTACACTATGAGCATTATACGATACTTACAGTCCCGAGGGACCATAAGCTAACCCATGACCTGGTACCTGTTGTGAGCACTGGATAACATGATTATAAATTCAAAAAAATACTGACATGCCATAAGGTTTTAATAACTGAATTCAATACTGAAATATGAGTCTATAGAAATAACTAACTGAATATGATAAAATACTGATAAACTAGATAACTAATTGTAATGTCTGAATACTGAATAACTGAATCTAATGTATGATAAGCTTCTAAAACTAAATGACTGTGTGTTGATGGGATAGGCCCCAACTAACTCCAACCAACTACTAAACTGAGAGATTAAATAAAGTAAGTCTATCCTAAAAGTATGAGGACTAAGCACTGCTACTGCTGAGGATATGATAAGTCTAATCGCGAATCCAGAACTTAGAGTTAGAACCTATGACATAATATGTCATATCAGAAAAGAAAAGGTATGTGATCAGTACTTTAAATGTACTGGTATGCTAAATGAGGTAGGCTGATATGCATGGTTTCATAAACATAACTAAAAATTAACTAAATATGCATGTAAATCATGGAGTACTGAATAGAGAGCATAAAATCTATAGGTACTGGGAATATGTGGAAATCTATAAATACTGAGTTAGTGTGACAATTGTAAATGCTTAAGATACGGGAAAATCTGAAGATATTGTGGATGCATGACCAAGCATATAACATGGACTGAGAAAAATTTCTAAACTAAAGTTCTAAAATAACTAAAATCTGTATGGTTTGTTAAAACAACACTAAGACTGAATAACTAAATTGGGACTGTAATTGAGACTGTGAGAGGTATCATCTAACTGACATTCCCAAATTTGAGCTAATCGGGGTCCAACCTATAACCCCAATTGTAAGGGTGTTAATACCATGCCACGGGTACTAATATTTGTTGTGTAGATCCACTAAACTGATATAATATAAAAAGGACTAAGGGTATCAAGCTTAAACTGATGGGTGACCCCTGCGAGATAGTCAAGCCTAATATGATGGTTGACTTCTCTTATCCTACACTAGATACATCGTTCTGGAGTACAGGGGCTACAACTAACGACTCTGCCTATCTGATGGGGAATCCACCGTCCCTACACTTTCTCGGTGTTATCCTACTCCCAACCATAAGATACTGAAATATTAGACTGTTATGAGTTTAACAAATTGATATTTGACTATTCTGATAATGCTCCTAGTATATTCTGAAGACTATTCTATAATGTACTGAGACTAGAACACATAAAAAACTATGGTTTTCAGGTATTCAATAACCCAGGACTCAAAAACAACAATGGTAAAATGAAACTAAAAGTTGGGGGACAAAGCATGAAGGCTTTTATTAAATCAATCACTCTTGTAAGCATTTTATCAAGCACTTGAAGTTCATAGCTTAGTCAAATCATGGGAATACCATGGAACGTGAATAATCAACATGAATTTAACATGGGAAGAACTAATTCATGGTTTAATTCAATAAAGTATAACATTAAAACATGGATAATCAAATAACAACAATAATTTCATTGAAATATGGTATAAAATCATGGTTCATGGAGATTCATGGTTGAAATCATAATTTAAAACATAATAACTTGAAACACTATGTCTTGGTAATTAAAATGGGATACTTGGACTCTATGGGTGGAAGGGACCATGGATGAGCATTTAACATACCTTTACTAATGAATTTCTTGAAGTTCTTGGTGAAATCTTGAGGATTGGCCTTGAATATGAGAGCTAGGGTTTGTCTTTTAGAGAGAAATCTCTTGGATTTTGGGGGAAAATTGTGTGAATAATGAACTTAAAACATTTTTAGGGCTTAAATATCACACCTGGACAAATTAAAATAATGGGAAAGAACTATTTTAACCCAGGGCGACACTTTTAATTTCAATTAAATTTTTCTGAAAAACACCACTGGCGTGAGGAGGCACTATCATGCTATTTCACTGGAATTGTTTTAGACCTTGAAGCTCACAGAAATGAGGTGGCATCACGCTACAATGCTAAAAAATGACAAATGCTAATCTGTCCTTGGTGCGATGCGTCAGGATCGTGATACGTCACTGGAAATTGTCAATCATCATTTAGACTTGATCTGCGATGTGATGGGGATTAAAATGATGGTGTTTAATGACTTAAACTTAAAATCGCCATGAATTCTTACTTGGTTATCATATTTGGGAGAATTTTATATCATTGGAAAGCTAATTCAATTTTCTATGCAATGGCAGGCTCTTAACTAAAAAGATAATGAGTGTTTTGAAAATTTTATATACGAATACTCATGTATTAGGACTTAGATCATGCTAAGAAAATATGGGTTATTACAATATCTCTACCTTGGGATCATTCGTTCTTCAATAAGACTGGTTAATCTAAGGGAAAACTAATGGACTGAGCTTTCATACTGAATATACAAATTTGATGCATGAAAGGCATGACTGAACTGAATCATGAATGCCCGACTGACATAAACATGATGTGCAACTAAAATTGAGCATGATAGAAAGAAATCTTAAGAAGATTAGTACCTTATACTGAATCTAGATTCATAGAGAAAAGATAAGGGTACTTGGTCCGCATATCTGCCTCTGCTTCCCAAGTGGCTCCCTCAACGGAATGATTGCGCAAAAGAACTTTTACCAATGGAACTTCTTTGTTCCTTAGTCTATGAACTTAATGATCTAGAATTTCGATTGGAACTTCTTCAAAGGAAAGTCTATTTTGAATATATACACTTTCTAAGTGAACAACTACAGTTGGATCACTAATAAACTTCTTTAACAATGAGACATGGAATACTGGGTATACTAAGGCTTTATCTGAAGGCAACTCAAGCTAATAAGATAACTTTCTAAAATGACAGAGAATTCTGAAGTGACCGACAAATTAAGGACTAAATTTTCCTTTTTTGTCGAATCTCTTCACTCCCTTCATGGGAGAGATTTTCAAGTACATAAAATCACTTACCTCAAACTCAAGATCCTTTCTCCTCACATCTGCATACAATATTTGTTGGTTCTAGGAAGCCATAAGCCTTTCTCTAATCAACTAAACCATCTCTAATGCATCAAACACAAAGTTAGGCCCTACTACTGCGGCCTTACCCACTTCAAACCAGCCAATGGGAGATAGACATCTCCTACTATAAAGAGCCTCAAAAGGATCCATACAGATACAGGAGTGATAACTGTTATTATATGAAAATTCAATCAAAGGTAAGTGGTCATCCCAACTACCTTTAAAATCAACTACGTATACTCTTAACATATCTTCTAGAGTCTGAATGGTCCTTTCTGCTTGACCATCTGTCTGAGGGAGGAAAGCTGTACTGAGATAGACTTGGGTACCGAAACCCTTTTGTAATGCATTCCAAAAGTGAGAGGTAAATCGTGTACCTATATCTGAGATGATAGATAATAGAACACCGTGAAACCTTACCAGCTCTTTGAGATAGAGTTTGTCATAGTCCTCGGTTGAATAAGAGGTATGAACTGGAAAGAAATGAGTTGATTTTGTCATCCTATCTATGATAACCTAAATAGAATCATGCTGATGACAAATACAAGGAAAAATCATCACAAAGTCTAAGTTAACTTCCTCCCATTTCTAAGTGGGAATACTGAACTCCTACATAGAACTACTTGTCTTCTTGTGCTCAATCTTAACTTTCTGGCATGTAGCACAGTTAGCTACAAACTGTACAATATCGCTCTTTATCCCACTCCACTAATAGATCTCCTGCTAATTGTGGTACATCTTAGTATCCCCTTGATAAATAGAGTTACGTGCACTATGCGCTTCTGCAAGAATTCGTTTCCTCAAATCGTCTACACCTGACACACAAAATCTAACCTGACAAAGCAAAATACGATCTCCACCTTGGGAGAAAACCTTCACTTTTTGATCTCTAACTAGTTCTTTCAGCCTAACTAGACTTTGATCTCTATCCTATTTTTCCTTTAACTATGAAAATAGAGATATTTTGGTGCAACTCTACACCCACACACTACTCTCTATTGAATTGAGTAAGCGGACACACCATTGGGAAAGCTGATGAAATTCCTGAGCTAACTTCTTCTTACCATCCTTAACATAAGCAACACTACCCGTAGACAACCTAGTGAGAGCATAAGCCACTACTTTGGCCTTGCCCGGATGATACAAATCACTCAAGCAAATTCTTGTTTTTCCAAGAGAATACCTGCTGCAGGATCTTATGGTCAGTGAACATATCAACGTACACCCCATACAAGTAAAGCCTTCAAATCTTAAAGGCAAACACTACAACTGCTAATTTGAGGTCATGAGTAGGATAATTTTTCTCATGGGGTTTAAGTTGTCTAAAGGCATAGGCTATGATCCTACCTCTCTATATAAGGAAGAAACCTAAACCTACTCTTGATGTATCATAGTACATAACAAAACTATCTGAACTATCTGGCAAGTACAAAACCTAAACCTACTCTTGATGAAAACTCTTCTCACAGGAATCTGACCACTGAAACTTTACTTTCTTCTAGATCAATCTGGACAGGAGGGATTCAACAGAAGAAATTCCTTCAACAAACCAATGGTAATAGCCAGCAAATCCTTAGAAACTCCTGATGTCTATGGGAAGATGGGTCTAGGCTAGTTTCTCATTGCCTCAGCCTTTTAAGGATTAAGTCTAATGCCATCATCAAAAATATTAAGGCCAAGGAAAGCTACTGATGTTAGGCAGATATCAAACTTACTAAATGTAGCGAATAATTGGTAAGCTCTAAAAGTTTATAACACTGTTCTGAGATGGTCTGCATGATCAGTTTTGCTACGGGAGTAAACAAGAATGTCATCAATGAAGACTTTAATGAATATGCCAAAGTACTGCTTGAACACTTGGTTCGTCAAGTTTATGAAGGTTGATGGGGAATTCGTACGACCAAAGGATATAACTAGAATCCCCAAGTGACCATACCGGGTTCTAAAAGCTATTTTTGGAATGTCACATTCCTTGACACTAAGGTGATGGTAGCTTGATCAAAGATCTATATTTCAAAAATAGCTGGCACCCTGAAGTTGATCAAACAATTCATCAATTTTAGGAACTTGATATCTGTTCTTGACTGTGACTTTGTTCAACTAATGATAATATATGCACATTCTAAGAGAACCATCTTTGTTATGCACGAATAAAATATGTACACCCACGGGGAGATGCTGGGTCTGATGAATCCCTAATCTAGAAGATCCTTTAACTGTTATTTTAAATCCTTGAGTTTAATAGGAGCCATTCTATATGGAGGAATAGATATAAGCTGAGTATCTGGAAGAAGGTCTATTTCAAAGTCGATTTCCCTTTCGGGAGGAACTTTGGGAAGATCTTCAGGAAATACATTTGACAATTCATTTACTACAAGAATTGATTCAAGATTTGAAGTTTCTGAGTTAGAGCCTTTTACTAGTAGAAGATGGAAAATACACCCATTCAATATCATCTTTCTCGCTCAAAGGTACGAAATCAATTGACCCCTAAGAGCTATGGTACGTCCATTCTAGGACTGGTTTATTTAGGAACTGAAAATGAACTATTTTGTTTCTACAATCAACTGAGGCATAGCATAAGTGGAACCAATCCATGTCAAGAATGATGTCAAATTCCATCATCTCTAACTCCACGAGATCAACTGAAGTAACTTTCTGAGATAATATGATCAGACTATTCCTCTATGCCTATCAGGCTGTAATAGAAACACCTACTAGAGTAGACATTGAAAAGGGCTCTGGTAGAGTTTCAGGAATGACTCTAAAATTGATGGCTATATATTGAGTTACAAAAGAAAAAGAAACTCCAAGGTGTAGTAATGCATAAACATGTATGTGAAAAACCTGCAATGTACCAGTAACTAGTCAGGATAATATTCTCGATCTTGGTGGGACCGAAGAGTATATAATCTGTTCAGATGCTTACCAGTGGTAGCATTGGAAGCAGCACCCTGCTGAGTTGGGTGACCATATGGAAATAACGACTGATGGAATTGGACCTTTTGGTGCACATCCCTGCCTTTCTAAGCAACTACCCAAAACTCCCAAATCTGATGGCTTGGCTTATGACACCTAAGGAACATATCACTACCCACTCTATGCTCACCCTGATGGTGTCTGCAATAATTCAGACAAAAAGGATTTGTATGAGCACTGCTAACACTAATCTTGGACTTAGAGGATAGTACTAGATCCCTATTGTCGTTTCTGACTTTAGGTACGAGAGCACTGGCTGAAAAGGGTGCTTGGGCTGCAGTCCTTTGATGAAACTGAGGACAATTACCACCCTCTGACTTTGGATGACTGAAGTTAAAACTACCCATCCTAGACTTCTTATTTCCTCTCTCACTCTTCTTAATATTTTGCTCTTCAATCTATTGAGCATGGACCATCAGCCTAGACAAGTCTATCTCACTACTTAGCATTGCGGTCCTGCACTCATTGACCATACTATCAGATATACCAGGCATAAAATTACTCATCTTGGACCAATTATCAGATATCACATGAGGAGCGTATATAGCTAACTGAGTAAACTAGAGGGAATATTCCCTCATGCTCTTGTTTCCCTACTTTAAGTTAATAAACTCTAACACTTTGGCCTCCCTCAGCTCCAATAGAAAGAATCTATCTAAGAAAGTTATGGAAATCTCTTCAAATTCTACATACCCTGCATCTACACCCCTATCAACCTTCCACTGCTTAAACTAAGTATTGGCTACATCCTGCAACCGGATGCAGCCAACTCAACACTCTGACTAGATGTCACCCTCATAGAATCTGTAACATTCTAAACTATATCTAACAATTCCTATGGGTTCTTTTTAGGCTTAGATCCCATGAAAGAAGAAGGATTGATCTGGTTGAAATCCTAAATTTCAGTTGCAGCAGTATTGGCCACTGGGTTGGCCAGAACAACAGCTGACCATTTATTCTATGCTGCTATGGAATTTGCTGGAGTAGTGAACGCAGCTCTGAATTCTGTGTGAGAGAAATGCTCATCCAGTGGATCTTCTTGGATGGGTTGAGGGGAAGGCTAGTTTTCTATTCTTTTTCCATTCTTCTTAGAAGGCATGTTCTGCAAACAGAAGGAAGAAATGGATTACACAAGGAGTTTAACTTGAACTCATGCTCACTCGCATGACATGAATCTTTAAAGAAGGAAACTTTTTCCTAAATGTCTTATAGGCTCTTTTCCATAAGGTTGGCGCGCTACACACCCATTTATAAGACTCTACTTGATGTGGCTTTTAGACCTCCTAGAAACCTTTAAAACCTTAGGCTCTGATACCAAGTTTGTAATGCCTTGAGAGTACACTCTGGGCGTTACATGGTGCTTATTATCCCGAGGGACCACATGATAACGCATGAGCTATTACCTGCTATGACCGCTGGATAAAATGATCATAAATGCAGAAGAATACTGATATTCCATAAGGTTTTAATAACTAAATTCAATACTGAAAAATGAGTCTATAGAGATAACTGATTGAATTTAATAAAATACTGATAAACTAGATAACTAACTGTAATGTGTGAATACTAAATAACTAACTTTAACATCTTATTAGCCTCTAAAACTAAATGATAGTGAGTTGATGGGATAGACCCCAAATAACTCTAATTAACTACTAAATTGAGACAGGAAATAAAGTAAATCCATCCTAGAAGTATGAGGACTCACCACTACTCCTATTAAGGATCTGATAAGTCTAATCGCGAATCGAGAACTGAGTGTCAGAACCTATGATAAAATACATCATACGCAAATGAAAAGTTATACGATCCATACTTTAAATGTACTGGAATGATAACTAAGGTAGGCTGAGATGCATGGTTTCATGAACAAAAATAAAAATTAACTAAATATACATGTAATGCATGGAGTACTAAATAGAGAGCATGAAAATTGTAGGTACTAGGAATATATGGAAATCTGTAAATACTGAGTATGCCTGAAAATTGTAAATAGTAAAGATACGTGAAAATCTATAGATACCAAGGATGCATGACCAAGCATATTACATCGACTGAGTAAAATATATACAATTAAAATAATGAAATAACTGAAATCTGTATGCTTTGGTCAAATAACACTAAGAATGAATAACTCAACTGGATTTGTAACTCAGTCTATATCTGAGACTGTGGGAGGTATCATCTTACCGACATTCCCCAATTTGACCTAATCGGGGTCCAACCTGTAAATCAGTTTGAAGGATGTTAATACTGTGCCAAGGGTACTAACGCTGGCCGTATGGATCTACTAAACTGATATAATTTCCAATGGAATAAGGTTATCAAGCTAAAACTAACGGGTTATCCCTGTGATATAGTCAAGTCAAATATGATGGGTGACTTCTCACATCCTATGCTAGCAACATAGTTCTATAGTATAGGGACTAGTACTAATGACTCTGCCTATCAGACAGGAAATAGGCCATGACTACACTAGCTCAGTGCTAAATCCTACTCCCAACTGAAAGATACTAAAATACTAGACTATTCTGAGATAATGCTCAGAGTATGGTCTGAAGATAATTCTGTAATGTACTGAGACTAGACTGCATAAACACCAATTGTTTTCAGATATTCAATACCCCCAGGACTCAAAAACAACAATGGGAAAATGACACTAAAACTTAGGGTACAAAGCAAGATGGCTTTTCCTATATCAATCACTCTTGTAGGCATTTTATCAAACACTTGTAGTTCGTAGCTTAGTCAAATCATGGGAATATAATGGTACCTGTATAAATAACATGAATTTAACATAAGATGCATTAATTCATTGTTTAATTAAATAAATGATAACATTAAAACTTGGAGAATCGAATAACAACAATAATTTAATTGTAACATGGTATAAAATCATAGTTCATGGAGATTCATGGGTGAAATCATAATTTGAATCGTAATAACTTTGAAAGATTATAACTAGGTAATTAAAATAGGATCCGTGGACTCCATGGATACAAGGGACACATGGATGGACATTTAACATACCTTAACTGATGAATTTCTTGAAGCTTTTGGTGAACTCTTAAGGATTAGCCTTGAATTTGAGAGCTGGGGTTTATATTTTAGAGAGAAAGCTCTTGGATTTTAGGGGAAAATTGAGTGAATAAAGAACTCAAAATGTTTTTAGGGATTAAATATCACACCTAGGTGGATTAAAATAATGGGAAAAGACTGTTTTAATCCTGAACAACACATTTAATTTTTCCAAAAAAACACCACTGGCGTGATGTGGTGCTATTGCGCCGTGTCACTGCCATTGGACAACTAGGAAAATGCACAGTGGTGTGACGTGTTGTAATTATGTTACCACCTTGTTTGTGACCTGAAAGCTCAGCGCAATACGGTGGCATCACATTACAACACTGGAAAATGACAAATGCCAATTTGGCCCTTGGCACGGTACGTTAAGATCGTGATACCTCATTGGAAATTTCCAATCATCATATAGACTAGCTCCACAACGCGCTGGGGACTTAAATGATGGTATTTAATGATTGAAACTTAAAATTGCCATAACTTCTTATGCGGTTATTAGACTTGGGTGAATTTTATATCATTGCAAAACTAATTCAATTTCCTACGTAATGGCAGGCTCTAAACTGGAAAAAATAATCAGTGTTTTTGAAAATTTTATATATGAATATTCATGTATTGGGACTTAGATTACACTAAGGAAATGTGGGGTATTGCAATATCTCTCTCTTGGGATCATTCATACTAGAATGGGATTGGTTAAGCTACAGGAAAACTGAAGGACTGAGCTTACACACTGAATATTCATATCTGACGTATGGAAGGCATGACTGAATTGACTCGTGAATACACGACTGACATAAATATGATGTGAAACTAAAATTGAGTATGATAGAGAGAAATCTTAAGAAGATTAGTACCTTATAGTGAATCTGGATTCACAGAAAAAAAATGAGGGTACTTGGTCCACATATCTGCTTCTGCTTCCCAAGTGGCTCCCTCAACAGACTGATTTTGCCAAAGAACTTGGATCAATGAAACTTCTTTGTTCGTTAGGCTTTGAAATTGATGATCACGAATTTTGACTGGAACTTTCTCAAAGGAAAGAATTTTGACCAACTATGGCTGGATCACCAATACGCTTCTTCAACAATGAGATATGGAACACTGGGTTTACTGATGCTAAATCTAAAGGTAACTCAAGTTCGTAAGCTACCTTTCCAAAGATACTGAGAATTCTCAATGGACCGACATACCGGGGATTGAGTTTTCCTTTCTTACTGAATCTCTTCACTCCCTTCATGGGAGAGATTCTCAAGTACACAAAATCACTGACCTCAAACTCAAGATCCTTTCTCCTCATATCTATACAATTTTTGTTGGCTCTGGGTAGCCCTAAGACTTTCTCTGATCAACTGAACTTTTTCTAATGGATCAAACACCAAGTTAGGACCTACTACTGCGGCCTCACCTACTTTTAACCAACCAATTAGAGATCTACATCTCATACCATATAGAGCCTCAAAAGGAGCCATACGGATACTGGAATGATATCTATTATTATATGTGAATTCAATCAAAAGAAAGTGGTCATCCCATCTACCTTTAAAATCAGCTATGCATGCTTTTAGTATATCTTATAGAGTTTGAATGGTCTTTTTAGCTTGACCATCTGTCTGAGGGTGGAAAGCTGTACTGAGATGGACTTGGGTACCAAGACCCTTTTGGAATGCTTTCCAAAAATGAGAGGTAAAATAGGTACCTCTATCTGAGATGATAGATAAGGGAACGCCATGCAACCTAACCAACTCTTTGAGATAGAGTTTCGCATAGCCCTCAACTGAATAAGAGGTATGGACTGGAAAGAAATGAGCTGATTTGGTCCTTCAATCTATGATAACCTAAATCGAATCATGATGATGATGAGTACAAGGCTAACCCATCATAAAGTCCATGTTAACTTCCTCATATTTCTATGGGGGACTATTGAACTCCTACATTGACCCACTAGGCTTCTGGTGCTTAATCTTAACTTTATGGCATATAGAGAACTTACCCACAACCAATAAAATATCCCTCTTCATCCTACCCTAATAATAGATATCACACAGATTGCGATACATCTTAGTAGCCCCTGGATGAATAGATTTACATGCACCATGCACTTCTGAAAGAATTCATTGCCTCAAATCTTCTACACTAGGCACACATAATCTACCCTGATAATGTAAAACCATATCTCCCCCTTGGGAGAAAACCTCTACTTTCGGATCTCTGACTAATTCTTTCATCCTAACTAGACTGGGATCTCTATCCTATTTTTCCTTTACCTCAAAAACTAGAGATGATTTGGTGCTACTCTTCACCCATACACTACCCTCTACTAAACCGAGTAAGGGGATACCTATTCAGGCAAGCTGATAAATTTCCTGAGCTAAATTTTTCTTACTATCCTCAACATGAGCAACACTACCCATAGACAACCTATTGAGAGTAACATCCACTATATTGGCCTTGTTTGAATGATACATAACACTCATGTCATAATCTTTTAACAACTCTAACCACCTGCTCTGATGCAATTCAAGAATTTCTAAGAGAATACATACTGTGGTATCTTATGGTCAGTAAACATATCAACGTGCATCCCATACAAGTAATGCCTCACAATCTTTAAGGTAAACACTATATCTGCTAATTTGAGTTCATGAGTTAGATAATTCTTCTTCTGGGGTTTAAGTTGTTTGGAGGCATAGGCTATGAGCTTGCCTCACTTTATAAGGACACAACCGAAACATACTTTGGATACATCACAATACACAAAAAACCCATCTGAACTATCTATCAAGGTACAAAATAGGGCTGAGGTGAGTCGAGTTTGCAACTCCTAAAAACTCTTCTCATAAGAATCTGACCACTAAAACTTATCCTTTTTTTAGTCAATCTAGACATGGGGGATTTAATTAAAGCAAATCGTTCAACAAAATAACGGTAATAGCCAGCTAAACCCAAGAAACTACTTATGTTTGATGGAGGGATGGGTCTAGGCCAGTTTCTCATTGTCTCAGTATTTTAAGAAGCAACTCTAATGCTATCACCAAAAATAATATGGAGAAGGAAAGCTACTGATCTTAGCAAGAATTCACACACTAAATTTAGCAAGTATCTGGTGAGCCCAAAGAGTTTGTACTACTATTTTGAGATGTCCTGTATGATCAACTTTGCTATCAGAGAAAACAAGAATGAAATCAATGAGGATTATGATAAACATGTCCAAGTACTTCTTGAACACTCAGTTCTTCAAGTCTATAAAGGATGTTGGGGCATTAATGAGGCCAAAGGGCATAACTAGAAACTCGAACTAACCATACCTGGTTTGAAAAGTTGTTTTTCAGAATGTCATATTCCCTATCTGTAAGCTAATGGTAGCTTGATCTGAGGTCTATTTTTGAGAAATAACTATCACCCTGAATTTTATAAAAAAAGTCATTGATTTTAGGAAGTGGATATCTATTCTTGACTGTGACTTTGTTCAACTGACGGTAGTCTATGCACATCCTGAGAGAATCATCTTTCTAATGCATGAATAGAACAAGTGCAACCCACAATGAGACACTAGGTATAATGAATCCCTTATCTAGAAGATCTTTTAACTATTCTTTTAACTCCTTTAGTTCAAATGGAGCCATTTTGTATGGTGGAATAGATGTAGGCTGAGTTACTAGAAGAAGGTCTATTCCGAAGTTGATTTCTATTTCAGGAGGAACTCCAAGAAGTTCTTCAAGAAATAAATCTAAGAATTCATTTACTACTAGAACTGAATCATGAGTTGAAGTTCTTGAGTTAGAATCTTTGGCTCGCACAAAATGGTAAATACACCTATTCGATATTATCTTTCTCGCTCTAAGGTACGAAATCAACTAACCCATATGAGTTGTGGTACTACCCTTACATTCAAGGACTGGTTAATTAAGGAACTAAAATTAAACTATTCTATTTATACAATCGACTGAGGAATAATATGAGTAGAGCCATTCCACATTGAGAATGATGTCAAAATCCATAATCTCTAACTCAACGAGATCAACTAAAGTAACTTTCTAAGATATTATGACTGGACAGTTCCTGTATACCTATCTAGCTACAATGGAAACACCTATTAGGGTAGACATTGAAAAGTGCTCTGCTAGAGTTTTGGGATTGACTCTGAAATTGATGGCTATATATGGAGTTACAAAAGAAAGAGAAGTAATAGGGTCAAGTAAGGCATGAACATATAAGTGAAAGACCTGAAATGTACCATTTACTAGATAAGGAGAATTTCTTGATCTTGGTGGAACTAAAGAGCATATAATTTGTTTGAACACTGACCAATGGTAGCTGTGGAAGTGGATATAATGCCCTGAGATCCCATCCCAAGACGTTACATGGTGTTTATGGACCCAAAGGACCACAAGCTAACCCGTTTTTGATATCTGTACCCATACACTACATACTATAAAAAATAAATGCAGAAACTGGCCATAAGGATCAATACATCTATACAAACTCAAACTGAAAATTGAATACTAATACATCAACTTCCATCTGAAAAGCCTCTAAAATGTTTGAACTATAGAGTTTATGGGAGATGTCCCCAACTAACTCCGTCAACTGACAATATAAACAAAATCTGATGCAATAATAGTATACTAAAATTATTCCTCAAAGAAAGAGGACTCACTGCTACTACTGCTAACTGAGACTGAACTGTTGAGGAAACTTTGAATCCTATGCCTTTGAAACTATGGTGTCAAATAAAATAGTATAGCGCAAATGCATCAGTACAAAATATATCAAGTATGTTGACGAGGTAAGGTTAAATGCAAAGGCTCATGCATGCATAACGTGTAAACTAAATAATCATGAAAACATCACATGAGAACACATACATGAATGCACAGGGTTTGTTGAGTAGGAGGAGTTTCCCACTGCCTTCTTAGATAGATTCTTCCGCCTAGTTCTGAGAGAAGCTATAGTTCTAGAGTTTATCAACCTTAGGCAGGGCAACATGATAGTGAAAGAGTATTCTCTTAAGTTTACTCAATTAGCTAGGTATGCTCCTTATGTGGTGGCAGATAGCAGAGCTAAGATGAGTAAGTTTGTTTCAGGTATGAATATTAGTGTGGTCAAGGAGTGCAGGATCACCATGTTTATTAGTAAGATGGACTTCGCCAGGCTTTTGATCTATGATCAATATATAAAGGGGCAGAAGGTTAAAGCGAGGGAAAATCAAAATAAGAGGGCTAGAACAGGTAGCTTTATATTTAGTAAGCCTATGTTAGAGGGTGGATATCATTTTCAGTTTCACCCAAAGTCATCCGTTCCATCTCCTTCCTCAGCCACTGCTCTAGTTCTTAAGTTCAGGAATGGTAACAAAGATAGGGCTCTAGGTTCTATTTCTCAGGGTAGTGTTAGCAGTGCCCGCACTCATCATCTTTGTTAGACTTATGGCAAAAACTATCTAGGTATTTGCAGAGCTGGCAGCGATGTTTGTTTTGGATATGGCAAGCTAGGCCACAAAGTTAGAGATTACCCTCAGTCAATTTTTTAGGGTTAGCATAACCATTCCTCATCTCAGTCCGATAGCTCGAACCAGCAGGGTTCCACTTCCAGTGCCACTAGTAGGCAACGTCCAAATAGACTATATGCTCCACTGTCCTGACAAGATTAGGAAAATTCACCTAATGTGGTCACTGGTATGTTATAGATCATTTATATACATGTTTACGCTTTGCTAGATCCAGGAGCTTCTTTTTCTTTTGTTACTCCTTATATAGCAGTTAATTTCAGAGTCAGTCTCAAAATTCTTGCAAAGTCCTTTTCAATCTCCATCCCAATGGGTAAATCTATCATAGCCCGATGGGTATGCAGGAACTGTCTGGTTATGAAATCTCAAAAAACCACTTTAGCAGAGTTAGTAGAATTAGAGATGACTGATTTTGATGTCATTCTAGACCTGGATAGGCCTCATTCCTACTATGGCACAGTTGACTGCAGAAACAAAATTGACTAATTTTAATTTGCAAATGAACCCATCTTATAGCGGAGGGTAGTACTTCAGCCTTCAGGGGTCAACTTATTTCCTACCTACGGGCAAGGAATATGATAGTAAGGGATGTGTATATTATGTTGTTCGAGTTAAGGACTCTAGTTATAAAACTCCCAGTCATGAATCAATCTCAGTAGTGAATGAGTATTCAGATATCTTTTCTGAAGATCTTCTAGGAATTTCTCCCAAAAGGGAAATAGACTTCGGCATCGACCTTCTTTCATATACTCAGCCTATATCTATTTTGTCATACAGAATGGAACCAGCAAAACTTTGAGAATTAAAAGAACAGTTGAAGGATCTCCTAGACAAGGGGTTCATCAGACCTAGTATGTCCCCGTAGGGTGCACCAGTTCTATTTGTGCGAAAGAAAGACAGTTCTCTTAGAATGTGCATAGATTACTACCACCTCAATAAGGTCACATTCAAGAACAAGTATCCACTTCCCAAAATAGATGACTTATTTGGCCGACTCTAGGGAGCCAATTATTTCTCTATGATATACCTAAGATCACACTATCATCAGCTCAGAGTCAGAGAATATGACATTTCGAAAATAGCCTTCTAAACTTGGTATGGTCACTTCAAATTATTAGTCATGTCCGTTAGGTTTACCAATGCCCCAGCTGTATTTATGGACTTAATGAACCGTGTGTTCAAGCAGTACTTAGATATATTTGTCATAGTTTTCATAGATGACATTCTTGTCTATTCCCATAGTGAGTGTGATCATGCAAACTATCTTAGAATAGTATTGCAGACTCTCAAGAATCATCAATTATTTTCCAAATTCAGTAAGTGCAAATTTTTGATAAGGTTAGAAGCATTCCTTGGTCATGTTATTACCTATGATAGTATTAGAGTTGATCCTGAAAAGATCAAATTAGTAAGAAACTAGCCTCACCCTCTCTCTCCATTAGATATCAAGAGTTTCTTGGGTTTGGCTGGCTATTACAGACGATTTGTTAAGGGTTTTTCTTCTATTGCATCCCCTATGTCTAGATTGAGTTAGAAGAAAGTCAAGTTTTGGAGGTCAGATCCTTGCGAGAAGATTTTTCAGGAGTTGAAGAGTTGACTCACCTCAGCTTTAGTTTTGGCTCTACCAGATGGTTCAGATTGGTTCGTAGTGTACTATGATGCATCTAGAGTAGGTTTGGGTTGTGTCCTCATGCAGTATAGTAAGATCATAGCCTACGCCTCCAGGCAGCTTAAACCCTATGAGTAGAATTATCCGACTCATGATCTAGAGTTAGCAACCATAGTTTTTTTCCTTAAAGATTTGGTGGCACGAATTATATGGGGTGCATGTGGATGTTTTCATAGATCAAAAAAGCCTTCAGTACGTATTCTCTCAAAAAAATCTTAACCTTCATCAGAGAGGGTGTTTAGAGCTCTTGAAAGATTACAACATAAGTGTCCTTTATTATCTAGGCAAGTCCAATATAGTGGCTAATGCTCTCAGTGGATTGTCTACGGGTAGCATTTTTTATGTTGAGGACAGTAAGAAGAATGTGTTAAGAAAGGTCATTAGCTTTACAGACTAGGTCTCTGCTTAGTCAACTCAACAGAAGGTAGTATATTGGTTTAGACCAGTTCTGAATCATCTCTAGTTTCTGAAATCAAGAAAAAACAAGATACAGATCCTAGTCTATCAAGTTAAAAGAATCAGTTAGAGATTAGAAGGTAGAGGTTTTCTCCCAAGAGGGAGATGGTGTTTTGCAATGTCTGGGTCATCTTAGTATGCCAGGTGTAAATGAATTAAGGTACCAAATTCCTGCAAAAATGCATAGTGCACGTTACTCGATTTATCCATAGGCCACTAAGATATAACGTGATATGCAGGACATTTATTAGTGGATTGGGAAAGAAAAAAATATTGTAAAATTTATGGCTAAGTGTTGTACATGTCAACAAGTTAAGATTGAGCATCAGAAGCCTAGTGGGTTGATGTAGGAGTTCAATATTCCTACTTAGAAGTGGGAAAAAGTAAATATGGACTTTGTGATGGTTTTACCTCATACTCGTGTTCAACACGATTAAGTACGGGTAATTATAGATAGAATGACCAAGTTAGTTCATTTCTTTCCGGTTCATACATTTTATTCAGCCGAGGATTATGCCAAACTCTATATCAGGGAGTTGGTCAGATTACACGGTGTTTCATTATCTATTATTTCAGATAGGGGTACTCAGTTCACCTTTTATTTCTGGAAAGCATTCCAAAAGGGTCTTGGTACCAAGTTCATCTCAGTACAACATTTCATCCTCAAATAGATGGTCAAGCAGAAATGACCATTTAGACCTTGGAAGATATGCTAAGGGCATGTGCAATTTATTTCAAGGGTAGTTGGTATGGCCACTTGCCTTTGTTTGAGTTTGCATATAATAACAACTGTCATTCCAGTATCCAAATTGATCCACTCAAAGCTTTCTATGGTAGGAGATGTAGATCTCTAATCAGTAGGTTTAAATTGGGTAAGGCCGTACTAGTAGGGCTTGACTTAGTCTTGATATCTTAAAAAAAGTTCAGTTAATTAGAGAGAGGCTCAAGACAACTCAGATCCGATAGAAATCATTTATAGATATGCGTAGAAAGGATCTCGATTTTGAGATTGGTTTTTAGGTGCACTTGAAAATCTCTCCCATGAAGGGAGTGAAGAGGTTTGGAAAGAAAGAGAAGCTCAGTCCCTGGTATGTCGGTCCCTTCAAAATTCTCATTCGTTTTGTGAAGTAGCTTATGAGCTCGAATTGTCTTCAGATCTTGCTACAGTTTATCTAGTCTTTCTTGTCTCCTTGCTTAAGAAGTGCATAGGTGACCTAGTAGTTGTATTCCCTATTGAGGGCATAGATATTCAGAACAGTCTCTTATATGAGGAAATACCTGTCAAAATTCTTGACTATCAGACTCGTAGACTGAGAAAGAAAGAAGTCTCTCTAGTCAAAGTTCTTTGGTGGAATTAGTTTATTGAGGGACCTACTTGGGAAGCAGAAGCAGGCATACGGACCAAGTATCCTCACCTTTTTTACGAAACGTTAGACTCATCCCAAGGTAATAGCCTTCCTTAATCTTATTTAGTTTCATGTTCAAATTTTAGTTTTAAAAGTGGAATTCAGCTCCATGCTCAGTTTTCATTTCAAACATGGTATTTTACCATTACATGTTCAGTAACATGTTCATGAGTAAGTTTATTCATGTATTCATGCATCAGATATACGTAATCAGTTTATTAGTACTCTCAGTCATGCATTTATGTATCAACTTAGACATGAAATCATGCTTCAGATATTCCTGCTCAGTATGAATCTCAGTAATGTCAGTCATGTAGTCATGTTTCAGTAGTTCATGTTTAGTATGTACTTCATCTTATCATTTCTCCCATCCCAGTTAGTCTCATTCGAGGATGAATGTTCTCAAGGAGGAGATATTGTAAGAACCTGCAAAATTCTTAAGTTTAATCTAGTAAGCTTGTCAAGGGGTCCCAGAAATAGAAAATCCTAGCTAAGTTTCTAGACTTAGTTTATTTTTGGCCTTTCAAGGTTGGCAATGTCATTTCATGACCTTAATTTCCTTTAATAGTTTATATTTTTGTTGATTCATGATCAGGAAGGTCATAACATATCCCTGGAAATTTTTCAGATTTTTTGGAATTCGTTTAGACAACGTTTGGTGTCTCAAAACAAAGGACCAACGTGATCTTGGCGTGCCGCATCGCCTATCATGTTGGGTAACATAGTTCTTGGTTGCCAGAGTAAAAAATACCAAGGCTTAGCATGATTATGGCATGACATATTGGGTGTCGCGTCAATGCCATTGACGCACCGCTTTGCCTATCGAGTCAATACCCAATTTCCAGTAATTAAATAATCATGTCTTTAAGGGTAAATAGGTCCTATAACCATGAACCAGGTCATCACCAAACCCAAAATTTATAACTAAATGACCTAAATATTTCATTATTCTCACATGTTTCCCCAAAATTCATCAGTCTCTCTCAAAATCAAGAAACCCTAGTTTTAAAATTCAAAAACAAGGCTTAATAATTCCTTCATGAACCCTTATGAATTTACGTTCTAAGGTATGTAAAGTATTCATACAAGGATCCCTTTCATCCTTGGAGTCCAAGAATCTAATTTTAAATTTTAAATTTTGATATTCATGTTGTTGATTGATTATGATCATGTTGATCTATTATATGATTCCCAAGTTGGAATTTTTAGAGTGTTTTAATGATATTGTGTTAGCATGTGGATTGAATTTCATGAAATTGGGATGATTAATATATCCATGATGTAAGAGTGTTAATGTTCATTCCTAAGCCAAAGTATATGCATTCACTGTGTATTATAAAATGCCTAAATGAGTTGAATTGTGTTTTATGAACCCTTATTGATCTACATGATAAACTTAGGCTATAACTACATGGTAAAAATGACTCCCATGATAATGTTATGTCTTGTGATGAATTGATGGAGTGTTTATGAGACTACATTGTCAACTTACAGTATGTTGGAATGATTTCTATTCATGTACAAGACTATGAGTATCAAGCGCATCATGAAATCCCTCAATGGTTGTATTATGAATCGTTAACAATTGTTATGAGCTCATGAAGTGTCATGTCATATTTATTTTCATGCTATTGTGTCTTGGGGTATTCAATACCCGATAATCTAGCTGTGTAACTAGCGCTAGTGTCAGTTTTAAGATAATCTCAGTCACGCCATGATCAGTAGTATTCTCAGTCAGTTTTATAGCTCGGTAAATTCAATTAGTTACATGACTCAGGAAAACTCAATAATCTTATGAATTCTGTCAGTTAATAACATTCAGTAACATTCAGTCAGTCTTTGAAACTCAGTGAACTCAGTCCAGTTTAACACTCTGATTTTCTAAATCGGAATGCTACACGGTGCTCATGAACCCGAAGGAACACAAGCTAACCCATGACTGACATCTGTACCTTTATACTGCATAATATATCATAAAATGCAAAATCATAAACATGAAAGGCCATAAGGTTCGAACTGAATAAACATCTGATAACAAAATGTCTGAAAAAGGTATAACAATAACAAAAAAAGTCATAAATACTGAAAATAATGAGATCTGAATATCTAATCTGACATTTAGTCTGAAAGCCTCTAGCTGAACTGAATAAGGAGTTAAAGGAACATGTCTCCAACTACATGTTGCAACTGAATAGTAAATGTAGCAATAATCATATCGTCCTCAAATGAGAAGGTTTAACTACAAACTCTAAACACTAGAATGCTACTATTGATTTGGAGCTCGTGCCTTTGAACTTATGGTGTAAATAAGAGAAAGCACCATAGCACAAATATATCAGTACGTTTGAATGTACTATGTATACGCGTGAGGTAGGATAAATGCAAAGGGTTATATGCATGAACAATGCTAACTAATATGAATGTGAGAATACATATATGCATAAACAACTATAACTAAACTCGTGATGATGCTGACTACTGAGTCTAAATACTGTCAACATGAGTGTGCTGATACTGAGATACTGAATAGATGAATGACTATTTTTGACAGTTTGAATTATAAAGAACTGGTCTGGTTTACTTTGTCTGACCATCCTGAAGCTGAATATTGGTATCATGAATTCTGGTAACTGATATAACTGATACATGAGTTCAAAAAACCAAACTACTAAGTCTGAATGCTGACGACATGACTTTTCTGTTACTGAGGTACTGAATCTATTATTGACTATTTCTGACAGTTCAAATTATGAAGAACTACTTTGAATAACTGTGTCTAATAGTCCTGAAACTGAATACTCATAACGTTAGCTATGACAACTGATATATCCAATATAAATGTAATGATCGAACTAATCGATATAATTGATACTGAATGATTGTATCTGACAGTCCAAGTTCTGGTGGAACTATCTGTGTTCCATTCTACTTGGAGTAACTAAATCTGAGATTAGTCCTATCTAGCAGGTGATCATAGGTATACTGATAATAAGGATGATTTGACTTACTCTGAGATCAGTCCTATCGAGCGGGTGATCTTTAAATCTAATGATTTTGATACTAATTAATCATCGTTAAGATCAGTCCTAACTAATGGGTTATCTTTAAGTCTATGTAAAATGATAAGCTTTGACTGTATCAAACAGTACTGAATTTGTATAATTAAGCTGAGCTGACTGTGTCTGAAAGCCCTGATTTTGTAACTGAAACTATGGGATGTGTTCATCTAAATGACATGACCCAAGCTAAGCTGACTGGGGTCTAATCTCTTCCCTGACTGGATGGGTGTTAGTACCGCGCCACCAGTCAATACATCTGCTGTGGAGTCAGTCCTAATCTAGCGAGTGACTCCTGGGATCAATCCTATACATATAAATGTGCTAACGGGTGACCCTTGAGTATGTTAGTCCTATCTAACTGGTGACATCTCATACCTACACTGGAAATGCAGTTCTGGAACATAGGGATTGCTTCTAGGGATCACAGTCCCATTCTAGTGGGTAAGCCCCCATCCCTAGGTTCGCTCGGTGCTGAATGTTATTCCCATCTGAAAGACACTGAACTGAATAACTAGGCTTAACTAAACAATTTAGCTGAACTGATTTACTGAACTGGTACTAATTAACTGAACTGATACTAGCGGTATTGTTTAGCTGAGCTAAAACTAAGTTTTCTGGATTCCGATGATGGACGAAATATAATGAGTTCTGAGGACTAATTAAGAGTACTGAAGTTACAGAGTTTTATAGTGATTACTGAGGTTACTGAGCACTGAGACTACTGAGAATATTGAACTACAAAGATTACTGAGTTTTCCTAGTCATATGACTGACTGACTTCTATAGATCATGTCTTGACTGAGAGTATCATGAAAATATGACATGGCTCTAGGCACATAGCTATATTTTTTGGGTACAAGTACCCCCAGACTCGATGGAAAGAAACTGACACAGATGACTGACTTGATCATATGAGTAGAGTCCATAATCCACAATATCATAAATAAGGGATTTCATACTAAGCATGGTTCTCAACAATCTATTTCATGGAAGGGAATTTCATGCAACATGTATATACCTGCATAGCTTTAAATATCATGCTCATTACATATTACAACGACAATCCATAATACCATAACTTGGGGAATTTCATGAAGTTCATGGGTATTCTACAGCTTGTACATGAGTGGGTTTTGCAAGTAAGCATAGCATAATTCCATAAGACTTGTTCTTGAGTAATCCAACAGTGTTCACAAGACACATTATGAACATAGATGACATTGAATCATAGAGGCCTATCATGAATCCTTCACTTAGTGACAATTTAGCTATAATGCATGATTTCTAGTCTCTTAGGTATTTTATCAAACACCTTACATGCACAACTTAAGCATAGGTGTAAATCATACAATTACTCATCATAAATAATCAAACTTACATGTTTTCAACTAATATGATGTCATAGATTCATAAAAACACATAAATACTCTATCTTTGCATCATTTAACACATAAACATTATCAATAATCTATTCATAACATGAAAACCATAATATATAGTTTTTCTAAAAAAAGAGTTCTTGAACTTCATGGACGAAAGGAGTCCATGAATGAATACACACATACCTTAGAAAGTAAACCTTGATGATTTGCTGGAGAGTTGTTGGATTGGGAAACATAATTCTTGATTATCTTAGAAAAAGGCTTGAATCTTGCTTTTGAGAGACGAGTTTGATGGAAACCCTAATCTTGTGGTTGAGAGTATAAAAGAGGGTTTTCGAGATGCTTAACTAAAGAAAAATGGGAAAAATTATGCCTCTTTAGGATTATAAGTCGTGGAAGGTAAATAATTTCCAAGTTGCTAAAAAATCATTGGTGATAGGGCATCAGACCTATGATAAGTCATCAAATATGTCGTCAGATTTGTGATAAGTTATCACAAATGTCGTCACTTGGGAGCTGGTTTTTGCCTAAAACTGACGACCGTCGCGATAGGGCATTACAAATGTGATAAGCTATCACAAATGTCGTCACTTAGGATTTGGTTTTCCTAAGGCTGGCGACCTTCGTGATAGAGTGTCACAAATGTGATAAGCTATCACGATTTGTGATGCCCTATCATGAATGTCGTCACACTATTTCCAACCTGACATGCTAGAGTAAAATAGGCATAACTCTTTGCTCCGATATTGGATTTATGTGAAATTGTTATTGTTGGAAAGATAATTCAAAGATATTTCATTTGATATATAGTAAACCACTAAGTTCATTATATACAAAGAGTTATGGTTGATTGAAGTTGACTCAAGTTTTAACGCTCACTTAAACTTGAACGATAGGAAAGCTTTCAACTTGTACTTGAGTTAGGGGACCTCTATGATCTAAATTCATGCTTAAATATATTCCGACACTACATAATTGATTAAAACATTAAATTTATATAGGATTTGAGGATTTTGAAACATCCACGCATAGAAATGATGGATTTTCATTCTAGTAAAAAATGTGGGGTATTACACCAGTTCATATCAGTATAATCAGTTTAGTGTCCATTCAGTTGGGAGTAGTATTCAGCACTAATCGAACTCAAGGATGAAGGGACACACCGGCAGTAGAGGGTGTGACCCTTAGAAGCAATCCTTACATTCTAGAACTATGTAGCTAGCATAGGTTGAGACACCAAAAATGACAATTAAGGGTTGATGAGGTGGATTAACACTGCCAGTTGAGGGTCCCACCATTCTACTTTGGGGACACTACCAGATGAGAGTCACTTCACAACTTGTCTTTACCAATGGCGCGGTATTGACACCCTTCCAATTGGGTTACAGATTAGACCCCAACTTAGCTATATTGCTTTATTTGGGGCATGTCGGTTAGATGACTACCTCATACAGTCAGAGTGTCAGTCCTAGGCTCATTAATAGAACTCAGATAGTTCTACAAATTTCAAGCTATCAGATACAGTCACTCAGTTCAGTATGGAACTCATCTAGTTCCATCAAAATTAGGACTGTCAAATATGGTCACCCAGTATCAGTTATATTAGTTTTCAGTAATCCATGTTATCAGAAAAACTCAGTATTAAGAATTCTCATGATTTCAGTTACAGTCTATATAGTCTCGTATGTATTCCTATTCAATTATTCTCATGATATTCAGCTAGACATAGCTCATGCATGTGAACCCTTGGACTCAGCCTTACATCACTTTGCATGCAAGCACATTCACACGTACTAACACATACTTTTCTTTTATGCTATGGTGTTTTATACCATAGGCTTAGACGTACGAGTTCTTGAGTATCCTAAGCACTTTAGATTTTGCCAGCAGTAGTAGATTGCAGTAAGTCCTCATTATTTGAGGATAGCATAATTATTTCATTATTTTAGTTTAGTTTTTATTAGATGGAGTTAGTTAGAGATAAGTCCCATCAAATCCTTATTCAGATAGTTTAGAGGCTTTCAGACTAGATGTTCAGACTATAGCATTTTCAGATAGTTATTTCAGTTTTGGTATTTTTATACCACATTATCAGTTATGTTTCAAGTTTGAACCTTATGGAATTTCAGCCCATTATTCCACATATTTCAGTATCAATATACAGTTATTACAGTAGGTACTAGTCATAGGTTAGCTAGTGGTCCTTCGGTATTATTAGAACCCTGTAGCATTCGGGGTACCATACTCAGGGCATTACAAGTTTATCATACAATCATGGCCTCCCAACCTCTAGTTGTCTCCCTAACTTAGACATTACAACTACATTATTGAGCGGGGATGTAATATTCCAATTAAGTTCTTAACATTATCATCCTACATGTGAACCAAGTAAGGCTTCTAGGTACACCCCTATCCTAGATGAAAATTTGAATTCATTATTTCATAAAGGAATAAGAACCTTACTTTATTCATCCCAATGTTCTATCTTCCTATTCCCCCTCCCGAGATCACAAGGTCGACAATTGATATATGCTAAGGGTGCATAATCGTTAAAATAGTTAAAGCAAGTATGAACAAAACACCAAATATTATAAGCAATCAAAATAAATTCAATTCATAACAATAACAAACATGTTGTTGGTCTTAACCCCAAAAAGGGGGATTTAGCCACTAATTGACATAATCATCACCAAGTATTTGAATTCATGATCAAATCGACTAAAAGGATAATGAAACCTAATTTTCGTGTGTAACCACCTCCTCTCCAGTCCTAGATGTCCAAAGTATTTTTAATTTATCCCATGTGTTTCTTTTAATGCTTGGTAAAATATTCTTGATTTTTCACTTTACTGCATCGCGCCAATGGGCTCACCACTATAAGCGTTGCGACATGCCATTATAGTGCAAAGCACTGGAATGTGCCCCTTCAAAATTAACCTCTAACCATGATATGATACTATAGCATTAAGATTTCAAAAATCATCCATTTTTATTTTACCCTTCACCGCAACGCGATCTTGAGCTCCTAGGCGTCCTTAAGCTCGTCATGTTGCGTCTTGTGCTTTTGTTGATGCACTCCAATCCTTTGTATGATGTTTCCACCTGATTTTAAGCTTATATATCCTTTATTTATAATCATAATCATCTCATCAAACAAAATATAACATTAAACACCCCTAATTAAAGCTCAAAAACACATCATTAAAGACGATGAACTAGAAACTCAACCTAGACTACTAGTTTTCTCGTCTAGACACTAAATGATCAATTCTGACCCAAACTCGTGTGAAAACATCTTTAAACATTGTAAGCACATACTTGAACACACGGATGCACATTTAATTCATTATTAACACATAAACACATGAATTGTCCTCAAAATAAAGCTAAATAAGCTAGAATAACAACACTTGAATGTATAATACACCCAACATCACCACCCTATGCTTAAAGGCTTGTTTTTCCTTGAATAAATCTTCACTATAAGCCTCATAAGATGAGGAGACTCTACATTCTACTCCAAGATAGACACTCAAGCTTATACAATAATGACTACAAAGAATGCACGTTTCTACACCAAGCATCTTATGTACACTATTGAAAGTTCAAAAACACTACTTCAAGACATCCTAGCCTTAAGAATTGACTCACTATGTGGACAAACTCATGCTAAATGCTCAAGAAAAGACATCATACAAATCAGCCACATTCTTCAAACATGTGCCCTCACAACAAGATAGTTACTTAACTTATTCAATTTGACCAATTTTTACTCTTTTAGTTACTTAACTCCTCACAACAACACGTATCACTTTTTTCAAACACCATTAGCTATTTCTTAGGGGCTTCAATTTCAACTTTTCCTTCTTGTTTTTAACTCCTCAACTCAATTAAATTTTCATCAAGAGCTTAGGATATTTTGGATAAAATTCAGGTCAACCAAGAAAGGGTATTAAGCTACACATGAGGCTACCAAAGAAAAATCTAGAGGCTCAATAGGGCATACTAGGATTATGCATAAGGGTAAGTAAAAAGAAGGTATGAAACAAGGCTATCAAAGAAATGCCTATAACATGTCCTCAACCCATACTCTTTATTTTGCTTTGCACACACATAAAGAAAGATCAAGACATCACATTTAACAAAAACTATACAACTTCCTCATATCACACATGACACATTTCTAACTTATGTAGGATCATCATAGACTCCCAACTAAATAATAGCATGAATTCAAATTTAAGCCAACAAGTACAAGAGTCATAATTGTGAGCCTAGGATTCACAAAAGTAGTAATTCACACAATCAACATGCTTTTACAACCAAAAATACTTGCATCATACTGTCAAACATAGCACCAACAAGAACATCTCACTTATTCCTAACACAAGTTTTTTCTCAATTTGCCTTAACAATGGGAATTTTCCTACCTCACACTTTAAAATCTACTTTGTCCTGAAAGTATACTTAAAAGGTAGAGATAAAAATACCCCCTAAGGCCTCTAGGCCTAGCTAGTAGAATCTTTATACATCAAGAGGGTTCGAGAGACCCACACTCAGTTTTTCCATGCTCTTTAGCTCAGGTTTCTGGTACCTAGACTTCCCATCAACTTGTGACACAACAAAAACAAAAACTAGTGAAGTAAGAACTAAAAACTAAAAAATGAAACATACCTACTTTAACTTAGGTTACCTCCAAAGCAGTGCCAAATTTAGTGTCTCGACACGACCCAATTATGACTCATCCAAATTCTTTCATGTTTTTTCTCACACTTAGAGGTCATCTTTTTATTCATTTTAATCTTCTTGAGTGTGAACTCTAAAGGTCACCAACTTTCTTAACTATAGACTTTTTAAGCTCATCAATTTGCATCATGTTGGGCTTAGGTAGTTGGTTCTTAGACTGCTCAATGTGGTAGTCCAAAGAGGTCTTTTATGGAATAGGCTCTACCACTCCATTCTTATCCCTTTCCTCTATAGTAATCATGAACAAGTATTTGTAGTGGGATAGTATCTTAAGTGATTTATACATATTAAAAATAATCTCTTCATCCTCCAACCTTATTGTGGGCATGCCCTCTCTCACATCAATCAAAATCTTCCTTCATCACTAAAAATGGATGTTCCAAGATGATCGACTCCTTTTTATCTGCCTAAAAATCTAAAATAATAAAGTCGGCAGGAATAATAAACTTACCAACCTTAATAATAACATCCACTATCAATCCTTCAGGATGGGCTATGGTCCCATTTGCCAATCGCAGTAACAAAGAGCTAGGTATAGTCTTTCCCAAGACTAATATGTTGAACAAAGAGAGGGGCATCAAGTTTATACTTGGACCTAAGTTACTAAGTTCCTGAACCATCTCGTTTTTGTTAATTTGAATGAGGAGAGTGAACTTCGAAAGGTCCATTAGATTTTTCGCATTTTTTGAGTCACCATAGAGCTACAATCCACAGTTAGTATTATCGCCTCAACATTTTGTACCTTAACTCTATAAGAATGCATATTTCTCAAATACTTATAATAATTGGTCATTCCCTACAAAATATCTAAAAGAGGTAAGTTAATGTGTAGCTCTCTAAAGTTGTCAAAAAACTTCTTAAAGCATGCATCCTTCTTTATCTTAATATGCTTCTATGGGAAAGGTAGTTCTAGGATCTTCTTTACTTCTTCAACAAATTTCTCTTTCGAGTACTCAGACTTACTCAAATTTACTCAAATTCTTAGCAACTTGGTCATTTACCTACTCAGGACTCGAATCAACATCTACCTCCTTAGTTTTATTTTGAGGTTCCCCATGAAATTTTTTACCACTCCTCAAAGTGATTTCCATAACTTTTTTTTATTTTCAATATCACTTGGCAACCCACCCTGTATCCTGTTATTTTTTGTTGCTACTAATTGTCCTATCTACAACTCCAAGCTCCTTATAGTCGTTTGATGGCTTTTTATTTCTGCATGTTGACTTTTTATATTTTCTAGAAGTTGTGCTTGGCCTGCTATAAGTTATTTCAATATCTCTTCCACGTTGCTAATATGAGTTATTCTTGATTTACTTGAGCCTGTTATTGATGAAACTGCTGTAGATGGGTGTTCCATTGTTGGTTTAGCGGCTAAATCTGCTACTTCATATTGTAAGAATTCCCATAGTTAGACCTCTAAAAATTGTTGACAAACATAATTGACTCAGGATTTGAAGCACACATATTTGCTGAGTGACCACTATTTCCACACTCCACACACCAAGTGCTTGTTTGCTGAACCGCATTAACTACATCTGCTAGCGGTGTAGCACCTAATTTAATATTGCTGAGCTATGCAGTCAATTGATTTTGTTATGCAGCAATCTAGAAAAATATTATGGTAAAATGATCCATCTCTAAAACACCAAGAACCTTCTTTGTAGCATTTCTTGAGTCTGAATGCCACTCCAGATTCCTTGTACAATTTGGTTCAACAAATTATACAACTCATCAAATGTCATCTTAAGAGTTGGACCACCTGCAGTTGAATCTAATAAAATTTTTGTTTTATGGTGAAGTGTCTCAACAAAAGTATGAGCTAATTCCTTATTGGACTGTTGATGGCGTGGAAAGTCATAATAAAGAGACTTAAAATGCTCCCAATCATGATATATATTTTTTTCTAGCTTCTATTTGAACCACACAATCTCACTTTAACGACTCATAGTACTGCCAGATGGGAAAAATTAGACGAGGAATCGTTGAGCTAAAGCTTTCTATGATGTGATTGAATTTGCTAGCTCAGCATTCAAGCACTTCTTTGCTTCCCCCAACAGTGAAAATGGGAATAGTATCAGCCTCACGCAATCAGTTGACATACTTGTGGGGATAATGTGGCACTGATCTTCAAAAAGTTCCACAAGTGGACTTACGGATCTTAATTTGAAATCCTGATAAACTGTCTATTGCTGATTAAAAGATGCACCATATTCTTTTTGAGCTCAAAATTTCCTCCAGTAACTAATTTTTAAAATGGGAAGGTCAAATTTGTTAGAAATGGGATTCTCTAACTGCCCTACGTCTACTTATTCTTTAGCTATAGAGAAGGATTATCTTGATTTTCTTAGATTAATGACATACAAAGGAGAAGGATTGCTTCTCTACTTCATTGATGGAAGAGTTGCTCAGATTTGAGGCTTGGTTCAACCAATTCCTGATTTCTTTCAAGCTTACTGCTTTGAAATCCCATTTTCTGTAAATACAAAACCAAGACCATGAACAAAACAATAAAGTAATCCAAAAAGAAAAACTAAAAATAAAATTGTTGACAAATTACAAGTCCCCAACAATGGCGCCAAAAACTTAATAGCACCCAAGTGCACACATAAGCGTACGTGGTCTACCAAGTAGTATAGTGGCCCTTTTACAAGCCATGTTTCAATCCTACATGGACTATTGTTAAACAACTATCAACTTTCACTTCAACTACTCAAATTAAATTGATGCAATAGTTACCAAAAGAGAGTTTGGATTTTATAAACTAAAATAAAGTAAACAATATTTAAAGTAATACTTGAGATAATAAATAGTGGAAGGCCCAGGGTTAAATAATTTCAAACAGTCATACTATTCTATTGAACTTCATTCGTTAGATTGCTTATCTTATATGTTGATTCGTAGTGATTATTGCATTATCATGGTCTGCCAACCTCTAATTGACTACCTAACTTAGACATTACAACTACATCGTTGAGAGGGGATATAATAATCTAATGAAGTGCTTAACATTATCACCCTACATGTGAATCAAGTAAGGATTCTAGGTACACCCCTGTACTAGATTCTAATTTGAATTCCCTATATCATAAAGGAATGTGAACCTTAATCTATTCTTCCTATGTTCTATCTTTATATTCCCCGTCCCGAGATCACAAGGTCGATAATTGATATATTTAAAGGGTGCGCAATCCTTAAAATTGTTAAAACAAGGATGAAAAAACGACCAAATAGGATAACAAAACAAAAAAATATAATTCAAAACAATAACAATCATGTTCTTGGACATAACCCCGAGAAGGGGGCATTTAGCCACTAATTGACATAATCAACATCCAAGAGTTTGAATTCAGGATCAAATCTACTAAAAAGATAAAACAAAGAAAAATAAAACCCAATTCTTATGTACAACCGCCTTTTCTCAAGTCCCAAGATGTCCAAAGTGTTTTTAATTTATCCCACGTGTTCCTTTTATAGCAAGGTAAAATCTTTATGCTTTTTCACTTTACCGTGTCGTGCCAATAGGCTCACCCCTATAACACCGCGATGCACCATTATCGCACCAAGCTACTGGAATGTGCCCCTTCAAGATTCACTTCTCACCGTGATGCGATGCTATCGCGCTGAGCTTCTAGAAATCAGCCATTTCCATTTTACCCTTCATAAGGATGTGATCTTGAGCTCCTAGGCATCTTTAAGCTTGTCATGTTGCATCTTATACTTTTTTAAGTCTACTCTAGTCCGTTGTATGATGTTTCCACCTGATTTGAAACTTATATATCCTTCATGTATGACCATAATCATCTCACCTATCCATGTATAACAACAAACACCATGAATTAAAGCTCAAAACAAACACATCATTCAAGGCGATGAACTAGAAACTCAACAAAGACTACTAGTTTTCTCATCTAGACTCTAAATAATCAATTTGAACCCAAACTCATGTGAAAATATCTTTAAACATTGTAAGCATATACTTGAACACTTAGATGCACATTTCATTCATTATTAACCCATAAACACATGAATTATCCTCAAAATAAGTTTAAATAAGTTAGGATAATAAGAGTAAAATGTATAAATACACCCAATATCAGGAATGGTGCTAGTAATCTTTTTGGGACATACTCAGCAACCTTCAATTTTTGGTACTCAAATTTCCCTAAAATCTCATCCTCTTTAGATCTACTTGAACCTCCTTATTTTTCTTAAGAGGTCTACCAATGAGATATCTACCACTCATCAAACAATCACTTCCATAACTTATTTTGGAATTTCTGTCTTACTTGGCAATCCACCTTGGGGCCTGGTACTCCCCTCCTAAACTAGCTATCTTAATTGTGTCCCTAAATTCTTTTAAGCAAGCTATTGATTTTTTTTATCGCAACAACCATTAGTTCTAGATAAGCCAAGATCTTCTTCAATGTCTCCTTAATATTATTGTCTTGCAGATTCTACAACTGTTGAAACTACTGAGTCCGATTATTTTCCCATGAAGATTTAGGCTGGCACTGCCACTTGTGGTTGTAGGCATTACCATAAATTCCCTTATCTGCATTTCCTATAAAATTTATAGATTTTGGATTTTCTACACATAAATCTATAGAGTTACCACTTATTTGACAAATCACACACCAAGACAGCCTGTTGAACTGTATTTACCAGTGTCTAAGATTGATTTACACCTAATTTTCTAAATCGTGTCATCATATTATTCTGAAGAGCTGATAATTACACGGCCAAGGCCGTTACACTGTCAACTTCGACTATACTTGCAGGCTTTTTCACTATACTTTTGGAGATGTCACTATGCTAGTCCAGATTAACTTGCACAATTTGGTTGAGCAAGGTGTACAACTTATCTTACATTTTCTCTAATAATTGACCACCTGCAGTTGAATCTAGAAAAATCTTTGTATTATGTTCAAGATATTAAAAAAAAGTATTATCCAGTGCCTTGTTGGGCTGTTAGTGGTGAGGATAGTCTCTGAGTAGTAATTTAAATCTCTTCTAAGCATAATACAAGTTCTCATCTTCCTTCTACTTAAAACTCAATATTTCACTACATTGTCTTGAAGTCTTGTAGAATGAGAAGAAAAGAATGAGGAACTTGCTTCCTAGATCATCCCATTTAGTGATGGAACTTACATAATCTGTGTTTAACCACTTCTTTACATCCCCAAGAGTGAGAAGGGGAAGAGCGTAAGACTCACATAATCTGTGGAAACTCCAGTCAGGATGAATGTGTCGTGATCTCCAAGAAATTCTATAAATGGACCTATGGATCCTCATATGTCACGCCTGTGAAATGCACACTGCTGTGCAATAGCTGGGCCATGTTGTATTTATGGTCAAATCTACCTCCTGGTGCCTATCTGTAGACTACAGAGGTAACATTACTTATGACTAGGATTGCCACTTCACATACTGTCTTGTAGGCTAGTGGACTTCAGCCATTGGTGCAAGAATAACTTCTTCTTATAGAATCTATTGTATTCGATAAAGAAGTACTGCTTCTCTCATTAGCTGATGTAAGTGTCTCTCAGGTTAAGGATATGGGTCCACTAAATCCCTTTTCCTTTCCATTTTACTTATATTTCAAACCTGAACCTACAGAGTTAGGAGCTAAGATTAAGTTATTAACACCAATAAAATGAAATATAAAAACTAAAATTAAAACAATTGACAATTTACATATCCCCGGCAACAGCACAAAAAGCTTATTTCTCCCAAGTGCACACACAGTGAACGTAACACAAGTAGTAAACTAGACTTTGACAGTGAATTACCAATCCCATAGGTACTTGTGATCAGCAATGACTAATTCTAGTTTCACTAATAAGATAAAACAAGTGCAAAAGTAACCAACAATGTTTGGGGATCAAAAACTAAAAGTAAACGTAAATAATGCGGGAATGTAAACTACTTGAAGAGAATGTACTACTAACAATTCTACTTAGATACGGAATCTCATTGGTTTAGTTAATTACTTGGTTGCTGATTTATGGGGATAATTACATGATTATGGTCTTCTGAACCTCTAATCTATCTTACTTAGCCTCATAACTACATCATTGAGAACTAAGTAAAATGAATTTGTATTTCTTCCCTTATATGAACCAAATCAAGAAAATTAGGTATATTCCTATCCTATATGCAAATCCTAACTTCAATTCCTTGAATGATTAAGATCCTATTCCATATATCCTACTTTCTAATCTATCGTTCCTCCTTTCAGGCCTACAATAGAAATATATGTTTATTTTAAGGACCGTGAATCCATAAAATAGTAAATTCAAGGATATATGTACAACTAGTAATGGTAAATAACATAAACCATCTTAATTACAGGCTTAATTACTCATGTTCTTGGCCTCAATCCCAGATAAGGGTGTTTATCCAATCATGGAATTAGAAAGAATCACAATTAAGAAATTCATGTTCATAATCCAAAAGTAAAATAAAAGAAAAGATAAAATCCTAAGAGAAGCCTCTTCACATATATTCCAATCCCTAAAGGTCGTCAAAGGTGTGTGAAGTATGTTCCATGTGTTCTATTTTTACTAGGAGAGAGGTGATCATTTTTGAACAAAGGGTATGCCACACTAAGACACTGGCATGATAAGGGCATGGCACATAAATAATATAAAGCACTACTAGGAAATGATATTTTGGTTTATATATAAGGGCAGGTCACTCTCTTAAGTGAAGACCTAAGGGCGTGGCACACCCTTGTGCTCAAATTTTCTAGATTTCGTCCAACTAAGCTCCTCCACCCATTTCGCATTGAATTCCTCACTTCACGGTTACTTTTCCTCTTAAGAATAAGATTGTATATCATCTCATGATTGAGTTTAACATCTTACCAAGCTTCCTATATCATCAAATACAATGATTTAGGACTTAAAAAACACAATAGGATCAAACAGGATAAACTTGAACACACAAAGCTCAAGGTAAGACCACTAGTTTCCTTATTTAAACTCTAAATGAGCATTTTGGTTTCGAACGTGTTTTGAACATACCTTAAACATTATAAACATGTACTTTAACAATTAGATGCTCAATTATATGAATATTAAGACATATTGCACACGAGAAGTCATCAAAACTAAGCTAAACTAGCTTAGATTATGACACATAGGTGCATAAATTCACCTAAGATCAAGTTTTGGGTGACCTTCTATCCAAAAACCTTGATATTTTCACTGAAACTATAAATACCTTTATGCAAACTTAGGTCTTGGAATTTTATCCAGCTTGGAAAATTGATGCCTTCTATGAAAAAAAATTCTAAGCCTAAAAAACTAGAGATACAATGATAGTCTGGGTGTACTTATGAAATGTGATGGGAGTCTAGTTAACTAGGTTTATGGTGGAAACTTTGATACTTATAACTACTTTAATGGTCATTCTAAGAAGGATATTGATGACCTCCAAGATTGGTTAGCTTCTTTGATTAGTTAGGGGGTGCCCTCATGTATTTCATTGAGAACCCAATTAAGATGGGTACCCTCCATTAGAAGCTTGACATGTGTAGCAACCTCATGCCTTGGTAGAATGATTTTGTCATCCGACACTCATAGGATGTGTTATTAGGCGTAATAATAATGAAGGAGTGAATGAAAGTTATGATGATTATTTCTCCAGATATTTCTATACAAGCTTAGAAAAAGGTATAATTATATTTTCTTTGCATGCCTTATTATTGATTTATGCCACCGAGCCATGGTTTTTTTTGTGAAAGGAAATATTTTGACTACACCCTTACCTCTGTTATTGATATTACAAGATATAAGAATGTGCAAGTTCAAAAGAAAAATACTCTGGCTGATTTTTCCTTGGCGATTGGTCTTAAAACATTTGGTATTTGTGATAACTTGCCCACTCCTACTGATGGAGATTCTGCCTGTCCATATTTTTCCACAAGGCCTTCCTCCAGGCCTCATTAACCCTATGCCTGCGGTCCTCAACTATCAACTACACTTTGGTGATTAACTCAAAAAGCATTATTTAAGTGGCCCATTTGTCTTACTTGGATGTTATATGGTCGACTAGATTTGAGGCCTAGATGCCTTAGATAATTGCAAATGCAGTTAAGAATCCTCTAGTTCCTATGACTAAGGAGATGATAGGGATCTATAAGACTTTGTAAGTTTATGGTGCCAATCTAGATAATTTGAGTACCCAATTACAGTCTACAGTTCTAGATGCAAAGTTGTGAAAAATAAAAACTGAGATCATTTATTTGAAAATTAATGTAGATGAGCTCTGATTCCTAGACTTGACACATATTTGAACTACACCTACTCAGATACCCAACTCTCATACTTTTTTAGGAGAGTGTTCCCATGGTTGAGAATGAAGATGGTTGTACTTCAAATGATAGGGAGTTTGATGAGATAGAGATAGTTAATATCGTTGAGCAGATATAGGTTGATGTGTTGTATGGACCATATTATATTATATGTTAATTTTGTAAAGTCAACTTAGGAGAGTTCTAGATTAGAACTAGCAAGAGTGTACACACCCAGTGTTTAGACCTTCTACCCAACTGTTGATTTGTAGACCTCCACTATCACTTGAGATTTAGCCTTCCAAGTTGATACTAGTATTAAATCGAGTACTGATTCCTATATGGAGGCCTCATTTTGTAGACCTATAATCAAAATAGGCTTAGTAAATTTTAGGGGGGGTCTTCCACTCACTCTTCTATAATTATATTAGTGCTAATACATTAAGGATAATGCTTATATTTGAGTTAGGGGTTATTTATTTTAAGATCTGTAATATTTTCCTTTGATTTATATACGTTATTTTTTTGTGTGGTTTGTTTTTTATTTGGATACTAGGATTCAAATGATATGTTTGGATATTTTGATAAGGTTTGTAATAATTCTAGATGATCTTTTCTTTTATAGGTTTATGTGTTTTGGATTGATTTGAGTGTGTCATAATTTTTCATTTTTAGTTAAATATTTATCTTTTAGTAAGTTAGTATAGTATAGTTGATCAATAATATTCTTTTTGGCACCGGTAATTAAGTGCGAAGTCTGCTAGCAATAGAACAATTTGACTCAAATAGTGATCTAGGGGAGATTTTTCATAGGCAAGGATCTTAAAAATGACAAATTATTTTATGAATTGTACCACCTTTCAAAATATGACCATCTCTTAAATTTTATTTGGTTATTTGAACTACTTAGGTACTAATTTTTTTAAAGAACCACATCTCATTTTGACTACTTGAGTACCTTCTTTGACATGCACGATGAATGTTGTCCATTAATTGAGGAACTGTTTCTTCGACTGTGTGATTTAGTGCCATGTGTGGTGAGGTTTTGGATTGATCTTGTCCAATGAATCTATATAGAATTTGCCTAGTTGCTCTATAGCTAAAACAATACTGTTATGATGTTAGAGAAATAATCTTGTGCCATTAATTTAGGGAGAGACCTCAAATTAACAAAACAACATCCCCATTTTTAGTTGAGTGATCAATTTTTTCCCTAATTTTTTCCTTTTAACCTATTTCTTACAAAATCTCATTAAATACATAACCCATATTCTACTATTCCTTCTTTTGAGCTATACTATTCAAAGTATATAGAATGAGGCCATAAACCAACTTAGGCCAATAGCCTAAGTTAGGGGTGCATAAGTCATCGAGTGAGATTTGTAATCGGAATTTGATAGATTTAGGGACCATTCACATCCTTCTCTATAATCCTAATATCCCTTGTATATGTACAAAAAGATTTTTGTATGTGAACTTATATTTTAAATAAATGAAGAGTTTAGATTTTAACAACAAAGGAGAACGAAGATGGCATGTAAATCTTTTAGAATTGGTCAATAATGTGTCACAAATAGTAAGCTTTAGGGAGGAAACTTCTATGAGGTCTTATTTGATAATTCGAGAAGGTAGAGTCACTATGACCCTAATCTATCCTACCACAAACATTGCCTATCTACAAGCTAAAGTAACACCTTGGTAAATTCCAATGTAGCATACTTAACTATGGTGAGGTAGAGCATATGGTTACACCAATAGTATGGAACTTGTGTTTATGATTGTCTTTTACAGTGAGAAGGTACTATTCTAATCACTTGTTTAAACATTTGATCTTATCTTGAGGTAAGGGATATTTTGTTGTGAGGGAACTTGTTTGAACTTCTTGAGCATATTGTTTATCCTTAGTTAAATACTATGATCATGTTCTTGTTTTGGTAGTAATTAATCAATGTTTGAGGCTTGTGGTTCATGAATTGAGTACTTGATAGGTCATACTTATGCCAATGTATTAAAAATTATGAGGGCAAAGTTGTTTCACAAAAAAACATATCAACAAGCTCCCAAGTAGTACTATTTATAGACAATGTTGATTTTGTTGTAGGTTCATTTTTATAATCTAACCTAAGAAAAACTTTAAGTTGGGGGTGTTGATGAGTCAATATTTTACGACTCATTTAGCAAACAATTTGCGAGGAATCAAGTCTTTAATGCCAATTTTAGTTAATTTTAATGTTAGTTTTATCATTTTTTAGGGTTGAAGTCAAAAAGTGGTTGATAGAACATAAGATAGAAAAAAAGATGGTGAATTAGAGATTAAAAACAATGAAATCATTACCAAAAAGTTTGGAGGATAGCCAAACATGACATCGTATGACCAAAGTGGATGCTCCTTGATGTCGCCTAAACTATACCCTCCAAGAAGCTAATATTTGGTCACTGTCAAATTATAGTTACCCAACTAGGTTGGGAACAAATCCATACGGAACAGGTCAAATCTGTCTCTGAAACTTGTTAGAGTAGCCGAAATTATAGAAAAGTAAATAGGGGGAAGTTGTAGCAAACAATAAAAAGCAACAAGCCTTGAATACCTTTCGTCGTAATCAATCTGAGATAAAATTTAGGACTATGCTCCACCTGGGTTCATAACTCTGTAGATTTGTCATTCTCTATCGAACTATCATAATATTTTGCATGAAGAATCTTATTAGTTACATATAACTAACCGTCTTATGAATGCCTTAAGTGAATTTCAGTCTTTACCTTTTGAGTCTAACAAGTTCTATATATGAACTAGTGGATCCTTATGTGATAGGCTTGTGAACTGCTCACTCCTGTGCAGTAACTGCACTATATTCTATTTAGGCTGAAATCTACCTCCAGGTTATATTTTTCAAATGACACAGTTAACATTGGTTATGTGTGGAATTGCCATATTGTGTAATGTATTTTGGCGTGGTTGTTCGTCACCCATTTCTATATGATTAGCTTTTTCTTATGGAACTGCAAAATACAATTGGGAAGTACTATTTCTCTCCTAACTTATGTAAGAGTCACCTAATTTTAGGACATAAGTTAACGAAATACCTTTCCCTTGTTAGCGTACTTAAGTTGTAGACCTATACCTACAAATTCAAAAGCTAAGACCAAATTATTATCACCTATTAAAGGAAATAGCAAAACTAAAAATAAGAAAGTTGTTGAATTTTCAAGTCCCCATCAATGGCACCAAAAAACTGTTGCATCCTAGCACACATACGTAGTTAGCCAAGTATTAAAGTGGCCTTTAAAAGCGAAGTATCAATCCAAGACGGACTTGTGCGCTACAACAATCTAATTATAGAATTACTCCAGAGAGTTCTAGATTTGAAAATATAGCTGAGTAATAAGCGTAACAATGGTATGAAGTTTGGATTGTAAAAACTATAACAAGATTTTTAGTGTTGAGGTATTTACTTCACATTCATGCATGACAATCGTTTCGAGCGGACATTGGTGTTTATTGTGATTATTAATCTATGGGTTTGATATTACAACTAGATAATGCTCATTCTCTAACTCATCTACCCAAATTAATATCAAATATAAATTACTAAGCGGGGATGTGAGTCTTTAAGTTTGATGCATTAAACTATCTTCTCGTTTCGTTAACCAAGTGGGGCGTTTAGGTATATCTCTATCCTAAAAACAAATCATGATTTAAGAATTAGTATCTAATGATTAAAACATAATCCAGACTCTTATCCACACCTATGGTTGTTTTTTATTTGGGACTTATATGTATTCTAAAGTTCATGATGCTTTAGAACAGTATAGCAAGAATGAAAGAACTATCACATACTCGATAAGTATATAAATAAACTTTAAATCCTAATTAAACAATCATATTTGTAGGCTCAACCCTATATTGGTTGTGTTTATCCACTCATAGAATTAAATTAATCACAATATATGAGTTCATAAAGTATAAGTACAAGAAAGTAAAGCTTGAAAACAAAGAACCTACAAAATATAGGGTTGAGCCTACAAATACTGTGAGGCCCTTTATGCCTCTTTTTCTCTCCAATTAATGTATTTCACAAAAGACGGGATGATATTGTGAATAAATTCCCCTTTAATATGGTTTTAGCTATAACATAGGTATCCCAACACGAAAATAAAATCATTGACAACATTTCCTCTTATTAAGAAACAGAAAAATCACTTTTGGCTGATTTTCACCCTTGGGCGTGACGCGCTATTATTGCAGATGTCCAAGGAAGCATCCCACACTTAATGAAGTGTCACACTATTTTTTTCATGTTTAATTAGTGTCTTAGGGCATCTAATTCCATTATTTTATAGGTTTGACAGCATGGAACACCCTTGTTCTTAGAAACATCATTTTTCATAGTCGTTTCACTCCTTTCGTTTGCCTTTGAGTTCTGCAATTTATGGCTGCCTTTCCCACTTCAATTTGGACTTTTTTATCTTCACAACATTGATTTTAATATCATCCATGGAATCCTATAACCTCAAACAAAAATAATTAGTCCACACAACACAAAATAGAACACCGAGATACACTAGAACTACACATAGCTCAGGCTAGTAACACTAGTTTTCTTGTCTAAATTCTATGGGACAATTTGATTCTTATCTTGTTTTGAACACATCTTAAACTCTATAAACATATAATTTAACCATAGTTACTAATTTCAACCATTAACATTCCATTATGAACACAATAAGTTCTCAAAACAAGACTAAACACATTTAGATAATGACACTTAATTTTATGTCCCCTATGTGGGAGATTGGGACTTCAGTAGAAGAAACTCAGTTCCTTATAGTAGTGGTTCCACCAACCAGAGGTGGTCCCCAGAGAAGTAGTGGAGTTTTTTGCAGAGTTCTTGTATAGGTAGTCAACTCAATAGGATAGGTAGTCATCATGTTCTTAGTTTTGCAATAGCTATGGACAGATATATGCCAAAGCATTAGAATCGGTGATCATAACTATGATCTCAATGTATCATCTTCAAACTTTTGTATATTACCCTACTCATTTGGGGTTGTATAGAGAGCATTTATATATGTTGATGTGTGTAGCTAATCTTATAAGAGATATTTTAGTGGCGGATTGGGTTCATAGGTCGTGTTTGGTAACTATTCAGGAGTATAACACTTGGGCTGAGGTCTTTATAAAGTCGCTGGAAGATGCTCTACACTCATAAAAAGAAAGGTATAGACAGTCTCAGTAAATATCCACTACATACTAGAAAGGTTATTTTCCAACCCAAAATAATAAATGTGAACACGTAACTATAACTTTGGAAACAAGTAGAACCATGAATAACTAACAATAATCTTTACCTCAATTATATTTCCACTTATCCTTTCACACCACCACCAAATGGATATAGATAAGAAAAGTCAATGCACGTAATTCACCAAGTTAAGAATATAACTAACAACAATAGACCAAGTCAACAAACCATGACTAACAAAATTAAGTTTCACATTGCCTCAGTTGCACTTTCCATAAATAGCAGTAGAAATTATACCTTTCAATTATGCCAATAGCCCAAACCAAACAAGGTCTAATTCAACGATACTAAGGTCAACAAGTTCACTCTAGGAATCCAATATATCAATAACAAGAAAACCTAGTCCACTCAATGATCTGTCTAACTTACCAATAATGTGTAAATACATGCTAAGCGTCTTATGGTTTCTCACTAGCCATGACCAGTAAGGGATGAGCTCAGTGTATGTTTTAATATCCCTAACATCTAGTGTCTTCCACCCTTATCCAAGAAGAATGTGTGCCACCCTTTTTACAGCATCTCACCCATATACTCCCTAAATTGGACGAATTTGAAGACAATGACCTGTACCAGTTCATCTCACTATAACTAGTGATATCACAACAAATATAATAACATATGAGATTAATATATTCACAATTGTACAACCAAAAAGTTTTTATTTCAACCTTGTTTGATATGATTACAAACTTTTTCAAGACCCAAACCAGGGCATTGACATAATGGGAATCCCAAGTTCAACTAGGACTGGGGAACGCCCCCTTAACCCATCCTAATAGCCTTATACAGCCTCAGATGAGCTGAATTTCAAACATATAACAAGATAGCATTATTGTTCACATCAAGACTTTTGGATTGGATCATGACTGTGACTGATCCGATCGAGTCTAACTATACAAAAGCCAACCATCCATACCATACCAAAGAGAATATCAAAATATAATATAATAATCAATCCTAAAATTTAATACGATGGAAAACAAATAATATCGTCCAATGATGTTAGCCCTAACACCGATGACAATGCTAAGGCCAACATCAATACCAATCCCACCCATACCAACCCCCAGAATTTCCACAAAGACTATATCCAAAATAATACAAATATCTGGTTGGGACATGCCCCCAACCATGGCTAAAACCAATATCCAAACCTAAAGCAAAATGTCTAAGAATGTCTGTATCATGAAATAGAGCCTTCCAAAAACATGGAATCTCACCACTTCTATGCAAGTGCTATCCCTGAGTCAACAACTATGTAGGAGGAGTAGAACGGCCAGTTCCTGCATACCGTTGTATACATCCACCGAAAGACAGGGTAGAGAGTGATCGCTAGCACGTATCTCAAGATAGGGATAAAGTAATGCCATTTAAACAACTAAGTAAAAGCATCCATAATGCAAAAAACCATACATATATATAAGTGATGGGAAAGGGAATCCGTGATTAACATGTATTTAAAACCCTTTTCCTAGGCTATGCATCCTTGTTGTTTAACCACACCGATGGCCCATACGGGTTCAGCTCTCTTAATGAAAGAGTCCCACTGCGTGTAGCCGTACAACCAGGAGATATCCTAAGGGATGACCTACCACAGCTTAGTTACACATCCTGCCATTAAAACTATGTCAACACAATCAAATTACCATTTATTAAACAAGAAATTTATTAGTGCTATCGTCATACCAACCAAACATACAAGATTTATCCATATCCAATCCATTTAGGTTAAGGGGACTCTCAAGTGCCCATTTCATTTACGATATTAACCTCTTGGGTGACTTCCAGGTACTACACAAGCAAAACCAATTATCCATTAACCATTGTAAACCATTTATAGTTTCGTGCATAAGTTGAAAACAAGCAAGAGTTCTATTTAAAGAAGTCAATGTAATGAACATATCTTTATAAGCATTTTATCGAACACCTTGGCGGTATAATATAACAAAAACCAATTCCAAAGACTATTAAATGATTACCATGCAATCCAATTGCCCCAAACCACCATTAATGCACAAAAAATCATAATTAAACCATAGGGAACCATAACCAAGCCATTATAAACAAAACTCGTAAATAGTAGTTGAAAACCATAAGCCATGCAACATTGAAACCATGAAAACAACCATAAAATTCATGCCCTTTTAGAAATAAGAAGTAGGGAAGACATGCCTTAAATTGAGAAAGATGTTGGAAGAAAATCACCTAAGCAAGCCCAAAGCAATTCCCAAGTTGAAACCCAAGCTCTCTTGGCCTAAAAGATCTTGAGAGAATTATTAAATGATTAGGAAAAGTTTTCTATGTTCTAATGAATAAAATAGTATGGTAAATAACCTTCTAAATGTAATAGAAGTCGTGGGTCATAATTAGGGTGAGTAGGGAAATTCCAAGAATACCCCCCTTAGGTCTATTAAAAACCTATCACAGGGATACGACTGACCCTCTTACGAGTTGTAGACTTTCTTATAGTTAGTTTCCACCAGTGGTACCCAGGCCTTAACCTTTGATCAGACACTGTCTAGTATATGAATCATCCAACGAAGTCATAACCTCAGCATACGATCTATACCCATGAACCATATTCTTAGTAGAATGAAACACCAAGAGCATCAAACACTGCCTACCATACGAGTCACCGATACAACAAGTATCCAAGCCTTACGACTAATACCCTTAAGTCATGACCATTCTATTTATCAACACCATCAATCGGCCAACACTGGTCAGCCTATGACAGGACCATAGCACACGCACCTCAGCATATGGCTCATTTCTTAGACTCGGATTGGGTCTATATTACGGTTTTCAAGGAAAAATTCTAAGGCCAAAACCCCGGATTTAATATTCTCCCCAACCAGGAACATTCATCCCTAAATTATGGACAATGTAGAGATAACCACACATTGAGTCATTTGCATTAACAAACATCCCTTTAACAAATTTTAAAAACAAAGAGGAAAAGATATTAATCTTTCCTTTAACAAACTCAAAAATAAAGATGTGTTCAAGAACACATACCTTCCACACAAATACCAAGAGCTGAAAACAAATGCGGGTACTTAGACATCAAGTCCTCTTTTGTTTCTGACGTAGCTTCTTCCACCTTATGGTTCCACTACACAACCTTAACCAAAGCCACATCTTTCATTCGCAACCGACGAACTTTTGTATCCAATATCTCATCGGAACCTCTTTATAAGATAAAGAATCCGATATATCCAACCCTTTCAAATGAACAACCATAGAAGGATTGTCAATATATTTCCTCAACATGGAAACAAGAAAGACCGGATGATCTAAACCTAAATTTGTAGACGACTCCAACTCATAAGAAACTTTGAGCATTCTCCGTAAAATCACATAAGGACAAATAAACTGAGGACAGAGTTTCCCCATCTTGCCAAACCCCAGTACACCCTTAATGGGAGACACTATTAGGAACACCCTATTCCCAACTTTTGGCGACTCTAAGCAGCCTTAAGACTATACTAAATAACCTTCACCTTCTCGATAGCTTGATAGACCAAATTAGGACCAAACATATCCACCTCACTAAGTAGAAACCATCTAATAAGATATCTATGCCTCCTACCATACAATGCCTCAAAAGGATCCATACCAATTATAGAATGATAGATCTTGTTGTAAGAAAACTCCACCAAAGGTAGATGCTCATCCCAACTTCCACCATAATCAATAGCACATGTTTGAAGAATATCCTCTAATTCTTAAATAGTTCTCTTCGCTTACCCTCCAAACCGTGGATGGAAAGCAGTACTCAAACTAACCTAGTGCCCAATTCCTTAGCAAAAGACCGCCAGAAATCAGAGGTAAACTACATTCCACGAATTGAAATAACTGAAACAGGTACCCCATGAAGCTTTACAATCTCTTGAAGAGACAACTTTGCATGATACTCCGCTGAAAAGGTAGACATTTTCCGTAAAAAGTGAGCAAACATGGTCATACTATCCACAATGATCCAAATCGAATCAAAATTATTCCAAGACCGTGAAAGACTGGTAATGAAATTCATATTAATCATCTCCCACTTCCATTCAGGAAACTCTATTTCTTGATGCAACCCATCAATCCTCATGTGCTCAACCTTAACCTATTGACACACTATGCACTTGGCCACGAAATCAACTATATCTTCCTTTATACAATTCCACCAATAGATCTCCTTAAGATCATTATACATATTTGTCGAACCAAGATGGACAACATAGCGCGACTCTTGCACCTCAGCCAAAATACCTTTTCATAACCCACCGTCATTCAAAACACACAGCCTCCCTTGGTACCACAAAGTACCATCACCACTAAGCTCAAACACTGCCTTCTTTTCTCCACGAACATCACTCTTGATTTTCATCAAGATTGGATACAATACTTGCTTCTCCTTAATCTCTACACCAAGTGATAATTGAACCACTTCTTGAGCCATCACAGCACCATCTTTTGAATTTAAGAGATGAACTCCAAGATTTGTTAAACAGTGAATATCTTTCACTGATTCCCGCTTGCCTTCCTCCACATGAGCCAACCTCCTTTTAGAAAAACCACTAAGAGCACCGACAACCATATTAGCTTTACTTGAGATTTATTGAAGACTCGTATCAAAATCCTTCAGAAGCTCAAGCCATCTCCTTTGCCTGAGATTAAGCTCCTTTTGCGTGAATACTTACTGAAGAGTCTTATGATCAGAAATTATATAAATATAAACACTATACAGGTAATGCCGCCATATTTTTAAAGAAAATACAGCCGCCAATAGCTCTAATTCATGAGTAAAATTATTTCTCTTATGCACCTTCAACTACCTGGAAGTATAGGCAATCACCTTCCCATGCTACATCATAACATAACCAAGTCCTACCTAACATGCATCATAATATAACATAAACCCATTATTACCTTCCGGCAAAGTCAAAATCAAAGCCTACATCAACCTATCCTTCAATTTATTAAAACTCCCCCACAATTATCTAACCAAGAAAATTGAACCTTCTTCTTAGTTAACTTAGTCAATGGAGAAACTAGAGACGAAAAGCTTTCCACAAACAGCATATAAGACCCGACTAAACCCAATAAGCTCTGAATATCGGATGGAGTTGTATATCTAGGAAACCCCTTCACCGCAGTAACCACTTGAGGATCAACCATAATCCCTTCACTAAAAATAATATCGCCCAAGAAATTCACTTTATTCAACAAACACTCACACTTAGAGAACTTATCAAACAATCTTACTTTCTTTAAGGTCTACAACACCATAAAGAGGTAACTAACATTCCATCTCACTCTTCAAATACATGAGAATGTAATTAATAAACACAATGACAAAGAGATCCAAATACTACCTAACCACCCTGTTCATGAAATCTATAAACGCCGCCGAAGCATTTGTCAATCCAAATGACATCACCAAAAATACAAAATAACCATACTGACTATAAAAAGTTTTCTTAGCGATATCCTCCTCCCTAATCTTAAGCTGATGGTAACCATACAGAACATCTATCTTGAAAGAACACATGGAACCTTGTAACTAAACAAATGGATTATCTATCCTCGGGAGAGGATATTTTTTATTGACTGTTACCTTGTTCAACTGCCTGTAGTTAATGTACACATCAAGGGAATCATCATTATTATGCACGAACAACAACAGTGCACTCCACAGAGAAATACTAGGATGAATTAACCCCTTATCCAAAAGATCCTTAATTTTCTCCTTGAGTTCTCTTAACTCAGTCAGAGCCATTCTATATGAAGGAATAGATATTGGACGAGTGTCCAAAACCAACTCAATACCAAACACTATTTCCCTATCTGGAGGAACACCCGGAAGATCTCAAAAAACTAGAAGTGAATAGAAATCTTAGTCCAAAATGATAGATATAGGCACCTCATGCAAATGGACTATCTCATGAAAATAGATATGGGTTAACCTCTCGGCACTAAAGTGCATCTAAATAGCAATGAAATATGGCTACTTGGTCAACCCGAATCATAATGACCCAAATACCATTAAAACCACAGGAAGTGCGAGCCAAACTACAAAAAATATCCATGGTGATACCCTCTTATTTCCACTAAGGAATGGGCAACCTCTGAATGAATCCATCTAGTTATTGATGTGCTATCACCACCTATTGACAACATAGGGAATGAGCAACAAAATCTCTTTTAATACCACTCCACCAATAGTGATATCTCATATCTCTATATATTTTAGCTATACTTGGATTTATAAAAAACCTAAAGCTGTGAGCAACGTACAAAATCAATAAAATTAGGCCATCAATCCTCGAGACACAAATGTGGCTATCAAATCTTAAGACATCCTCAGAATCTATGTCATCCTCTTCGACTCACCATTCAATACCTAATCATGGAGGATCCAAAGTCTATTATCATCAAACTGATGATCTAAAATCTATACAAATAATGAGAACCTAGACTCAACACTAGCGAGAATCCTCCTAGCAATTGAAATATCAAGTCGCACCATCAAATTGGTTAAAGACTGAACTCCCATGCCAATGGCCTCTGAGAAACTAAATTATCAGTCAAACTACCCTTTCTTACTACCTTCCAACTCAAGGTATCTGCTACTATATTTGCCTTTCCTATATGATACAAAATGGAGATATCATTGTTCTTAAGCAACTCCATCCAACTATGCATCCTAGAATTAAGCTCCCTTTGGTTTGTAAGATGTTGAAGACTATGATGTTTGATGAAAATCGAATAATGCACACCATAAAGAAAATGCCTCAAAATATTAAGCAAGAAAATTACCACCACCAACTCTAAAAAATGAGTGGGGGCGCTCTTTCACCTTAAGCTACCTCAAAGAATAAGAGATGAAATGCCCTGTTTCATCAATAGAAAGCCCAAAACAACACCAGATATATCACAATACACGATGAGTCCCTCACCTTCAATAGGAAGAGCCAAAAAAAGAACTGAGGTAAGAATCTCCTTAGGCTTAGAAAAGCTCAACTCACACTCCTTGGACCATCAAAAAAGAACCTTCTTTCGAGCCAATCTTCTCATCGGTGCTAAAAAAGTAGCAAAATCCTTAATGCATTGTCTGTAATAACCATTAAAGCCAATAAAACTGTGAACCTTAGTCGGAGACGTAGGCATGGCCCAACCACGAATAGCCTCAATATTTGATAGGTGTACCTTAATCCCATATTTAGACACCACATGCCCATGTAGTGTCACTAACTCAAGCGAAAACTCACACTTAGAGAACTTGGCAAAAAACATATGATCTCTCATAGTCTGGAGCACTATCCTCAGATACTAGACATACTTCTCTCTAATCTTCGAATACCTAAGGATATCATCCACGAACACAATCATAAAGGGATCCAAATAAGGTTCAAAGATAGGATTCATCAAATACATAAATGTAATAGGGGAATTAGTCAACACAAAGGACAACACGAGGAACTCATAATGACCATAATAGGTTCTAAAGGCTATCTTTGAGATATCCTTAGCCTGAATCTTCAACTGATGATAACTAAACCTCAAATAAATCTTAGTAAATACTGTTGTACCCTAATGTTGGTAAAACAAATCATTAATAAGAGGTATAGGATAACGATTCTAAATGTTCACCTTATTAAGTTGCCTATAATCAATACATATACACATCAAGAATCCTTTCTTCTTTACAAACAACAAAAGAGCTTCCCAAAAGGATGTACTCAGACTAATAAAAAACTTACCAAGAAGATCCTAAAGCTGAGAATTCAGCTTTTGAAGCTACTCCAAATCCCATATGTCAGGCTCAATATCTATATCAAATTAAATCTCATAGGAAGGAGGTATACCTGGTTGATAAGTAGGGACTATAGAAAAATAGTGTAGCACCATACTCTCCATATTAACATCACTAATATTAATGAGATAAAACCTATGACCCTTGGAGATAAATCTCCTAGCACACAGATATGAAATAATCACCATTGGCTCATGGCTAATAGATCTCTACCATATGATCGAGGGTATGTCGGGAATGGCTAAAATAATAATATTGGCAAAAAAATCCATGACCGCATGATAGTGCAATAACTAATCCATCCCTAGAATTACATCAAAATCTACCATATCCAAAATAATAAGATCCACATAAGTATCAACATCACAAACAGTCATAACACTTAATTTGAACACTTAATTTACTACTATAGAATTACCCATGGAATAGATAAAGGTAAATTCATAAATAACAAATCCCAAGATAACTCTAACCATGAAGTATAATATGCAGCCACTTAAAAATAAATGGATCTCAGATCAAATAAGAGAACGACGTACTAAAGTCATACTAGAATCATAATTGTGATAACAATATTAAAAGAGTCGGTCTCAGGCCTAGCAGGAAATGTATACAACTGACCACACCTGTCACTTGGCTGCGCTTCTGACTGATATATAGTCCTACCTACTTGAGAACTTCTAAGGACATCCTGGGTACTACCCCTAGGACCATGCGAACCACCACCAGTTGAGGGTTGAACTTCTATAATAGGGGTGATACTCTAACCCACAATAACCATTGCCTAATGACTAGGGGCACTGTTGAGCGTAATGACTAAAGGCTCCACAACTATAGCATGTGACATAAGATCAACAAGAACCAAAAAATCTAATGGACTGAGAATAACTTTCACAACTTGAATAACTAGAAAACGACCCCCTCAATGAATTTTCACAACCCTGACTAGGGTGATCACTAATACAAAATTGACCTCCATTAATAATTTGGAGCATTTGCTGGACGGGTCTACTAGGCTAACTCTGAGTTATTTATGGCTAACATGGAGGGTACCTACCAAACACTATATCAAAACCAAGAGCTACCACAGTAATGAGGTCTTTTATCATTGCCTCTTGGGCCACAGAATATATCTCTTCTATAACTTATGAATGATCAGAAACCTCAGCAAATTACTTACCTTCAATAGCCAAGGGCTGAGTATACATGCAAAGAGGATGTCTCAATCTCATATAAAGAATGAACCCTCTTATATTTAGTAGACGAAATAGAAGTAACGTGCCTATCCATCTTATGAAAATGATCCTTATACTCTACAACTATCATGGATCCCACCTCCAACCTTAAGAACTTATCTCTCAAATAATTCTTAAGGTTGCGAGGCGTGTACTACTCCCAGAAGATCTCAAAGAATTGAGCCCATATTCAAGAAAAATATTTAACTTTTTTGAATCAAGATAAACTTTCCACTGATATCAAGTTGCCAAATCCAACTAAATAGTAGTGTAATCTAATCCACGAGTCTAAACAAGGCCTAAATTACAAAGACTATCCACATAAGAAATCAAAAACTCATATGCAACCTAGCTTAAGGCACCGAAAAACCTAGGCAAAACCAATCTCAAGAATTGACCCAACAACTTCTACTCATCGGTAGATAGAGTAGGCTAAGTAACCACTAGCTGATCAACTACCAGCTAAGTAACTACCAGCATAGAAGGAACCTCAACTTAGGGAGTTGTAACTTCAGCTTGGGCGCCCACCTTTGTACCACTTTGATCTATGGACTATGTACCATCAGAAGGAGAAACACCAACCAACCCTAAGAGTTGAACCTAATCATTCCTAAGCATTAAAGAAAAAATCCATCTTCATAGAGCCTAGGCTAGTCCCTTAACCATCGCTGGATAGGGAGAAAGAAACTATTGCTAAAGAGTGGGAATAGGGTCTGGGGAAGGCCTCCTATCCTAGACCATTGCTGGGGACATATCTCAAGGCTATCCATGACCTCTAGGTCATCCACGAACAGGAACAAAATCTTTTGGCCAGGTCTTGAGATCCTTATCTTGGGTAGTGTTATCATATGTCCTCTCCATCTATGAAAGAGTGAAACCAACTGAATACTTTAGAAATCAAATCAGACAGTTAGCATGAAATGAGTGAAAAAAGTAATTTAACTCTTAAGAATACCCTATATCCTCCCAAGATAAGAAATTGACATTATTATTTCGATCTGCAAGACTCTACTAGACGCTTGCTCTTATATCCACAATACTAATAAAACTTAGGCTCTGATATCAATTTTTCATGATGATTTATGAGTCATTATGGCACCTACTAATCCCTGTAGTAGGTTTGCTATACCATAGCCTAGACCTAATTTTTATGGGATAACTCGGTGAAAATATCCTCTAAATGTTAAAACAGATCATACCATTCAAAAATAAATAAGGCAATAAAATAGTTCGAAAGGTAACCATAAAATTTAAAACCAACCCACGACTTGGGAAAGTCAGTATAAGAGATTATACAACACATTATATGTTCTAGAATAGTCAATACAACCTGTCTCAAATCAAAAGACTAGACATAGATAAATAGAAGGAAATGGGCAACTATTGCTCCAAAATCTCAACCTATCTCAAATATCCACCACAGCACGATCCTCAAATCAATGACAAAAAATAGTACTCAAATTTGCATCAAAAAGGTATAGAAGTGTAGTATGAGTACCAAAACCATGGGTACTCAGTAGGCAACATCGACCGACTGAACTAAACCATGATATGAACAAGATAGAATATAAGATATCATAGATAAGTTAAGAAAAAAGGGCAAACCTGATAATAAATCCCATATCACTATACCCTATTAACTAAATAACCGAAATAATAACTTAAACAATAAGAAGTTATAAGCAAAAAATTTTCCCCATAAGCCAATAAGTGCAAAAAAGTGGATAACCCAATGCAGGAACCTATAAGCCTAGAGGGTACAATCAAGTAAAGTATAACCCAAACCACTATTATCTACCAACATCCATGATCTAACTAGAATTCGTTCATTTTATGCCACACTATAACAATTTTCCCATTTCCAAAATTGAATCGATATCCATATTATCAATATCATACTCTTTTTATAAAATTAAGCTGGCACATATAACATCATAATCATTATCAATATCCATACTCGAACTATTAATTATATAATCAACCACCAGACTTGAAATGGTAAATATGCCATCAATATTGTAATTAATAACTGGACTAGAACTAGTAATCATATAATCATTATCATGTCTAACATCTAGTCTTAAACCAGTATCTATAATTATTATCATAAAAAATATCCAAACTTGAACTGATAAATATATATATTATTATCATAACACCAATAAGCATCAACTCTCAATACCAATCCCTCATAACCATCAAGAGCCAAATCTCTTCAATATTACCTTAGTAAGAATTTGCAAGGTGTATAACAAACATATATAAGGTTAAAAGGATCAAAACAAATCTTGGCCTATTATGGGTCAAAGCCCACTTCTAAATCCCTAAAATCTGTTATAGGGGAAATTCTACCCTATACTAGGCTAAGGTATCCAAATCCACTTTTAAATGTTAACTAAGCCTAAATTAATCCAAAAATAGAGATTTTACTATCATGACCCGAGATTACCCCCCAGTGGTAACAAGGTGCTTAGAATTACAAGTGATCCCAAGATAACCTATGAACTAGCATACTTCTTAAGCAACTGATTTTATATGTAGAACAAATCATAATTTGCTGAGCGGAAGCATAATCCTATAAAGTTCAATTAAAGGTAATACAAATACAGTTTGCATAATGATAAAACTGAAGAAAAAACTTAAATTACATAACTTACACTGACTGACATCTATGAAGCCTCTACTATAGTGACTATTGATAGCTGGGACATTCCTCCAAATACCACTAATAAGTACACCTATAAAAAAAAAATTAAAGTACACAATCTACAATTGACTCGAGTTCTCAAAATAGGAGAACTCATCACCTGCTGGTAGAAAGCTACACACTGTCTTACCCTGGTGTTTAAGCAACATATGGTACCTACATTATGAAGGATGTAGCCACAATGACATACATTTAAACATGGATATATGTGAAAACTATAAGATAAAATATGATTTGTAAATCATGAACTGAAAATAATTCTATAAGTTGGGAATGCAGTAAAATATGAATGATGTATGTAATTTTCATGCTAAGTTGGACCTGCTGTAAAACTAAAATGAGGGTCATGTATGGATACCGAGTATGAAAACATTAATATGTAAAGATAAGAATGCCAGACAAAGTATACCATGTACTGACATGATTTGAAGAGCATGAATAATCTGTAAAACTAATTTAATAATTATTGAAATCTGATTACTTGGTCTAGGAAAACTAAACTGAGATAAATTGAATACTTACTTAAACTGTGGAATACTGTGCTTATGAGATAAGGACTAACTGAACAACATGAGATAACTGAACATAAATGCATGAAAATGGTGATATCTGAGAATGTAAGGCCAAACAAAAGCATATTTCTAAAATAATCTATAAATTAAAGACTGAAGTCTGATAGCTGAATAATTGAGAATCTGTATGCTCGGTAAAAAAATTAGAATATAGATTATATTGAATATTATACTAAGACTATGGGAGTTATCATGCAACCAACATAAAATATGTGAGCTATCATAGAGTCCAACATCTGATAAATATTGAGGAGGACTATGCTTTACTTGCCATCAGAATAGAACCTAAACTATGTCCCAAAATACTAGTTTGTTAAGACTAAACTAACGAGTGAAGCCTAAATTAATGGGTGACTCATCGTATCCTACACTGGCTATGTAGTTCTGTAATTTAGGGACTGCTACTAATGACTCTGCCTAACAGATGGGGAAGCTGTCATCCCTGTATTTGCTCGGTGCTAAGTCCTACTCCCAACTAAAAGACACTAAAATAGTAACTGGTGCATGCACTTAAAATTGATAGTTGATAAGCTCAGGACACCATATTCTAAAACTAATAGCACATACGGATTATAAGATAATTATTGACATATAAAATAATAATGATCATCATGAATATGAATATCTCTGAGTATACTAATAGGATTCATGGACTAACTGTCTGAATACTTGAAAACATAAAGTTATATAAATCAAATAAGTTATTACGGTTCAAAACCCAAAAGCATAGACATTTCATCAAACACTTGGGAATTATGAACTTAAACATGGGAATGTTGCTAAAAATCATGAACTTAGGATCTATCATCGAATTTACTTCAATAAAGCATGGGAAATTCAAATTCATAGCATGAGGAATTCAGAATCTTACATGGAATCACACATTGGTTCAATCAAATTACAAACACGATCAAAATATGAAATTCAATCTTTCTTGAAAATATAGAATATCATAATGATAGAAAATTTATTTTTTAATTAAAAAAAGGGTTTTTGGGACCCATGGGTGAATGTGGACATATGAAAGAACTCCAACATACCTTCGTTTCTTGATTTGTGAAGAAAGCCTGAATTTTGGGACTTGAATGATGAACTTGCGGAGGAAACCTTATTCTTAATGTTTCTTAAAAATTTTCTTGAACTTGTAAGCTTGAATTCTTGGATTCTTGGGAAGAGAAAACTTTAATTACCTGTTCTTGGTAGGAAACCCTATTCTTATTGTTCTTAAGAGTGGAGAGGATTAATGACATCTTAAACTGATTAGAAAATGCTAATAATGCCTATTTGATGCTTTATGTCGAGGGGAGGTGGGGTTTGAGGTGATTAAAAGACCTAAATAGCCCTATGTAGCAGAATCAAAATTGCTAGTATTTCCTTAGTTGATGGCTTGTCAACTAGATGACAGCTTGTCAACCTAGTCGTCAACTTCTTCTATGGTTCTGCCTAAGTTTAACGACTTGGATTGATATCTTTTCAACTAGTTGTAGCTTATCAGCCTACCTGGCAACTCTTTTAGTGTTTCTTCCTACGTTTGACAACTTGGGTTGATAGCTTGTCAACTAGTTGATAGCTTGTCAACCTAGTCGCGACCTTGATGATTGCAATACATTCTGAGGTAAAATGATCATAATTTTATACTACAATATTGGATTAAGGTGAAACTAGATGTGTTGGAAATAAGACTCGAAGATCTTTCATTTGATATATAATAGGATAGCCAAATCATTATATTACAGGAGATACACTCCTTTAAAAATGACCCTAGTTGGAGAATCCGTTAAAACTCTATCGATACAAGTATTCTCAGCTCGTCTTTGCTCAAAGTGCATCCTATGAACATCATTCACATCGATAACACTTTATGCATAAGGAAAATAATCATGACACACATATTCACATGGTAATAATGAGATAAGAGTTTATACAAATAGAAACAACGGTTCAAATTCTAGACTAAAAATGTGGGGTGTTACATTATTTCCCCTTTGGAATCATTCATCCTCGAATAAGACTGGTTAGGATGAGAATACTAAGGTTACCACGACCAAATACTAAACATATATCACTTGGAATATGACTGCATAATTGAGTGTAGGCATAATACATAAACTGAATTGATTTCATGAATGTATGCAATGACATGAGAATGGATACATAGCTAAAACAGAGAATGGAAATGAGTTAATATATGGAAAATCATTACCTCAAGCTGAATCTGGTTTTATGAAGAAAATATGAGAGGTTCTATACATGAAAATAAGGGTATTACTTATCTTCCCCTTGGGATAATTTGTCCCCCAAATAATACTGACTTCGCTGAATTACTGAGGAAAGAATGACATAATGCATGGGGCACTTACGAACTAAATAATCACTAAATATTTGAAACTTAAACATGATACATGAACTTAACTAAATTACTGGCCGTACTAACTTAATCATACTGAAATCATATACTCAGCTGGACTATTTCTTTAACACTCTTTCTAAGAAGTTATAATAACATTAAAAAGAAAAAATTCAAGGGCATGACCTAAGTAAGATATCTGAGTAAGGAATCTTAATGTGGAAATAACTCGGTAACATGGAACATGGACCTACAAAATATAATCTAGAATTACTATTCCTCATACAATGCAATTGTTAACTTTCAAGCGTAGCAACACTTCTCTAATACTCCCCCAACTATACTAATCTCTTAATTATTACACTTCACTTGAGGCTACATAAAATCTTCACATGTCATGGATAACTATATATACTAAAGTCTGAGCTGAACTGAATTCTCTCACTATGTTCAAGCCTACTCAAATCTACAAAGTGCACTCATAAAGTGATAATGCTAGTCGAATCGTGAATTTAATACCGCTTGCGTTTTCAAAACTTCTCATCTCATGAATAATTCTTATTTCCACTTTAACTACTACATTCAACCTCTTAATAAGAATTCACTAACGCGTAATTCATTCATCCACTTATACACCGACATGACATTCAATCCTATCATTATAACCATATATGAACTTCTAGGCAAACACCTATAGCAAAATGCTTCTCATATTCTCTAAACCTCTATCAATAACAAATTCCATGCACTATCCCTAAGAAAAAACACACAAAATTTCAACTAACCATGACATATATCAAAATCTTGGCCTCAGTCTTTCTTCAACTTATAACCTTAGATAAAACAAACATATTACAATATTTCCTTAACTTTAAAGACGTACTCTGTCACATCTAAGCAAATTACTCATTATTACAATTATTTCATAAGGGGAGGTCACTTAAAGGTTAGAACCAAAGATTTTAAAGAATAAAAGAATACTACACATAACTTTGGCACATAACTGAGGCATGAGGAATAGAGTATCCATGACATGGATTCATTACAGAGATCAAAACTGAGGATATACATGACATAATAAAATTTTCGCTAATCATTAAGAGTGTAGCATGAGTACTTGGAACTGAACATATTGTATAGCATGAGTACATGAGTCATGAGTTGTACGACCTAAGTCTTGAGTTCATGATTTCATGGAACATGATTCATACAACTGAGCTAACTGGAACTCCTTATATAGGGGACTAAGAGCATACATCATTTTCTATAAAAAGCATGAATATGAGCTTTCATCATGGAGATAACTTGTAAGGCATGCGTGGAAATCGTAATGACTAAAGTACATAATTTTTTACTGAGATAAGAATGGATTGGGCATCATCCTCCCTTACTGATGTTCTACAATACACTGGAATCACTATTAGAATCTGAGAGACTGACTTAGTTACTTATTCTATCATCTCCCCCTAAGATTAAAGTTATCATTTTAAGTCTTTAGGCCCCTTTAATAAACTTTAAACTGAATTAAAATCAATTTACTTTACGTGTCAAGATATTTAAATACACATATATAATTTCACCTTTAAAGACTACACCTGAAAGTGTAAAACCAACTCCTACTACTTCCTTCTTAGTTACAACTCTTAACTATCTATAGCCCCAATAGTCATCATATATTAACTTGAACACTAACTAACTTTAAATCTTCATGAGTATCACCAGACCCTGAGTTCACATCATCTTGCATTTTAACTCTTCTTTCTATCAGCTAAACCTTTAAAGATTCAAACTTAGATTGTAATACATAATGTGGTATTCCCAAACCTTTAATGTAAGATACTACTTTCAACGTAGCCTACCAATATCACATATTTAAGATAATATTTTCCCTAATCAATGAGAATTACCATTACACCAACACTCCTAAAATTAACAACATATAATTTTGAATTAACAACTTAAATTCTTGTATACACTATTTCAAGACTACTTGTTCACCTTTTATACAACTAGCCCATAGAAACATAATCTAATAAATCCAGATAAACACTATTCTATTTTACTTTTGTTAAACTTCTATGTCTATGCTTGTAACTCTATGTCATATGCTGTCATTGGATTCTGAGAAGGGATATGAAAGCACATCTGACTTCGACTCAATGGAAGATTTTTCATGAAAATGAATGAAATCTTTCACAACTCGGAACTTAAAATCTCAGATGGGATACTTTTGAGCCTACGTATAATGTCCTAACTATTTGTGGGGATTGTCTGAGAAAACCCTATCTGTAATGGTTTAAGATTGGCTATTTTTGTTGTCTCAAGAATAAGGAAAAGTATGCACGAAAGGATTAACATGAGAATATTCATAAGTTTCATGGAGAACACTTCTACTTCAAAATATTAGACATGAAAGAAAGGAAATGTTTCTTAAATGCCCTATAGCCTCTCAAAGAAAAGTATATTTTTCCCTGTACTATTCTGCAAGAATCTACTAGACACGACTTCATAAAAACCCTAGGAAACTTGAACTCTATGCTCTTATGCCAAGTGTGTCAAAACGTGAGACCATCCCTAGTCGTACCAAAGTTCTTGGAACTACATTTGATCCTGACCTAATCCATAAACTGGCATACTACTTAAGCAACTAATTTAATATGTATAACACAACATAATTTGTTGAGCGATAGCATAATCATGAAAATTTCAATTGAAGGTAATATTGGTACAGTTTGCATCATGTTAAAACTGAAGAAAGAAACTCAAATTACATAACTGGATCTATCTAACATCTATGAAGCCTTAACTATACTAACTATAGATAGCTGGGACATGCCTCTAACAACTCCTAATCAATTAATTTGGTAAATCAAAAATAAAGTACACGATCTACAACTGTCTGGAGTTCCCTAAAGAGGATAACACATCATGTCCTGGCTGAAAGCTGCAAACTATCTGACAGTAGTGTATGAGATGCATATGGTACCTATATTCTGAAGAATGTAGCCACAAATACTTATATGTTGTTAATACATTAGAATATATTGAGTATATGGAGACATGCACTAAATCATAGAAATATATAAGACATATTATAAAACTAAGGATAAAAATTGATTTGCTCAAACATGCATTTGAAACATGGCTATACATGAAAACTATAAGTTATAATGAGATATGTAGCTCCGGAACTAAAAATAATTCTGCCAGTTGGGAATGTAGTAAAACATAAATATTGTATGTAATTTTAATGTAAAGCTAGACCTTCTGTAAAAATGAACTGAAACTGGACCGAGGGTTATGTATGGATACTAATCATGAGAAAATGAACATATAAAATTGAGAAAGAAATACCAAGTATTGCATGTATTGACATGATCTAAATATCATGAATAATGTGTAAAACTAACTAAATAATTACTGTAATTTGATTACTTGATCAAGAATAATTGAACTTAGATGAACTAAATACTGACTAAAACTGTGTGATACTGTAAATATGAGATAAGAACTAATTAAAAAACATGAGATAACTAAGAATGAATGCATCAAAACTATAATATCTCAGAGTGCAAGACTAAGCATACACATATTTCTAAAATAATCTATAAACTGAAATACTGAATGATGATAATTGTATCACAGAGAATCTTTATGCTTGGTCAAGAAAACCAAAACTAAGAATATACTGAATACTATACTGAGAGTACAGGATCTATCAGGTAACTGACATAAACTATGTGAGCTATCATAGAGTCCAACGCCTGACCCATGTTGTGGAGAGTTGTTCTTTCCTTTTTATAAGAATAGAACTAGAAGTGCAGTGATTACTAAAATGATGTCCCGAAAGAACAAGTGTCAAGCCTAAAATAACTGTTGACCCCTAAGAGGAGCCAAGCAAAAGCTGAAGAGTGATTCCTCATATCCTACTTTGGTTATGTAGTTCTAGAATGCAGGTACTGCAGCTAACATCTCTTCCTAACTAAAATAAAAGTTTCCATCCCTATATTTTTTCGGTGCTAAATGCTACTCCTAATGAAAGAAAACTAAAATACTCACTAGAACGTGCACTCATAACTGATAGCTGATAAGTTCAGGTTATGGTATTCTTAAAATAGTTGTGCATTCAGATTTTGGGGTAATTTTTGACATATAAAGTAATAATGTTCATCATGAATATGAATATCTGAGTATACTAAAAAGATTTATGGACTAACTATCTGAATACTTGAAAAGAAAAAATTTATATAAATCATATCGGTATCGGGTGTTCATAACCCACCAGTACTGAATAAGTATAAAATACAATATCAAACTTGAAATACTATATCAAGTGATTATGGTTCAAAGAGCCAAAAGCATAGAAATTTCATCAAACACTTGGGAATCATGATTTTGAACATGGGAATATTGCTGAAAATCATGAATTTAGGATCTATTATGTAATTTACTTAAATAAAGCATGGGAAACTCAAATTCATAACATAAGAAATTAAAAATCTTACATGGAATCACACATGGGATGAATCGAATTAGAAACACCATGAAAACGTGAAATTCAATATTTCTAGAGCATATAAAACATCATAATGATAGAAAAATCATTCTTTAATAGAAAGAAAAAGGTTTTTAGGATCCATGGGTGAAAGGGGAGCCATGAATGAACTCCCACATACCTTAGAAGAAATTAGTTTCTTGATTTGTGAAGAAATCCTGAATCTTGGGTCTTGAATGATGAACTTGAGAAGGAAACCCTATTCTTGATGTTTCATGAAAATTTTCTTGTACTTGTCCGCTTGAATTCTTGGATTATTGGCAAGATAAAACTTGAATTTCTTATTCTTGGAAAGAAACCCTAATCTTATTGTTCTGGAGAGCTGAGAGGATTAATGGAATCTAAAACTGATTTGAAAAGGCTAATAATGCCTATTTTATGCTTTATGTTATGGGGATGTAGTGTTGGAGGTGAGTAAAATACCAAAGTACCCCTTTCAAATTGAATAAAAATTGCTGAAATTTCATAAATTGATGACATGATTGATGGCTTGTCAACTAGTTGCCAGCTTGTTAACCTAGTCCTTAACTTCCTCAGTGGTTCTGCCTACGGTTGACTACATCGGTTGATATCTTTTAAACTAGTTGACAGCTTATCAGTCTAGTCGTCAACTTTTCCAGTGGCTCTATCGAAGTTTGACGACTTCGATTGATAGCTTGTCATCTAGTTGATAGCTTGTCAACCTAGTCGTCACCTTGATGACTATTGGACATGCTAAGGTAAAATGATCATAACTTTCTACTCTGATGTCGGATTAAGGAGAATCTAGATTCATTGGAAAGAAGACTCACAGCTATTTCATTTACAATATTGTAGGACACCTGAATCAATATATTCTAGGAGATACACTTTTTTAAATTTGACCCTCATTGGAAAATCCATTAAACTCTATCGATACAAGTGTTCTCAACACGAGTTTGCTCTAACTGATTCCTATGAACATGATCCACATCGAAAATACTTTATACATAAGGCAAATAATCATGACACATGTATTAATATGGGAATAATGGGATTATATTTTTTACACATAGAAACAACGGTTCAAATTCTATACTGAAAATATGGGGTGTTACATTATTTCACCCTCTGAATAATTCGTCCTCAAATGAGATTGGTTAGATTGAGAATACTAAGCTGAATTCATCCATATACTAAAAATTCATCACTTGTAACATGATTGCATAACTTAGTCTGAGCATGATACATGAATTGAACTGATTTGATGAATGTATACAATGACGTGAGAATGGATACATAGCTAAAATTAAGAACAAAAATTAGTCAATATAAGGAAAATCATTTCCTTAAGATTAATATTGTTATGGGTAGAAAAGATGAGAGGTCTAGGACATCAAAACACAGGTATTATAGCATCTCCCCCTTGGAATCATTTGTCCCTTGAATGATATTGAATTTTCTGAAATACTAAGGAAAGACTAAGATTATTCACGAGGTATTTACGAACTGAATCATGATTGAATATATTTATATGAAAGATAATGCATGAACAAAATTGAATTACTGGCCATATGGACTGAATTATTCTAAAAGATTAAACTTAGATAGAGTATTTCTTTAACACTCTTTCTAAGAAGTTTTAATATAATTAAGGAGAAAAAACTCTTTGGAGTGATCTGAGTATGATATCTGAGTAAGGATTCTTAATATGGCTATAACTCTTTAACATGGAACATAGTCCTATGAAACATAAGCTTGAATTTCTATACCTTAGACAATGCAACAGTTAACTTTCAAGATTAGCCATATTTCATAAATACACCCCCAAGTATACTTTTTCTCTTAAATACTGTACTTCCCTCAAGGATACTTAAAATCATCACATGGCATTGATAACTCTTTATACTAATGTCTGAGCTGAACTGAATTGTCTCTCTATGTTTAAGCCTACTCGAATCTACAAAGTGCACATATAACACTGTAATACTATTTTGAGCCTTGAATTAAATTCCCCCTGTGTTTTCACAATTACTCATCTCATAAGTAATTATCATTACTATTTCAATAACTATATTCAACCTCTTACTAGGAATTTACTAACACATAATAGATTCATTCACTTTCTTATAAATGTGACATTCAAGCCTATCATTATAACCCCCCATATGAAATTCTAGGCAAACAATTGATCATGGGCATATTTATATGCTCAAAAAACCAATATGCACCCAGATTTAGACTTAGTTCAAGAACTTTTGTATCAATTCTTAAGTATAATTCAGCTTTTATTCTGTTTCGTGTCTAATGGATATGATTAGTACTTTCTGGATAAAAATAATGAAGAATTATGTGCATTATGATATGGAAGGATTGAAGCAACGCAAGGAAGTGAAATAAAGCTAAAAAATGAAAGATGGAAAGTAGGAATCCTTATTTGATGACACTTTACGTTGCGCTGACTAACAAAATAGAAATGGCTAAGTTCCAGTGAAGGGTTGAAAACCACGGCATCACAGAGCAGTTCCACTTGTCAGATTTTGCGACCTGAATGTTTAGCGGGTCGTGGAGGATGAATATTTCACAATTGTCCCAATCCAGTGGCTGACGGCTATAGTGGCGCATCGCGGTGATGGTGCAATTTACAATTGTCAAGAAATATATGAGCTCCGTGATTGCCTAGATTTTAATAGGAAATACCAATTGAAGACATGGCGTGATGCATTATGTTGAAAATTTTTAAATATTTTAAGTGTTTTGTCCAGTATATAAAAACAAAAATCTAAGATAATTTAAGGGGACTTTAGCAATCATACAGTGGCGGAAAAGTAGAAATCTCTCTCCTTTAGGGTTCTTGGACATTCTTTTAAATTTTTTTACTTCAGTAGTTAATTTGGGCTATGATTTACTTATTTTGGATGATTAATTCAAACATAAATAGCTAAACACCCTATTTCTGGGGTTGAGGCTAAGAGCATGATTACTCTTTTATATTGTTATTCATAGTGTTTTTTTGTATTATCATCTGTGTTGTTTTTAATTTCTTGAGCTTACTATTTTAATGATTGGCCACCATTAGAATAAACCTATATTTCTTGGTGCATCCAGGAGGAGAATTGTAGGATAGAATGAAGAAATTAGGGAGCAAGGTTCTTATTATTGTATGAAATAAGGGATTTGAATTAGCATCTAGAATAGGGATATACCTAGAAGCCTTTCTTGGTTCACTTGCAAGAAGACAACTTCATAAATCTAGAAGAATTGTTGTATCTCTGCGAGAGTTGTTGAGGACCAGTCTGATGATGTTGGAGCTGATGATGATGGTGATGATGTGGATGGACTTCTGAGAAAATGACTATTATTGTCCTGTTTGAGTGACCAGGGAGTACACTGCCACCCTACCATAGGCTTAATTGGAAGCACTAAGACAGTGCTTTATTTAAATATGGGGTGGTGGGTTCTTTTTGTATTCTTTTTCATTTTCGTTATTTTATTATGGTTGAATAATTATATTTTTTGTTTGTTTAATTTTACGAGTTTTAGATATTTGGAACACTGGTCTGTAATAGTTAGTAATTTTGTAGATTGCAATTTTCCCTCTTTAGCATTTATCGCATGTTGCTTTAGTTTAAAGTATTATTTTATTATTATTTTTACCCTCATTGTCAAGTTTCAGTTTTAAGTAGTTACATTTGCCTTTGCCCTCTTTGGTAATTAGGAATAAATAGTCATAGTTAGTTGCCATACCCTATGATAGATGAATGATTACCGTCTTAAGGGGAGTGGTTGTAGGAAGTAAAGAAATATACAAGAACCTAATCACTATCTTAGAGTAGTGTGTGAAATGGGCCATCTTTGCAGTAATGGAAATTAATTTGAGTATAAAGAAGCATAAAAGTGTTTTTATTTGAGTACTGATGATTTAATCTTGATAAATGAAATATGATATGTTGTCTTAATTTTGAAATCAATAAAGAACATGATTCGGAACCTTGGTTCGATTCTGTGCATACACTGTGAGCATGACGATTTGTGTATATTCTATACGAACAGAAATGACTAGAACTTGCCCGGTGTGTCTATAAAGCAAAATGAAGGGTGTTGAGTGTAGGAAGTAATGTGGGCATTTCTTTTACAGCCTTGTTTCTAACTTAAATGGACCTACCTTGGTGCATAGTCTTAGTCAACCCCATTGAGCCTTTAACCTCTTTCTTTAGCAGATTGTTATGTAACCCTATCCTTTCTTTACTAAATCTTAATTTAATACAAATAAGATCTTGAGCTTTGTAACATAAGACTAAGAGGAGATTAAGAGTATAAATGAGGAGGATAAAAGGTAAATATTTGATGCCCCTGAAGTAGTTTTTTTTGATGTTTTCTGATTCTGGGTTAATTAGGAGTTAGTAGATAGAAATGTTACAATGAACCGGTTTAGGCCCTGGTCCAGTTGGATAATGTGCACCTTAACAAATGCTTCACTTATGTTAAGGGTGGCTATAATAGGGGTGCGTAACATGAAATTGCTATGAAATAAAGAGAAGTATGTAGAAGGAATGACTATTACTCCCAACCCAGTTTGAGTAAATAAGCTAATTGAAAATGGAGTTCAAAAATGAAAGAATGGGGAGAATTAGAAGGATAAATTGGTGTTGGAGAACAGAGTTAATTGAAAATTCTTGTACTAAAATGCTTAGGAACAATAGTGACTATTTCCCTAAATAGTACCTACCTGTCCTTAAGCTTTTATTACAACCCGAAAAAGACCTAGTTGATCCTTCACCAAATTATCCAACTATTAGTGGAGTAAGATACTAAGGGTAAGCTTATGGTTCGTTCACTAGCATGTATGAATTCTTTGTTGAGCGTGAATGATTAGATATTGAAACTCCCTATTTTTGCATAGATATTAGTGTGAGATAATATGGGGAAATTTTCTTGAGTAAGGATGCAGGCGGATGAAAGCCGGATTAGTTATTGTGTTTCTTTGATTGAGTTTGCCGACATGTTAGAAACTCATTATTGAGATAGAAAAATTTGTACAAAATTGTTTCATATTGCTAAAAATTTTTTTGACAAGATGATGTAAGAATATGCTATTGCATAGTGTAAGTGGTCATTGCTACATAACTTTGAGATTGTGATGTAAAGAGAAAGTAATTATTCTTTTGAATTCATGTGTTCGAGGACGAATAAGGTTTTAAGTGAGGGGTGGTGATCTTGGGAATATTTATATGCTCAAAGAAAACAATGTGCACCTATATTTAGACATAGTTCAAGAACTTTTGCATTAATTGTTAAGTATAATTCAGTTTTATTTCCATTTCGTGCCAAAAGGATATGATTAGTTCTTTCATGATAAAAATCATGAAGAACTGTTCACATTTGGATACAACAATGACATGGAAGGATTCAAGGAATACAAGGGAGGGAAATAAAGATAAAAAATGAAAGCTAGAAAGTAGGAATCCTCATTTGAAGACACTCTGCGTCGCGTTGACCAACAAATTAGCAATGGTCAAATTGCAGTGAAGGTTCACGAAACCACCGCATCGCAGAGTAGTTCCACTTATTGAATTTTGCAATCTAAAAGTTTAGTACGTCGTGGAGGATGAATATTTCATAATTGTCCCAATCCAGTGGCTCACCGCAATAGTGGCGCATCACAGTGAGGGTGTATTTTACAATTGTCAAGGAATACTTGGGCTTCGCGATTGCCCAGATTTTAATGGAAAATAGCAATTGAACGGATGGCGCGACATGCTGTGTGGAAAAATCAGGAATATTTTACGTCTTTTTTCCCAGCTATAAAAGGAAAAATCCAACATAATTTTAGGGGACTTTGGCAAGCATAACAGTGGCAGAAAAGCAGAAAACTCTCTCTTTTAGGATTCTTAGACATTATTTTAAGTTTCTTTACTTCTATACTTGTTTGGGGGTATGATTTATTACTTATTTTGGATGATGAATTCAAACATAAATAGCTAAACACCCTATTTCTGGGGTTGAGGCTAAGAGCATGATTACTCTTTTATATTATTATTCATAGTTTCTTTTTGGATTATCATCTGGGTTATTCTAAATTTCTTGAGCTTACTATTTTAATGATTGACCACCATTAGAATAAATCAATATTTTTAGGTGCATCCGGGAGGAGAATCGTAGGATAGAACGAAGAAATTAGTGATCAAGTTTCTTATTCTTTTATGAAATAAGAGATTTGAATTAGCATCTAAGATAGAGATATACCTAGAAGCCTTGCTTGGTTCACTTGCAAGAAGGCAACTTCATGAATCTAGAAGAATTATTGTATCTCTACCGGAGATGTAGCTACAACATTCAATAGATAAAAGATTTCAGTCCAGGAGACCAAGATCATTTCACAAACCTAGCGGATCATCAACCTGATAAACAATTAGACTATGATAAGAATAGTGAATTTTATGATTGTTTGAAATACCTCAACCCTAGAATCATCCTCATTATTGATTACAATCGTTGGTTTCTTTGCTCTAGTCGTCACTGATTATTTCTTGTTTAGTAATTACATTTTATTTATAAAATCAAAATCATCCTAATGCCTTCAAGTACTTAATACCCAATTGTATTAAACTAAAGCTTGAATAAAATTCTAGTTCATTGATCCTCGTGGGAATGATATCTGACTGCCTAAGTCATTTTATTACTTGCACGACCACGTACACTTGTGTGTGCGTAGAGATGCAATAACACCCATAAGAAAAGATTTCTCATATTCTCTAAACCATTAGCAATAACAAATACCATCCACTATCCCCAAGGAAATAAACATGAAATTTCAACTAACCATGACATATATCAAAAGCTTGGCGTCCGTCTTCCTTCAACTTATAGCCTTAGATAAAAAAAACATATTACAATACTTCTTTAACATGAAATGCTTACTCTCACACATATAATCAAATTACTCATTATCACTATTATTCAAAAGTGGAGTTCACTGAAAGGTTAGAACACGAAATCTTGAAGCATAAAAAAATACTATACATAACTGACGCTTGTGGAATATAGTATCCACGACATGGACTCATTATAAAAATATACTATACATAACTGACTCATTATAGCTAACTTGTAAGGCTTGTGTGGATATCATGATGATTGAAGTACACAAATTTGTAGTGAGATAAGAATGGTTTGGGCATCATTCTTCATTACTAATGTTCTACAATACACTAGAATAACTACTAGAATCTGAGAGCCTAACTTGGTTAATTTTTTTATCATCTCCCCATTAGATTAGAGATATCATTCTAAGTCTATATGCCCCTTTAATAAACTCTAAACTGAACTGCAAGTACTTTTCTCTAGAGCTCAAGATATATCAATATCCATAAATAATTCACCCTAAAAGACTACACCTGATATTGTAAAATCACTCCTAATACTTTTTTCTATGATACAAATCCTAAGTTTATATATCCCAAAAGTCATCATATAAGAACTTGAACACTTATTAACTTAGAATCTTCATGATTATCACTATACACTGAGTTCACATTATCTAGAATTTTAACTCTTCTTTCTATTACCTCAATCTTCAAAGACTCAAACTTAGATTCTAACACTTAACGTGGATATTCCAAAACCTTTAATGAACCATACTGCTTTCATCATTGCCTACTAATATCACATCTCTAATCTTATATTTTCCTTGAATGATGAGAATTACCATTACACCAATATGCCCAACATCCATAACATATAGTTATGAATCAACAATTTAAATTCTTGTATACACTATTTCAAGTCTACTAGTTCACATTTTATACAACTAGCCTCATGTATACATAATCTATTAAATCAGGATAAATATTATCCTATTTTATTAATGTTAAACTGTAATGCCCCGTACTTTCCTGAGCTAGAAAATGAACCATTGTTTGTATATGTGAAAAACCCAATTTTTGCAAACCATATTTAGGCACCTAAATCACCCAGAGTTCCCTAGTTATAAGAGAGCATATGATGTGTTAAGTGTGGTTATATGAGTCACTTAAGGTAGTACAAGCTAAGAGTTTCGAAATCCATCAAGTTTTAGTGTTTGAATTCGCAAGGATCATATTTGAATGAGCATAACTTGATATATTTGTGGTATTTTTTCATATTTTTACCCAGAAAACTATAGAGAATTTAATTAGCTTTCCAACGATACCAATTTCATAAAAATCTGACACCCGAGCTAGGATTTTTGGTTCTGCGAAGTAGAGTGCATCACCTAACCAATGGCATATGGCTACTGGAAAGCATATGCGATAGCATATGCGGCGCCTATGAAAACATAGGCGATAGCATATGCGGAGCCTATGTAAACATAGGTGATAGCTTATGCGGCGCCTATGTATTGAGTTCAAGTGACTTAAAGACTCTGTTTTACTTTATTTCAAGGATAAATAAACCATTTAACATTCCTTACACGTCCCTAAACATAACCCTATGAATTTAACTGCTCCTAAACATATCATAACCCTATTATCAGTCTATGTTCATCATCCAAGAGCACTAAAGGAGAAAAACAACTAGGGTTGCACAATAAACATTTCGGGTCTAATTTTTCAATGAATCCATTACCATAAAGGTATGTGGCATTTCCAACAAGAGTCTTCTTTCATTCTTGTGCCCAAATTGGTGATTACGTTTACAAATATACATGATTTTATAGGCTTTACTATGAATTTTAGATGGAAACTTATATATTATATTTTGTTCAAGAAACTATGATATTTTGATGCCTTGAAGTTGAACACCGTGAACTTTGATGATAATATCATGTTTAAATTTAACATTTCAGATTTTTGTAAGAATTATATATGGTTGCTACATAAAGTATGAATCTTGAAGTATTTTGCTCATGTGATGATATATGGGATTTAAACCCTCTTTGAGATTATGATCTTTGGCGAAGTCATGTGTTTAACACACCTTGATATTAAACGATTTCACCTTTTTGTCTTGTAAGAGTTATTTTTGAACTCAAATAAGAAAAGAAATCCACATATTGATTTTATTTTGAAAAAAGGGTAGCACGACGGCTCTCGATATGAATTGTTGAATTATGCTGTTGTGGATTTTCATTTGAAATAACTTGAGCTATGTCCGAGGGCAGTCTTTATTACTGAGTGGGAGGTATAGCTGTGATTGGTACTTCCCTATAACTACGTGCCCCCTTAAGATGTGAGCCTAAGGCTTCTTGATATAGTGATCACTAGTGAACCAAAGGTTAAGGTCCTACTCTGATGGCAAGGATAGGATAGCTCTGCCTAACGTGGGTTGGACATTGGACTCTATGTAGCTCACATGGTTTATGTCAGTTGTAAGAGGCTCCCAATGTGTGTGGGTATTCTTATGTCTGAGAGGAAAAGTGAAATGATTTGAAAGTTGAGTTGTGAAAGTTATCATTTTTGAAAAGTTTTAATGATTTTATATCATCCAAGAGGGATTTCATTACGAGATTTGATCATCTAATGTATTGGAAAGTGATTGAGAATTTATATGATGGCTCACATGTTTTATTCGAGCGTTGTGAGTTTTTTATACATCATGCATGTCTTCTATAAATCCTTATGATATTGATTTTTAGATTTGCATGCACCCCCATATGCTCGGTCCATTTCTATATTACTGACCCACATCTTTGGATGTGGGCTATATTTTCTCGAAATGTAGGTTCAGGTGCTTAGTCCTAGGCTCGATAGTGATTTTTCGAGCACGCTATTCTACATTCTCTGTTGTGGTGAGTCCTCATGATCCGAGGACGTGACATCCAGATTTCTATTTCATTGAACGAAGTACTTTTGATACTTAGTATGAGTTAGTTGGGGTATGTCCCAATGGCTCTCTGATGTTGTTGACTTTGAGAGGCTTGTTAGACTAGACTAGATGTTTGGAGTTGTCATGAGACATAGTATTTTGTTACTTTCTGCACTATATTTGTCTTGATTTATGATATCATAGAGAATATTTTGGGGTTTGTTTGTTGTAATCCTATTGGTAAGTGATGAATGATATGAATACGGCTCAAAGGGTTAGCTTGAGGTTACTTATAGCCTTAAGCATTGTGTGATGCCTCAGGACCCATTTTCGGGGCGTTACAAACTTGGCATCAGAGCCCAAGGTTATATCAGTCCTAGGAATCCTGATAAGCCATGTTAAGTAGAGTCTTTATCATCGGTGTGTAGCACGCCACATCTATGATCAAGAGGCTATGAGACAATTTAGGAAAAAGTGTGATTTTTTCTTTCAAAAGTTTATCATGCTTAAAGTTTCTCTCTTTCTCCTATTAATTCATGGACTCCACTTTAAGAAATATGCCTCCACGTCGAGCTAGAAGAAATAAAGATGGTAAGCAACCCAAACTTGCTGACCCATTGAATGATAACGTATCCTATACTGAATTTCGGGTAGCCTTTCAGGCGTTGGCCCAAGTTATTTCCATGAATATTCAGGCCAATCTAGCCCCGGGTCCACAGCAGCAGGGAGATAATTCAGTTGCTATGAGGATTCGTGACTTTGTGCGGATGAGTCCACAAAAATTTTATGGGTCCAAGTCAGATGAGGATCCACAGTTCTTTTTAGAGGAGGTGCGAAAGATTACTCAGGTGATGCATGTATCCAAGGAGCATGGTGTTGTGTTGGCAGCATATCAGTTGAAAGACCTTGCTTATGATTGGGTGGTTACTTTGAGGAAAGATAAAGGTGAGGGTGCCACCCCTATGACTTGTGGGAGTTCCAGGATGCATTCCTAGATAAGTTTTTCCCTTTAGAGATGAGAGAGGCGAAGGTAGAAGAATTCATGAACTTGCGATTGGGCGTTATGACAGTTAGAGAGTACTATTTGAAGTTCAATTAGTTGGCCAAATATGCCCCTGACTTAGTATCTGATAATCGGGCCAGCATGAGTAAGTTTGTGACAGGAGTGTCTAGTTATGTAGTGGAAGAGTGTAGGTCTTCTATGCTAAATAGTTATATGAATATTTCTAGGCTGATGACTTATTCCCAATACATTGAAGAAGATAAGATTTGGGAGAGAGATAGAATGGGAGACAATAAGAGAGCTAGGTCAGAGAAGCACGGACAGGGTCAGACTAGGTCACAGGGAGAGAGTCGCCCTTAGTTTGAGGACCGTTCATCTACGCCAGCACCATCATCAGTTAGTGCTCCCATGCCTAGGGGTAGGCAAGAGCAAGGTAATCGGTCATATGTCTCCAGGTCTCAGTACAGTGTTGGCAGTAAGCCAAATTATCCTCCATGTCCTAAGTGTGGTAAGACCCACCTGCGTGAGTGTTGAGGTGAGAAAAAGGGTTGTTTTGGGAGTTGTGACTTGGGTTACAAACTTAGAGAGTGCCCATATGCCAGACAAGGGCATCGTGATAATCGCCCTCAGACTCAGACTTAGACTGCTAGTGCTCCAATTCATGTGACTCGCCCAGCCCTAGCTTAGGGTGCCTCTTCTAGCAATGCTGGCAGTCAGCGCCAGAATAGGTTCTATGCTTTGCTGTCTCACCAGGAGCAGGAGGACTCTCTCGATATTGTTACTGGTATGCTCTGTATACTTCAGTTAGATGTCTATACTTTGTTAGACCCTGGGTCCAGTTTTTCATATGTTACACCTCTGATTGTTGTGAATTTTTAAATGAGTCCCAAAAATATTCCTGAGCCTTTCTTAGTTTCTACCTAAGTGGGTGATTCGATTGTTGCCCAGAAAGTGTATAGAAAGTTTCCTGTTACATTCCTACATAGAGTTATGTTGGCTGATCTGATTGAGTTAAACATAGTGGATTTTGATATTATTCTGGGTATGGACTGGCTTCATTCTTGTTATGCTTCTATAGATTGTCATAATCAACTGGTCAAGTTTCAGTTTCCTGATGAACCTGTGTTTGAGTAGTCTAGGAGTTCAGTACCTCCCAAGAGTCATTTTATCTCATATATTAAAGCTAGAAAACTTATTTGCAAGAGGTGCATCTATCATTTGGTTAGAGTCAAGGACACTAAGTCTGAGACTCCAACTCTCCAGTCAGTTAGCATTGTCAATGAGTTTTCTGATGTCTTTTTGGAAGATCTCCCAGGGATACCTCCTGATAGAGAGATAGATTTCAGGATAGATTTTCTTCCCGAAACTCAGCCCAAAATAGATTTTGGGATCGATTTTCTTCCTGATACTCAGCCCAATTCTATTCCTCCTTACCATATGGCACCTACAGAACTTAAGAAGTTAAAAGAGCAACTCAAATATCAATTAGATAAGGATTTCATAAAGCCCAGTGTTTCTCCTTGGGGTGCTCCTGTGTTATTTGTAAGGATGAAAGATGGTTCTTTGCATATGTGCATTCACTATTGCCAGTTGAATAAAGTCACTATCAAAAATAAGTATCCCTTTTCAAGAATAGAGGATTTGTTTGACCAGTTGCAAGGTGCAAATTACTTCTCAAAGATAGAATTTCGTTTCGGCTATCATCAGCTCAAAGTTAGGGAGTGTGATATCCCGAAAATAGCCTTCCAAACTCGCTATGGTTATTTTTGAGTTTCTTGTTATTTCCTTCAGGTTAACTAATGCCCTGGCAGCTTTCATGGAACTCATGAATTGAGTGTTTAGACCATACCTTGATATGTTTGTTATCGTATTCATTGACGATATTCTGGTGTACTCTCATAGTGAGAATGAGCATGCAGATCACCTCTAGATTGTCTTGAAAACCCTTAGAAATCATCAATTGTTTTCAAAATTCAGCAAGTGTGAGTTCTAGTTAAGATCAGTTGCTTTTCTGAGTCATATTATTTCTTCCAAGGGTATTAGAGTGGATCCCCAAAAGAACTAAGCTGGCTATCACCTCCAACTGCCATTCAAAATTTCTTGGGTCTAGCTTGCTATTACCGCCATTTTTTTAAAGGTTTCTCCTCTATAGCGTCCCCTATGACAAGGTTTACCCAAATGAAAGTGAAATTCTTGTTGTCCTATTCTTGTGAGAAGAGTTTTTAGGAGTTGAAAACTCGACTCACTACAGCCCCTGTTTGGACTCTGGCTGATGGTTTTATGGTATATTGTGACGCTTCTAGATTTGGTTTGGATTGTTTATTGATGTAGAAGGGTAAGGTGATAGCTTATGCTTCTAGATAGTTAAAACCCCATGAGAAGAATTACCCCACCCATGATCTTAAGTTAGTTGCCATTGTGTTTGCTCTAGAGATCAGGGGACACTACTTATATGGTGTTCACGTTGATGTTTTCACTGATCACAAGAGTTTGGAATATGTATTTACTCAGAGAGAGTTGAACCTTAGGCATAGAAGATGGTCAAAGTTGTTTAAAGACTATGATATGAGTGTATTGTATCATCCATGAAAGGCCAATGTAGTGGCAGATGCCCTTAGTAGGGTGTCCATAGGTAGGGTTTTGCATGTTGGAGAAGGTGAGAAAGAGTTGTCTCGTGACATGCATTGTCTGGCTATACTGGGGGTTAGGTTGTTTGACTCTGCTGAAGGTAGTATAGGGGTTCAGAGTAGTTCCGAATCCTCCTTGGTTTTGGAAGTGAAGGAGAAGCAAGACTTAGATGCTATCTTGGTCAGACCAAAGGAATCAATCAAGGACCAAAAGGTGGAGGTTTTCTTCCAAGGGGGAGATGGTGTGTTGAGATTGCAGAATAGATTATGTGTTCCGGATGTCGAGGATCTAAGACAGAGAATTATGACTGAAGCATATGGTGCACGATATTCTATTCATCCTAGTGCCACCAATATGTACTGCGACTTATGGGAAATCTATTGGTGTAGTGGCATGAAGAAGGATATAGAAGCATTTATGGCTAAGTGTGCGACGTACCAACAGGTTAAGGTAGAACACCAAAGACCTGGTGGTATGATGCAGGAGTTCCACATTCTCACTTAGAAGTGGGAGGAGATAAACATGGATTTTATGACTTTTTTACCTCCTTCCCGATGACATTATGATTCCATTTGGGTTGTTGTGGATAGATTGACTAAGTCTGCGCACTTCTTGCCTGTGCATACTTCTTACACTGCTAAGGATTATGCTAGATTGCACATCTAAGAATTAGTTAGATTGCATGGAGTTCCTTTGTCCATCATTTCAGATAGGGGTACTCTGTTTACTTCACAGTTTTTGAGAGTTTTTCGGAAGGTCTTGGTACCCAAGTGTATTTGAGTTCTGCTTTCCATCTGCAGATAGACGGTCAGGCTAAAAGGACCATCCAGACCTTAGAGGATATGTTGAGAGCATGTGCTATTGACTTTAAGGGGAGTTGGGATGAGCACTTACAGTTGATAGAGTTTTCTTACAATAACAGCTTTCACTCTAGCATTGGCATGGCTCCATTTGAGGCTTTGTATAAAAGGAAATGTAGGTCACCCATAGGTTGGTGTAAAGTGGGTGAAGCATCCGTGAGTGGTCCTAATTTGGTCTTTGAAGCTATGGAAAAATTCAAAGTTGTTAGAGAAAGATTGAAAACCGCACAAAGTCATCAGAAGTAGTATGCTAATGTGAGGAGAAGAGACCTTGAATTTGAAGTTGGTGACTTAGTGTATTTGAAGATTTCACCAATGAATGGAGTGAAGAGATTTGGGAAGAAAGGGAAACTTAGTCCCCGTTATGTTGGCCCCTACAGAGTTCTTATCCATATTGGTAAGGTAGTGTATGAGGTTGACTTGCCTTCAGATTTATCCTCCATTCACTCCGTCTTCCATGTCTCCATTCTTAGGAAGCACGTTGTTGATTGTATAGTTGTAGATCCTTCAGAAAACCCTGATGTACAAGATAGACTTTCTTATGAGGAAGTTCCTGCTGAGATTTTAGATCACCTAATCCGAAGACTAAGGAATAAAGAAGTTCCCTTGGTCAAGGTGTTATGGCGAGACCTATCCACTAAGGGTGCAACTTGGGAAGATGAGGTAGATATGCAATTCAAGTACCCGCACCTATTTTCCATAAGCTCCGATCAAGCCAAAGGTACCATTCTTCTCTAAATAATTCCATTTCTATACCGAATTGCAGTAGTTCAACAGTTATTGTATGCTATTCAGCTGTGATTTCATGAGTCATGCACTTCCTGTTGTGTCTGAAATGTAGAATGAAGTAGAGGCCAGATTAGCAAGTTGTGTCAGCAGTGTACCCTTCATTTTCTCTTTACTCTTAATATACCCAGCGTTATTCGAGGACGAATGTCCCCAAGGGGGAGATATTGTAATGCCCCATACTTTCCTAAGCTGGAAAACGAACCGTTGTTCGTATATATGAAAAACCCAATTTTTTATACCATATTTGGGCACATAAATCACCAAGATTGCCCTAGTTATAAGAGAGCTTATGTATTATAGGCTAAGTTTTTAAAAATCCATCAAGTTTTAGTGTTTGAATTCGCAAGGGTCATCTTTGAATGAGCATAACTTGATTAATTCGTGGTATTTTTGCATATTTCTACCCACAAAATTATAGAGAATTGAATTAGCTTTCCAATGATACCAATTTTATCGAAATTCGACACCCGAGCTAGGAGTTATGGCTTTGCGAAGTAGAGTACGTCGCCTAACCAATCGCATATGGCCACTGGAAGGCATATACAAAAGCATATGTGGAGCCTATGTAAACATAGGTGATAACATATGTGGCACCTATGTAAACATAGGCGATAGCATATGCGGAGCCTACGTAAACCTAGGCGATAGCATATGCGGTGCCTATGTATTGGGTTGAAGGGACTTAAACACTCTGTTTTGCATTATTTCAAGGATAAATAAACATTTTAACATTCCTTACACATCCCTAAACTTAACCCGACGAATTTAACTGCTCCTAAACACATCATAACCCTATTATCAGTTTAAGTTCATCATCCTAGAGCACTAAAGGACAAATACAACTAGGGTTGCACTATCAACATTTAGGGTATAATTTTTCAATGAATCCGTCACTATAAAGGTATGTGGGGTTTCCAACAAGAGCCTTCTTTCGTTCTTGTGCCCAAATTGACGATTATTTTACAAATATACATGATTTTATAGGCTTTACTATGAATTTGAGATGGAAACTTATATATTATATTTTGTTCCAGAAACTATGATATTTTGATGCCTTGAAGTTGAACACCGTGAACTTTGATGATAAAATCATGTTTAAATTTAACATTCCAGATTTTTGTATAAATTATATATGGTTGCTACATAAAGTATGAATCTTGAAGTATTTTGTTCAAGTGTTGATATTTAAATGATTTGACCATTTTGTCTTCAAAGAGTTATTTTTGAACTCGAATGGGAAAAGAAATCCACATGTTTATTTTATCTTGAAAAAAGGTAGCATGACAGCTCTCGATATGAATTGTTGAATTGTGTTGTTGTGGGTTTTCTTTTGAAATGACCTGAGCTAAGTCCGGGAGTAGTCTTTATCACCGAGTGGGAGGTATAGCTATGATTTGTTCTTCCCTAGAACTACGTGCCCCCATAGGATGTGAGCCTAAGGCAGCTTGATATAGTGATTACTAGTGAACCAAAGGTTAAGGTCCTACTCTGATGGCAAGATTAGAACAGCTCTCCCTAACGTGAGTTGGACATTGGACTCCATGTAGCTCACATGGTTTATGTCGGTTGTAAGAGGCTCCCTGTGTGTGTGTGTATTCTTATTTCTGAGACGAAAAGTGAAATGATTTAAAAGTTGAGTTGTGAAAGTTACCATTTTTGAAAAGTTTTAATGATTTTATATTATCCAAGAGGGATTTCATTACGAGGTTTGATCATCTAATAAAAGGGAAAGTGATTAAGAATTTATATGATGGCTCACCTATTTTATTACACTCTCTGATGATTATATTAATCTTATTCGAGCGATGTGAGTCTTCATTAAATCATGCATGGCTTCTATAAATGCTTATGATATTGATTTTTAGATTTGTATGTACCGCCATATTCTCAGTCTATTTCTATGGTACTGACCCAAATCTCCAGAAGTAGGCTACAATTTCTCAGAATATAGGTTCAGGTGCTCTATCCTAGGCTTGATAGTGATTTTTTGGGCACGCTATTCTATATCCTCTGTTATGGTGAGTCCTCATGATCTGAGGATGTGACATCAGAATTTCTGTTTCGTTGAATGAGGTACTTTTGATACTGAGTATGAGTCAGTTGGGGTATGTCCCAATGGCTCTCTGATGTTGTTGACTTTTAGAGGCTTGTTAGACTAGACTAGATGTTTGGAGTTGTGATGAGACATAGTATTTTGTTACTTTACGCACTATTTTCGTCTTGATTTATTATATCTTGGAGAATATTTTAGGGTTTGTTTGTTGTAATTTGGTTGATAAGTGATGAATAATGTGAATATGGCTCGAAGTGTTAGCTTGAGGTTACTTGTAGCCTTAAGCACCGTGTGGCACCTCGGGACTCGTTTCGGGGCATTACATAAACTTCTGGGTTCATGCTTCTAATTCTGGGTCATATGCTGTCATAGGGTTCTAAAAAGGGATATGAAAGCACATTTGACTTTGGCTCAATGCATAATGTTTCATAATAATGAATTAAATCTTTCACCCTTCGGAACATAAAAGCACTGATAAGATACTTTTGAGCCTATGTGCAATCCCATAACTCTTTGAGAAAACCCTATTTCTAAAGGTTTAAGATCAGTTATTTCTATTCCCTCTAGAATAAAGAACAGTTGACATGAATGTATTAACGTGAGATTCTGCATATGTTCCTTAGAGAACACTTCTACTGCACGATCTGAGACAAGAAAGAAGGAAATATTTCTTAAACTCCTTGTAGTCTCTCGAAGAAAAGTACAGATGTCTCAATACCTTCCGATAGACTCTTTAGACACGGCTTCATAGACACCCTATGACACTTGATCTCTTTACTTTGATATCAAGTTTGTCATGACCCGATACTACACCTAGTCGTAACAAGGTTCTTGGAACCACGAGTGTTCCTAAGCTAACCCATGAACTGGCTTACTACTTGAGTAACTAATTTAATATGTATAACAAAACTTAATTTGCTTAGCGGAAGTATAATCCAGAAGAGTTTGTTTAAAGGTGATACTGATACATTTGTATTATGATAAAACTGAACAAAGAAACTCAAACTACATAACTGACTCTGACTGATATCTATGAAGGCTCTACTATTCTAATTATATATAGCTAGGATATTTCTCCAACTACCGCTACTTAATATATTTGGAAAATAAAAAATAATGTGAATAACCTACAACTATCTGGAGTACTTGAAATAGTATAACTCATCACCTATTGGCTGAAAGCTGCAAACTATCATACTCTGGTGTACGAGCTACATTTGCTACCTATATTATGAAGGATGTAGCCACAAACTCTTAGATGTGGTCAGTACCTTGGAATGTATTGAGTATATGGAGACATGCACTAAATCATAGAAATCTATAAAAATATGTTGTAAAACTGAGAAGATTAGTTAATTTTCTAAAACATACATTTGAAATATGGATTTACATTATAATTGTAAGTCATACTGATTTTTGTAACTCGTGAACTTGAAATAATTCTATAAGCTCGAAATGCAGTAAAACACCAATACTGTATGTCATTTTCATGTAAAGTTTGACCTGCTTTAAAACTTAAATGAGGGTCATGTATGGATACTGAGCATGAAAACAAGAACACGTAATACTAAGAATGCAAGACCAAGTATAGTATGTACTGACATGATCTGAATAACATGAGTAATCTATAAAACTAACTGAATAATCACTGAAACCTGATTACTTAGTCAAGTGAAACTGAACTGAGATAAACTGAATACAGACTGAAACTGTGGGACACTGTACATATGAGGTAATAACTAACTAAACTACATGAGATAACTGAGCATGAATTCAAGAAAAGTATAATATATGAGAGTGCAAGACCAAGCATTAGAATATTTCTAAAATAATATGTAAACTAAAAGATTGAAGTTTGATATCTGGATAACGGAGAATCTGTACGATTGGTCAAGAAAAATGAAATTGAGAATATACTAAATATTTCACTAAGACTATGGGAGATATCATGTAACATACATAAACCCTGTGAGCTAACATGGAGTCCAACGTCTAACCCATATTGAGGAGGGAAGTTCTCACCTTGCCATAAAATAGAACCTAAAATATAGTGATAACTAAACTGGTGTCCCGAAGGACCAAGGTGTCAAGCTTAAACTGACGGGTGACCCATTAGAGGAATTCAAGCCTTAATTGATAGGTGACTCCTTATATCCTATGCTGGCTACGTAGTTTCGAAATGTAGTGACTTCTACTAATGACTCTTCCTAATTAATGGGGAAGCCGCTATACCTACATTCGGTCAGTGCTAAATCCTACTCCCAACTGAAAGACACTAAAATACTAACTGGTGCATGCACTGATAACTAATAGCAGATAAGCTCAGGTCATGTGTTCTGAAAATAATAGTGCATAAAGATTTTGGCGTAATTATTGATATTTAAACTAATAATGCTCATCATGAATATGAATATCTAAGTATACCATAAGATTCATGGACTAACTATCTTAATACTAAAAATGCTGAATTTATGTAAATCACATAGGTATCGGGTGTTCATAAGTCACCGGTACTAAATGAGTATAAAATACTATATCAAACTTTAAATATAGTAATAAGTTATTATGGTTAAAAGACCCCAAAACATAGATATTTCATCAAATACATGAGAAACTCAAATTCTTAGCATGAAGAATTCAAAATCAAACATGGAATAACACATGGGCTAAATTTAATTAAAAACACCATGGAAACATGAAATTCAATCTTTCTTGAACATATAAAATATCATAATGATAGATAATTCTTTCTTTATGTGAAAGAAAAGGGTTTTTGGGCTACATGGGTGAAAGGAGACCCATGGATGAACTCTCACATACCTTAATTTCTTTATTTGTGAAGAAAGCCAAAATCTTGGGACTTGAGTGATGAACTTGTGAAGGAAACCCTATTCTTGATGTTTCTTGAAAATTTTCTTGAACTTGTAAGCTTGAATTCTTGGATTCATGGGAACAGAAAAGTTTTGTTTCTTTCAAATTGTTCTTAAGAATGGAGAGGATTAATGGCATCTAAATCTAATTAAGGTCTAATAACCCCTATTTGATACTTTATTTCATGGGGAGGTAGGGTTTGAGATAAGAAAAAGACCAAAATACCCCTATTAAATAGAATCCTAATTGCTGGAATTTATTTAGTTGATGACTTGCTTGATGGCTTGTCAACTAATTGACATCTTGTCAACCTATTCGTCAACTCCTTCAATGGTTTCGCTTAAGGTTGACGACTATGGTTATAGCTTATCAAATAGTTGATATCTTATTAGCCTAGTCATCAACTCCTTCAGTGGTTCTTCCTAAGGTTGACGACTTGGGTTGACAGCTTGTCAACCTAGACGTCACTTAGATGACTGCTAGACATGCTGAGGTAAAATGAAAGTAATTTTCTACTCCAACATTGGATTAAGGTGAAAATAGGTGTGTTGGTAAGAACACTCGAAGATATTTAATTTGATATATAGTAGGATACCTAAATCATTTTATTCTAAGATATATATTCTTTTAAATTTGACCCTTGTTGGTGAATTTGTTAAAACTCTATCGATACATGTGTTCTCAACTCGACTCTGCTTTAAGTGCTTCCTATGAGCATGACTAGCTTTGAAAACACTTTAAACATAAGGAAAATGATCATTGCATACATATTCACATGGGAATCAGGGAATTAGAGTTTATACACGTAGAAACAACATTTTGAATTCTAGCACAAAAATGTTGGGTGTTACATTTACCTAAAATATGGGCAACTAAGGAAATTATGCCTAATTTATTATTTTCAAATTGTGTAAATTGTCCAACTAACCCAAACATTTTAAATCACATCACCAATACCTAAAATCCATCCCAAATCTAAAAACATACTATGATATAGATCAATCTACAAATAATGAAAACCTAGTGTTTTGGGACACCAAAGAAAGTTCAAATAATATGCTAAGTCACTGATTTCTTCTTCTGAAAAGATTCGACACGGTGCTATGCTATCAAAATCAAAATATACTTATCAATACAAGAATAATAATACCCATATTACGCTATTGCATTTTGAGTACAAAATTACCTAAAAATACCATGTGTGTCCCATTTATGAAAATTGCATTTCTAAAACCAATCCAACATCCCCATATTTTCAAGGAAAATTTAGCCTTAAAATATGTGAAATTTGAGCTACATTTGTGCTAAAACCAAGTCACTAAGGTTTAGAAATTCTAGAGAAGAAAAGAGGAAATCAACTCTGGAAATGAAGAAAACTTACGTAATCTTTGAAGGAGAACCGTGTATTCAATCTTTACCCAAACTCCCAAAAGTCTTCACAATGCTATTCCAAAGTTATTCAACTCCTTAGGGTTTAAGTATCTTGAGAATAGATGATTAATGGGAAAGACATACTGTATTAAGGTATTGATACCCTTTCTAGGTATATGGGAGTCGCAATCATGACAATAGTACCATGATTGCGGAACCCATTTCTTAGTTGCTGATCACTTTCATAATGACTTATAATTGCATAAGCAACTTACGTACCAATGCTGAGAATGTAATTTTGTGAAAGTGAATATAACTTATGTGACTTTCACTGGTTCCTGCTAGGTAATACTCCCAAATTACAACACTCTTACAAGAGTGTAAGCGGTCGTTGTCAAATATATAACCAAACAAGGTTGGGATCTAATCCCACAGGGAATATCATACTAATTAAGTTGTTTTTAGATTAGTTGAATTTTAATCATTAGTTTTCGTTAGATAAAAAGAGGAAATTTGATTCAGTTCACAAATTAATGGTTTCAGTTTAACAAGATTAGATATGTGTAGTAGCATTCAAATTCAGAGAAAGAGGAAGCTAAGTTTATGTCCACCTTGTAATTTTCAAAATTTTCTGACTATGGGCTTTACGAATTCATACATGCATCGTTATTACAGAGAAACGTATTATATTTGATAACATAATCCTAGTGTTTCTCAACCATCAAGGACTATTTCTCTTTAGTTCTCTCGAATCAAAAGTGTTTACAAAAACAATACGAAATCTCCAAGTAGTTAATCCTGCTAAGGCATTAACATATGAAATAGGGGTTGGAAATCCTATTTTCCTGTCACTACTCTCTTTTTCTATCAATAACCTTTCTCTCGAACAAGTTTTATTTTATGGAACATCCTCTATGTTTGCAACCATGAGAATTCAAGATAAATGAAGAGATTATGATGTAAATAACTCAATGCATAATGAATTCAAAACCCAAAGTAATTGATTGTTTGCTACAAGGCTTCCATAACCCTAACTAATAAACTTAGCTACTCATGAATAAAACAGAAATCACAATAAAAATATTCATCATACCAAACACTAGAAGATGATCTTGGTATGCGAATAGTGAGAACAAGAGAAAAAGATATTTTTGTCTCTCTCCCAAGCTAAGCCGCCCTTCTCCTCTTCAAAAAATAATACAGAAATAATGATTTATGATAAAAATTCAGCATCAAGTCTTTTTAATAATCTTTTCTCTCATCTTTTCCTTCTAAGTCCCTAAACTAATTATAAATAACAAATTAGTTGTGGACATAGTTTCTAGGCACCACATTTGGTCCAACAATCTGTTTTTCTCTTGTGTCATATGCCATCCGCATTGTATCATCCCATTATGTCTCCATTTTACCCCAGAAATCATCTTATGCTCTTGCCTCATCTAGATTTTGAGGAATCTTCTTATGTTGTTACTAGTACATTACAACTCTTCTCTCGTGATATGTATTATATGTTTGGTCTAGGGTCTACGCTTTCTTATATTGTATATAATGTCCTGTGTTTGAGCTAAATTCATGGTCTTGAACTAATGGATATGATTATTGTTGAATGACTTGAATTTTGTGAAAATGGATCTTGAATGGGCATCAATGCTAAGCTTGTAGAACATTAAAGGAATCATGCGCAACATTGTGAGCAGGACGAGGTTAAAAGGAGTAAAACAACATTTACAAAGCATGGGACATGGAACAAATGATAAAGAGTGATGTTTGGAGATGAAATAAAGAATTTAACATTAGACTCCCTGGGTGCTCAGCGAAAAGGTTGTGGCACATTAGAAGCTGATAAATAAATTGTGATTTCCAGTATGTATCAGCATTAAGGGTATGCCATGCCCAAGCTGATCCGCGATAAGGGTGTTACATTTCTGAGTGTCTAAATTATGAAATTTTTTCCAACTATAAATAGGACACTTGTATTAATTTAAGGCATCATATTCATTCGTCTAAGAAAGGAGAAAAACACACAAAGGCATCTAATTTAGGTTATTTTATCACTCAACTCTTCATCTTTTATTTTTGTTTGAATACATTGAATTCTTGGATGTTAATAATGAATATGAGTGGCTAATTAACCTTCTCTGGGGTTACGACCAGTACATGATTTCTTGGTATTAGTTTAAATCAATAAGTTGTGATTGAGCTCTTGAAATTACAATTTTAGTGTCTAGCCAATATTAGAATATATGTGTAATTCTTGAATAAATTGATCATTAGAATATGAGAATAGGACGAAGATCATGAGGAATAAGTTCATCTCTTATAAAAGTATGGTGATTTGTAACTTGGCTAATAATATACATATCTTGCCTTATTTGGTTATGTATACAATGAAAAAAATAAAGCGTTAGGACTACAAACTCACATCCTCGCTCAACGATGTAGTTGTCACTCTAATTTAAATTGAGAATTTAGAAGATGATCATTCTAGGATCATAAATTTAAACCATAATAAAATGCTAAACGTGATTGTATGATATTTCATAACCGTGGAATCTCTCTTATTATCAATTACAACTTTGCTAAAATCGTACATGACACTTTTCTTTCATTTACATATTGTTAACAAAAATACTTTCTTTTTACAAACCTTTGGATACTTCACAACACTTGATTGAAATATTATTAACTACTTGATTGAGTAAATTTCTAAATTAATAGTCCATGTGGGTTACATATTCGACTCATTTAGAGCTTCTATATTACTTGACTTACCACGTAAACTTGCTTGTGTGGTAGGTCACAACACCTACCCTTGAATGTTTTTTCCTACTCAACCCCTTTCTTCTGTGATAACTTTTTAACTATCTAGAATGCTACCAAACATCACCTTTTTTTATCTCAATAACCCTATCTATTTGTACTTGACCTTACTAAGTATGTGAAATCATAAAGTTGTCTAAAAGCCTAAGCGTAGGGGAGATGGTTTGTAATATTATGACGTGTAAGTTGTTGAAAGGTGAAAATGTTGTGAAGAGGAAATAAGAAAAGGAACTTCCATTGCTAAAAGAAATACAAAAAAAGGAAAAAGAGGAAAAATGAATAAAATGTGTAGTAAAGATTGGTGAAAATTTGTATATATTCAAGAATATGATGGTATCACGAGAAGAAAAAGGAAGTGAGTTAAAATGGAATGTGGTAAAAGAAAATTTCACCACCCAAAACTTGAGTCGTGATGGCACCTACCATACAACCATGAAATAAGCAAAGTAAACATACTAAGGAAATATTAATGATAATAAGAAGTCTTCAGTGAATCATAAACCAATCTCATAAAGTGAATCACTGGTATAAGCCTCAAAGGGTAATAAGTATAAAAAAAGGTTCAACATGTCTCAAAATATAGAAATAGCCATAAAGACAAAGATAAAGGAGATTCAGTAGTCACTAGTATAAAAAACCTCTACCTTAATCAAAGTACCGTATGTAGTTTATGGTATAGTAGGTTGTGTGTTACTCCTCGAAAATAATTCATAGTGATGGTGGGTATAACCTAATTCCTAAATATCTGACACAATTCATAAATACTCTCAATTAGCAAGGCACACCTAGTTTAATAATAAAGATACATAGTTTTTACCAATTAGATCAATAACTTTGAATAATTCAAACTAGAAAAGGTTAAATATCACTTTCTCACTAAAAAAACCACCTATCACACCAAGGAATGCTAAGTAAATGGACATAGTGAGTAAGACATATGCCGTATAAATAAATAAGGATTATGTATATAATGTATAGGATCCATATTTGTCCTAACTATTTACACCCGCATTCTTTTAAAGATGAATGGAACTCGTAAAGGACTTATTAAGTACATATAAACCCTCCAGCTCTTTCCAAAATCCAATGGAGTGTTAATCATACACCTTTACAATCTTACTAATCCTATAATACCATTAGATTATAATTATAACAACTCAATATAGATTAACCCCTCGGGCACTCAGAAAAAATGCTAATAGGATGATAATATGCATATGAGAGGAGAAAAAAAGTATAATAGAACATTTCAACACCATCCAAACATTGTTAATATCATAAAGGAGACATTACACAATAACAATGACCAAAACAATACCTGAACACATGTCCCCACTCCAAGCCTGCAAATAATGGAATAAAGGCATGAAGAACTCAATAATTAACTAGACATAGCTCATGAGAATGAATCTCAGTAACACAGTAAAAATAGACCATTAGTTGTTTTAACTCTTCCACAAATACATAGGTACACATATATATGTTTTTCATATCATATATATAGGACCCCCTCATCCTTGTTACTTTAAATACAAATAACTAACACTTAAATAGTTTTAATAGGATTCTAATAAAGTCTCAAAAGTTATACTTTAGAAGATCCTTTGAACAAGCTAAATCTAATCAAATATGTATTTTACAGAAGAAACTGAACCCATAGACACCCATATTTCTATAATTAAATTTTGAATCCAAAAAATCAAGCCCAAGACAACAAGGTTAAAATTGAAATTTGATTTAAAGTTAATATCATGCTGGAAGAATGAAATCCAAATATGAAATTTAATCTAAAATTGAGATAAAATCTATAAAACCTTGGATTTCAACCTTATAAATATTAATGTTTAGTACAAAAATTAAAATTTGAGACTTGTGGTCCCAAGTTAGCACGAGAGGGTTCATGAGCCATGAAACAGTCTAGGAAATATGTACCAACTCATTGAACCAACCCAAATATTTTACAAGAGTCACCTTGACTTATATTATAAGTTATAGAGTGTTTCACAAGTCATACTATGGAAACATGAAGCCAAGTTTGAGACTTGACCATATCTCTTCAAATATGCCAATCCTAGTATGAGTCCTGAAATGATTCGATAGGTCATACTATCAAGACCTGAAAGTGAGACTGGAGGTTGTGGACCACAATCAAGCCTGTAATTCGTGGTATGGTCCCTGAGTCATGAACTGACTCGTGGAACCTAATCTCTAAAAATTCTGCAGTATTTTTTAAAAGGGCAGCTTTGAGTTTTCCTCAACTTATTACCCAATCCCGTGATATTTTTCTATCAAAAGCTATGAATATAAGAACCAAAATTCTATTATTCTCTTATTCTCTTAATAATAATTCTAAGACAAAACAAACAAACTAGAGTTCTTATTCGAGCAAGTTAATCAAGTTTCTCTTGTTAAGTGTTCATCTTCATCAGGTATGAATATTCAATGATTGATTCCATTTACCCTCACATACAAGTATTTTCGTGATTCTATGAAATTATTTTCAAATCTACTATTTATGACCAAATTATTAAATACTCTTTCTTTATATGTTCAACTTGGTTTTTATGATAGGAGTTTTCTATGTTCCTATGACTATTATACTAAAATCTTATTTTTTTATTGAAACTCATGCTTTAATATTTTTTGGAGAACGATGTAATTAATATACTAAATATATTCTTTTAAATACCTGATTTTATGCATATGATTCTTAACATGAAATTTAGCCTGAAAACCTTTAATCTACAAATACATTGTTCATATAGTAAAAGCATAATTCATCTATGTTACATTATATAATAAAAGTACATGTATTGTTTTGGAGTATTATTTAGCACTGAATAACCAGGGATTAGATAAAGCAAGTCCTATAGCTACATTGTCTCTACAGGTTTTGCCCATGAAGCATGATTTTTGTAGCCTAAAGTACACGGTTATGCACCTTGACAAGTCAAAATATCTCACCTAGTATAGCTAAGATATTAGCCATCATTAGCTCATATGGTATTTGTTGATTATAATAAATTTTGGAAATGCATGAACTTTTTAGAAATTGCAGTTTATATACACATACAATACTTATATATAGGCTTATCCCTAATGATTTTTATCTTAGACTCTTAATTATTTTCTTTTATTCTCTAGATACTTTGATGATCAGTTATTTAGTGTTTTATATATATGTGCATATACTTATATATCAACACATTATATTATATTAACTGGGTGTCGTACTATATTTTCATTTGGTGTACTTTAGGTACTTAAGAACTAGGTTTGGTGCTAAACATTCTGTAGCAGCTAATATCTAGTTGATTGGTAAGTGCTCCTATCATTCAAGAGTCTTAGATATGATTTTACTTTTATTCTTTACCTTAGGTTTAAACTTTTGATGTAATAAAAGTTATAAGATCTTTTACCAGTTAACTCTTATGTTAGTAGTAGGGTCTTCATTAGACAGACTGCATTTAGTTGTTGAAATTTTTTAATTCATTCTAGTTACGTATTCAAAAATATTTTTTCCTTTAAATTTTAGACTCTTATTATTACTTATATTTCTGCATAATTTTTCATTATCATGTTTCCCTATAAAGATGTTATGCCAAGGTTCCCTTTAGCCCACTAATGAGAAACTAGATATGGCTTATGGGTAAGGTGAAAACTTGGGTCATGAAAAACTTAGTATTAGAGTAACACATTCAAGTGTATTATGGTGTTTGTGAAGCTTTGTCTAACAATGTCCTACTTATGGGTGTGAAGTGCATTATATTTACAATTGGGAGGCTATCAAAAATCTAGGTATTTTCTGTATTTGATGATCTATTTCACGTGATAGATTTTAACTATAGGTATCGCTACTAATTTGTTCTTTATGCATTTTGTAAATGATGCCTCCAATGAAAATTTCTAGTTAGAGGGTTATTACTAATGCTGGAGTTGAGTCCCATACTGATTTATTTGTTGTGTAGAATCTTTCTTTAGTCCACTTCAAACGGGCATAATTACTAGATTATGTATTGTTTTTGAGCTCCAAAATCACCAAATTAAAGGTTCTGAAGTCTTTTTTTCAACACATAAAATTTGTTATTAATTTGGTTCTATATAAAGGATATATGGACATTTTGGTGAAGCATTGTCCAATAATAACATACTACGAAGCAACCTATGACCATAGGTAGATAGTACGATCTTCATGTTGTTTTCTGGATGAAACAACCCCAAGAACCTAAAATTTTACAAATATACTTCCTATTAGTTAAGGGTACTAACGATTGTAGGTAGAACCCATGATTGTGCGAAAGATCGTAGATTGCAATATTTGTTCCAACATAGGCATTCAATGATAAACCAAGCAATAATTTTGGGAGTATTCAAAAAGTAATCCCTTATCTCATCTGATGAAGTCCAGAGAATCCTTAAAATCAACCATCAACTTGTGATCACCATCCACAATCATAGGCATATCCTACAATTATTGGAAGGTTCACCTGTCACACTTGATATATTCTTTAGTTATATTTTATGAGGGTCATATTAGTCTGTTTCTAATATTTAAACACCAAAACTAAATAATTTAATCAATCATAAGGATACAAAATAAGCCTAACTTATCCGAATTTTTTATTCCCTTAAATTATAATCTATACTTAACAAATTACAAGGAAAAGACAATTTTCTCTTCTGCAAAGAAAGAGGTAGGGTTCCCTTATTTTCAAACTCAAGGACAACATCTTTTCTTATAGGTATGTGGGATATAATCATTAGGTTTCCTTATTTCTCTTATATATCAAAGTAATTCAATTCCTCAGTTTAATTCATCGCCCAAGTAAAGGGTTTCCATGAAAAGTAGGAATTCCTCTATGGTTTAGCATTTTGCTTTGGTTATGCCATGAATGCATATTTTCCTATGAACCCTAGTATATTTACATAGTCATAACTACAAACTCTTACTATATTTATAAATTCATGATTTTGGACTTTAGCTATCAAATTCCCTTCCATGTTGAGATTATTAGAATTTTTTAATTTGTTGCATTCTTTAAAGATGGCATGTCTTGAACATCTGATGCCTTTGGATATCATGAGTTAGAATGATTTTAGATATAGTAATTATCTTTTTATTTTATAGCAGCATTCTTATTAAACATTTAAGTATGTTAATTTACTTTCGAGTAGGAGTAGTACGTATCACTGAGAGGACACATTACCATTTAAACAAAGTCCCAAACTATGTGACACCATAGGTTGAAAGGGTCCTTTCTAGTTAAGAGTGTCTCCATTGACCGAGTGTTCACATGAGTGAATTAACACTAGTCATGGTTCTTACACTTATCAAGGTATAGGACAACCTCCCAACTTGGTTTACATGTTGAATTCTATCTTGCCCAAAAGGTGTATTTCATCTATTGTAACTTCCACAATTTAGACCACATTTTTATTTTAGTTAGATCAGTATTGATATGGTATATGTTTGTTACTCAGCTATTGCATCAATTTACATGAATTGGTTCCATATTCTATTTAGAATTTCATTTCCATCATTAAACTTTATAGATTATAGTTCATATATAACATACTCAATATATTCAAAGTACAAACCACATACTTTATTTTAAACTATGTTGTGTTATAATATTGGTTTAGATGATCAACATCCAGCTCATAGTTAATATGATTTTATAATATCTCAGCAATAGAGTGTGGTGAGTCCTCATCCTTCGAGTACAAACTTTACATTTAGTTTCCTTATTTCAGTAATTTAATTTGAAGATAGTTAGATTTAGCTGGGGACTTGTCCTAGCATCATATATTAGCATACATATTCAACCGGACAGTTTGATTCTCAACATAATGTTTTCGTAAAACATTATTTATTTTGATGTTTTAGTATCGTATTGGTCTTCATTTTAGTATATTAATTTATTTTAGCTTTATTTTACTATTCATCATTGAAATATATTACCCTTAGTGTCATTCTAGTCCATGGGTTAACTTTGGGTCACTTGTGACTCTAAGGACCGTATTATGACTAGAGGTACTCTCATCTCATAAAATCTAGAAGGGATTGCCTAGAATTCATGTATTATACCAACATTTTACCCTCTCCATAACATAAATAGATACTCATAAAGAGAATAATATGTAAATTCTCAACCTTTTTAAATATATCTCCATATGATGTCACAGTCAACTATCTCTTTGTCATAACCCATTCTATTATTACAAGAAAAATTTATAGTAATGAAATATTAATATTAAATGTAATGGATATTAGGGTTAATTTCATAGTACAGAAGTACATTAGATATGAGTCAAGGTCGTACAAAATCCCTAGAATAAAATTATGTTCAAAGCATCCCTATAGATTGTGCTTTGATATAAGTATTTATAAGTGTCAACATCAAATGATCAACCCTCTTAGAATATTAGAATTTATGTATCTCATAATCTATAAACATAAAGTTCTTAATCTAGTTCTAAAGAAAAAGGTTTTGGGCCTATTACAAAAAAGTATTCATAATGATAAGTTCTTGTAGGTCAGGACTATTGTAATGAACACGATTGCTACAATAGTACCACTATAGCATCCAATAGGTCTTCTACAATGGTGGAGAGCAATACAAAAGCCTTATTTTTTCATAGTTGATGTCCAAAACTCAAAACTTTATTCTAAATCCCTAGATGGGCGATATTCTCAAGGATATGACAACAATTCTACTGGTGAGGTAATATTATTACTTATTTTATAGATTAATTAATCCATTTTTTTAATAATTATAAAAGGTAATTGTGTTGAAAGACTTGAAAGTTAGAACCCTAGATTTATGAAAATATAGGGCGAACCTAAAGGTATGTGTATCATCACCTAGAATTAATTTATGATTGTTAACTAACTCTTCCTAGTATGAATTTGTTATTCTAAAAGATAAATTTTTGTCATTGGGAACCTTGAATACAGTAAAGTTGGGAGTCTAGCATTATCTTCATTAATTTAGATAATATGAGTATGATAGAGCTGTTGAATAATTGATTGACTTTCATAGAACTAATTTATGGTTAATTGACCTTTGGGTAAATATACAGACCATGTATAAGGGAAATATTATTGGATTTGAATTTATAAAGTTTTTATTTGAAGAGTATTTGATTAAATGCTTTTATACTACTTATTTATTAGATGATTGGATGTTTTGAGGCATGAAGAAAGGGAAGAGCATTTGCAGTGTGGGTTCCCTGATACAAGATCTTCGACTGAGGTAAATTATAGTATATTAGTAGTAGATTATAGTTAGTAATCATATGCATAATATAGATTTTCATAGGGAATATTGATTATGCCTATATATGAAGTGTTAGGATAGATAAATTATGGAATTTAAGTAAAATTGATCTTATTGTGGGTTAATACTTTGTGGTATCAATCTCTTAATGGTTGTTTTATGTTTTTTATTACATTTTCGATAAATTAAATGGTGAACATATGAATGTGTGTAACAATAGAGGAATTTTTTAAACTCATAATCTATAAAACATGTCTTTAATAACTTAAAAAGAATGAACTTGCTGTTGTGTTTTTTGACTGTGGAATATTCTTGTTGAAAGATAGTTATGAGAATTGATCATGATAAAACATTCTAGTGTCATAACTTAAGAACCTAAAGACAAGTTTGATTTAGTGGTAGGAAGTAAATTGTGTACAGGTGAATGGCTAAATCTTGAATCGTAAGATGTATAGAGTTAAATGGTTAAGTAATTGGCTAAAGGAATAGTTTACTAAAATTAGTGGTTATGTGAATGTAGATATTACTATTTAGTAACTGATTTCAAATGTATAAATTAGAATAAAATAGGATTATGTTGAAACCTTTAAGGGTTTCGCCACACTGTGAGGAAACAGGTCCCTTAAGGTTTTTCATAGGCAATAGAACACAAAAATAACCAAGAAGTAAGACACGATGCAGGATGATTAAAAACAAAAGATTTTTTTCATGCAAATCTAGGTATCAAAAAACCATGGCTTTCCCTCATAATCACAAAAGAAATTCACTATAATCAACCTACTGATTATAATTCAGGTTTTAGCCTACCTCTATGATCCTTTTGCTTGTAACAACGCTACTACAACCTCATCTTGGTAGTATTTCAAAGCCCCTCTCCACTAATTAACTCTAATCGGTCTAAAAAACATAGGTAACTTTACACACACTCTCACAAAAAAATTTTACTCTTATCGCATGAGTAGTTTGATTACAAATTAGTATGAAGTCAAGAAAACTTTCAATTTAAGCTCACTTAAATAGTTAAGAACTTCAGCAATGTTGAAATAGGTTTTTTGCTACCTCTCTTTCTCTCTTATTGTAGAAACCATTTAATCAAAAGGCGTCTCTATCCCTTTTTAGCTAAGTGATGATTTGTGATGAAAGTTCATGTAACCAGCTGTAATACCCGTGTCTTTTAACTAACTAGAAATCATCTTAAGGATGCTAGGACTTACTTCAAAGTATAAACCTATCTTTTTACACATGTTATTTTTGAGATTTTCACTTTCTATCAGGTGGAAAATTGAGTTAAGTTTCCAATGGTACCAATTTTATCCAAATCCGACATCAGACGAGGAAGTTAGGACATTTTACTTTGAACTATCAGAAATGCCCAGGTATGACGGCCAAGTTGATGGAATGCCACATAAGTGAAGGACCGCCACTTTAACCTTCACAGCCAAGGCAGTTGAGTCACTACTGGATAAGGACTGACGGATGAGTTGACGGACTATCAAAGTTGTGACAAACCATTATGCAGACCGTCAACTCTTATCCAGTGAACCCCATTTTTGGTCCACGTCTGACGGGATAAGTGACAGACCGTCCAGTGTCTTGTGGACCATCCGTTAGACTATAACATGTCAGGTTTACTGTATTTCTTGGTTATTTAAACAGGTGTATTTTGGTCACTTATTACTCGCCTACATATACCCAGATAGGTTCGAATTCAGCCATGATGCTCATTATTATTTCCCAAACAAAAACTAGGATTTTTCTCTGAATTTAATCCCCAAGAACAAGACTCAATCTTCTTCAAGAATCAAAGGATTTCAAATCCTTCAAGTTCAAAAACATCAAAAACCTTAAGTCATGTATGCGTAGTGTTCCTCTATGGAGCCCTTTCGTTAATAGAGTTCAAGAACCATGCTTTTAAATGAGAAACTTTGATTGCCTTGTTGTTATGTGATTTTGTTCATGTTAATGATCATTGTTTAAGCTTTAAGATATTAATTTAAGTTGACTTCAATGATGTATGCATGCTTGTAGTTAAAACTCATGAATTTAGGTGATTTAAGATGATTAAAACTGTTAAGAAAATCTATGCCATAAAGTGTGCATTCAAGGTGTTTTTTAAAATACCTAGAATGCTAAAAATCATGTTACTATGACCCCATAGTATTTAAATAACAAGCTATGTCAAATCTTAATATGATTCCACATGAATTTCCATGCTATTGATATGTGTTGCTAGTATGATTATGCAATGAACATGATATTAAGGTTGTGCAAGTACTTCCATGTGACATGAAATCCTTTCCATGCAATACATGGTTAATAACCATGCTTAGTATGAAATCCCTTAAGTACGATATTATGAACTATGGACTCAGATCTTGTGAACAAGTCGTGTCATGTGTGTCAGTTTTCTTCCATTGAGTCCTGGGGGTATTCGTATATGAAAAACATTGCTATGTGCCTAGAGCCATGTCATTTCATCACGATCATCTCAGTCAATATACAATCTATAGAAATCAATTAGTCATGTGACTCAGGAAACCTCAGAAATCTTATGATCTTAATAAATTTTCAGAGAGTAGCACTATCCTGTCAGTCAATGGATGTCAGTTATTCAGTGCATATACAATTAGTTAAATCATGTTTAGTCTTATCAGATGGGAGTAGAAGTTAACACCGAGTGAACCCAAGGATGGGAACTCACCTGCCAGTTTAGGGTGTGATTTTTAGCAGTCATCCTTGTGTTCCAAAACTACGTATCCAGCGTAGGTTAAGACATCTTAACATGTCAGACTAGGGTTGATGAGGTTGTTTAACCTATCATTTTAGGGTTCTCACCATTCTCATTTGTGTACTTTGCAGTTGAGGTCACTCACAACTATCCTTACTAGTATGAGGTATTGACACCCTACCAGTCGGGGAAGAAATTGGACCACAACTTAGCTATATGCATTATTGGGGCATGTCGGTTAAAAAACTATCTCCAAAAATTTTAGACTCAGTCTTTGTAAATGAACTTAGACAGTTCTTCAGATACCAGTATAACAAGACTGCTAGATATAGTTAAATTTAGTTATAGTATGAAACTCAGATAGTTCCATCAGACACAGGACTACCAGACATTGTCACCGATGTATATAGAACTACATTATCAGTCATGATCAGTTATCAGTAAACTATGTATTAGCGTACAAATTTAGCTATCATCCATTCACAATCTCAGTTTCTATGCATGCATGTTTGCACTCTCACATTTATATCAGTCAGTTAGTTAGCATTGTTCATGCATGTAACCCTATTTATGTTTAGCCTACCTCACTCCTATACTCAGTACTCCAATTATGTTGACGCATTTGTCTTATGGTGCTTTCTCTTTATGTTGCACCATAGGTTCAGAGACACAAGTTCCAGACTAGCAGTAGCAGTTGCATTCCAGTATACAGAGTTATAGTGAGTCCTCTTCATTCGAGGATGACATAATTTGATTTATTCATTTATTATTTTAGTTAGTTATAAATTTATGGAGTTAGTTAGAGACATGTTCCTTCAACTCCTTATTTAGACAGTATTTAGAGATTTCAGATTTAGTTCAGATTTGGTTCAGTTTTTAGTTGTTTTGGGTATCTTTCACCCATGTTGATGTTCTTTTACCTGTTTTATTATTCAGTTGTACCTTATGGCCTACGTGTTCATGTTTTCTACATTATTATGATATATATTACAGTGTATAGGTACAGATATCTGTCATGGGTTAGCTTGTGATCCTTAAGGATCATAAGCACTGTGTAATAATTTGGTTAAGAAAATTGGGGCATTAAAAACTTTGTATCAGAGCCTAACGCTCAATAGAGTCCTAGGAAGTCTAAAAGCCACATCTAGTAGAGTCTTGTGCATGGGTGTGTTGTGCACCCCATTTATATGTAAGAGGCTATGAGATGTTTTAGGAATAGTTTTCCTTCTTTCAGTATTCATGTCATACTAGTGATCGTAATTTCAAGTTAAACTCTCAGTCTAATTTGTTCTTCTATTATTTCAGAATATGCCTTCAAAGAGAAGAAACCAGCCAGTTCCTCATCCCGAAAAACCTTTAGGCAAGAATGTTTCTCATGTAGAGTTTAAAGATATATTTACAACACTTTCTCAGTCCGTGGCTGCCTAAAATGAACGGCCACCGGTTATTCCAGATAATCCAGTGGACAATTCCACAGCAGCTACAATTTGGGACTTTACCCGAATGAACCCTTCATCTTTCTTTAGGTCAAAGTCTGATAAAGACCCTCAGGATTTCATTGACCAAGTCTAGAAGGTCATTGACATTATGGGAGTTACTTCTGCTCAGATCACTGAGTTAGATGCATACCAGTTGTAGGATGTTGCTCACACTTGGTACAAACAGTGGAAGTCTGAGAGTTTAGAGGATGCAGGTCCTATAGAGTGGGACGAATTTGGTACGACTTTTTTAAACAGATTCTTTCCACAAAAGCTGAGAGAGGCTAAAGTTCTTAAGTTTATCAACCTCAGCCAGGGAAATATAATGGTTAAGGAGTATTCTCTTAGATTTACTCAGTTAGCCAGATGTGCCCCTGATGTGGTTGCAGACAATAGGGCTAAGATGAGCAAGTTTGTATCAGGAGTGAATGATAGTATGGTAAATAATTGTAGATCTGCGATGCTGAATAGTGATATGACTTTAGCCAGGCTCATGAACCATGCTCAGCAAATAGAAGAGCAAAATATTAGGCATAGGGAAAGGAAGAATAAGAGGGCAAGATCAGGCAGTTTCAGTTTTCTTTAGCCCAAATCAAAGAAAGGAAATCATTCTCAGTTTTATCCCAAGTCATCAGCTCCAGTTCAGTCTTTATCTAATGCTCCATCTTCTAAGTGCAAAGATAGAGCAACCAGCTCAAAATCTCAGGGCAGTGTCAACAATGAATGAACTAATCCCCTATGTCAAACTTATGGTAAGAACCACTAGGGTGTTTGCAGAGCTGGTAGTGATCTTTCTTTTGGTTGTAGAAAGCTAGGCCATAGGGTCAGAGATTGTCCTCAGTCCAGTTATTAGGTCAGTAAAATCATTCCACTGCTCAGTCCGGTCGCCAAAACCAGTAGGGTGCCACTTCCAGTGCTACTAGTGCGTAACGCCCAAACAGACTTTATGCTCTCCAGACTCGACAGGATCAGAAAAATTCTCTTGATGTCGTTACTTGTACATTATAGATTTTCCATGTTCATCTTTATTCTTTGCTAGACCCAGGTGTATCCTTGTCTTTTGTCACTCCATACATAGAAGGCGATTTTAGAATCAGTCCCAAAATTTTAGTAGAGCCCTTTTCAGTCTCTACTCCAGTGGGTAAAACTATCATAGCCCAACGGGTATACAAAAACTGCTCGGTTATGATATTTTAGGAATCCACATTAGCAGATTTAGTCAAATTAGAGATAATTGATTTTGATGTCACTTTCGATGTGGTTTGGATTCATTCCTACTATGCCACAGTCGACTGTAGGAATCAAATAGTTCAGTTTCAGTTCCCGAATAAGCCCGTCTTAGAGTGGAAGGGTAGTACTTCATATTTCTGGGGTCAGCTTATTTCCTACCTTCAGGCAAGAAAAATGATTTCAAAGGGGTGTGTGTATCATCTCATGCATATAAAGGATTCTAGTTCCAAATCTCCCAATCTTGAATCTGTCCCAGTGGTTAATGATTATTCAGATGTCTTTCCAGAAGATCTTCTAAGCATTCCTCCCGAAAGGGAAATAGACTTTGGCATAGACTTTCTCCCAAATACTCATCCTATTTCTATTCTGCCATACAAAATGGCACCAGCAAAACTCAAGGAACTGAAAGATCATTTGTAAGATTTCTTAGATAAGGGATTGATCAGGCCCAGTATATCTTCATGGGGTGCACCAGTCTTATTCATGCGCAAGAAATACGGTTCTCTCAAGATGTATATTGATTATCATCAGCTCAAATTTGGAGAACGTGACATCCTAAAGATAGCTTTCCATGCTCGGTATGGTCACATTGAATTTCTAGTCATGTCCTTTGGGCTTACCAACGCCCCTACAGTTTTCATGGATCTGATGAACTGGGTGTTACTTGGACATGTTCATCATAGTCTTCATATATGATATCTAGCCTATTCTCGCACAGAGCGTGATCATTTAGGCCATCTCAGAATTTTTCTTCAGACTCTAGGAGATCATCAATTGTTCGCCAAGTTCAGTAAGTGTGAATTTTGGCTAAGATTAGTAGTATTCCATGGACATATTATTTTCAGACATGGCATTACAGTAGATCCTCAGAAGACTAAAGTGGTAAGAAACAAGCCTCGCCTTGCCTCTCTGTCAGATATTAGGAGTTTCTTAGGTTTGGCTGGCTATTACAGATGGTTTTTCAAGTGATTTTCATATATTTTATCTCCTATGTCTAGATTGACTCAGAAGAAGGTTAATTTTTAGTGGTCAGATTCATATGAGAAGATTTTTTAGGAGTTGAAGACTCGACTCACCTCAGGTCCAGTTCTAGCTCTTCCAGATGGTTCAGACGGTTTTGTAGTCTATTTTGATACGTCTAGAGTAGGTTCTGGTGGTATCCTCATGTAGCATGGTAAGGTCATATCCTGCATCTCCAGACAGATAAAGCCCCATGAGATGAATTATCCTACTCATGATCTTAAGTTAGCAGCCATAGTATTTGCCTTAAAGATTTGGAGGCATTATTTATACGGAGTTCGTGTTGATATTTTCACAGATCATGAAAGTCTCCAGTATTTTTTTTCTCAAAAAGATCTCAATCTTTGTCAGATAAAGTGGTTAGAGCTCTTGAAATATTATCATATGAGTATCCTTTATCACCCAGTCAAAGCCAGTGTTGTGGCCGACGCTCTCAGTAGACTCTCAATTGGTAGTGTTTGTCATGTCGAAGATAACAAGAAAAAGATAGCCCAGGAAATCCATCAACTTTCTAGACTAGGCATTCGCTTAGTCAATTCTTCAGAGGGTGCTGTATGTGTTCAGAGTAGTTTAGAGTCATCTCTACTTTTTGAGGTAAAAGAAAAGCAAGACAAGGATCCTAGCCTTTTCAAGCTAAAAGAGTCAATTCAGAATCAGAAGGTAGAGGCTTTCTCCCAAGGGAGAGATAGAGTTCTTCATTGTCATGGTCATCTATGTGTTCCAGTTATAGATGACTTGAGGTAGCAAATTCTTATAGAAGCACATGGTGCGCGATGGTCTATTCATCCAGGGGCCACTAAGATGTACCGCGACTTGCGGGAGATCCATTAGTGGAGTGGGATGAAAAGAAATGTTGCAGAGTTTATGGCTAAGTACGCTACATGTCAGTAGGTTAAGATAGAGTATCAAAAACCTAGTGGGTCCATGTAGGACTTCACCATTCCTACTTAGAAGTGGGAAGAAGTGAACATGGATTTCGTGATGGGTTTGCCTAAAACTCGTCATCAGCATGATTTAGTTAGGGTTATTATAGATAGAATGACCAAGTCAGCTTATTTCCTTCTAGTTTGTATCTCTTATTTAGCCGAGGATTATGCCAAACTCTATATTAGGGACTTTGTCAAATTACACAGTGTTCTATTATGTATCATCTCAGACATAGGTACACATTTCACCTCTCACTTTTGGAAAGCATTCTAAAAGGGTCTTGGTACCTAAGTCCTTCTCAGTATATTATTTCATCTTCAAAAAGATGGCCAAGCAGAGGGGACCATTCAGACTCTTAAAGATATGCTAAGGGTGTGTGCATTTTATTTTAAAGGAAGTTGGGACGACCACTTGCCCTTGATTGAGTTTGCATAACACAATAAAAATCATTCGAGTATTCAGATGGCTCCATTCAAAGCTCTCTATGGTAGGAGGTGTAGATCTCTAGTCGGTTGGTTCAAAGTTAGTGAGGCCTCAATCATCAGTCCTGACTTGGTATTCGATGCCTTTGAGAAAGTTCAGTTGATCAGAGAGAGACTTCGAGCTACTCAGAGCCGACAGATGTCCTATGCAGATGTTTGTAGAAAGGATCTCGACTTTGAGTTCAATGACTATCTCTATCTCAAAATCTTTCTTATGAAGGGAGTGAAGAGCTTTGGAAAGAAAGGAAAACTTAGTCCCCATTATGTCGGTCCCTTCAGGATTCTCAGTCGCTTTGGCAAGGTAGCTTATGAGCTCGAATTACCTTCAAATCTAGCCTCAGTTCATTCGATTTTCCATGTCTCCTTGCTCAAGAAGTACATAGGTGACCCTGTAGTTATAGTCCCTATTCATAACATTGATGTTCAGGACAACCTCTCTAATGAAGAGATTCCCATCAAAATTTTAGACTATCCAATTTGTAGGCTAAGGAACAAAGAAGTCCCTCTAGTCAAAGTCCTTTGGCAAAATTATTCCATTGAGGGAGCTATTTGGGAAGCAGAAGTAGACATGCATACCAAGTACCCTCACCTTTTCTTCGCCAACCCAGATCAAGCTCAAGGTAACAGTCCTCCTTAACCTTATTTAGTTTCATGTTCAGCATTTAATGCAACTTGATATTTCATTTCATGTTCATGTTCCATCACAAATTTGGTATCAATTACCATTACATATTCAGCCATGCATATATGTATCAGTCCAGTAAATAATCATGCATCAGATATGCATTCTCATTGCGAGAACCTCAGTCAGACATTCATGAATCAGTTACACGTGCATCAGATATGCATGTTAAGTATAATGCATTCAGTTTGTCAGTCATAAGATCATATTCCAGCTACTCCTGTTTGGATTATATTTTCCCACCTCAGTCAGTTCTATTTGAGGATGAATGTTCTCAAGGGGGAGATATTGTAATACCCGTGCCTTTTTCTAAGCTAGAAATCATCTTAAGGATGCTAGGATTTACTTTGAAATGTAAAACTATCTTTTTACACGTGGTATTTTTGAGATTTTCATATTCTACCACATGGGATATTGAGTATGCTTTCCAACAGTAACAATTCTGTCCAAATCCAACCTCAGACGAGGAAGTTATCGATATTTTACTTGGAACGATCAAAAATGCCCATGTATGATGGCCAAGTTGACTGAACACCACATAAGTGACAGACCGCCACTTTGACTATCATAGCCAAGGCAGTTGAGTCACGTACTGGATAAGGATTGATAGATGAGTTGACAGACCGTAAAAGTTGTGACGAACCATCATGCAGGCCATCAACTCTTATCCTGTGAACCCCATTTCTGGTCCACATCTGATGAGCTAAGTGATGGACCATCAAGTGTCTGACGGACCATAATTTGGACCGTCACACGCCACGCTCAGTTTATTTTCATGTCATGTTAACAGAGGTATTTTGGTCACTTATCACTCGCCTACATATACCTAGATAAGTTTGAATTCAACCACTATGCTCATTATTATTTCACAAACAAAAACTAGGGCTTCTCTCAGAATGTAATCCCCAAGTACAAGACCCAACTTCTTCAAGAATCAAAGGATTTCAAATCCTTCAAGTTCAAAAACATGAAGAACCTTTAGTCAGGTATGCGTAGTGTTCATCTATGGACCTCTTTCGTTCATAGAGTTCAAGAACCATGCTTTTAAATGAGAAACTTTGATTTCCTTTTTGTTATGTGATGTTGTTCATGTTAATGATCATTTTTTAAGCTTCAAGATATTAATTTAAGTTGACTTCCGTGATATATGCATGTTTATAGTGAAAACCCATGAATTTGGGTGATTTAAGATTATTAAACCTGTTGAGAAAACCTATATCCCAAAGTGTGCATGGAAGGTGTTTGTTAAAATTCCTAGAATGCTAAAAATCATGTTCCCATGATCCCATTGTTTTTAAATGACAAGCTATGTCAACTCTTAAGATGATTCCACATGAACTTCCATGTTATTGATATGTGTTGCAAGTATGATTATGCAATGAACATGATATTAAGATTGTGCAAGTACTTCCATGTGATATAAAATCCTTTCCATGCAATACATGGTTAATAACCATGCTTAGTATGAAATCCCTTAAGTACGATATTATGAATTGTGGACTCAGATCTTGTGAACAAGTCATGTCATGCGTGTCAGTTTTCTTCCGTCGAGTCCTGGGGGTATTCATACCCAAAACACATAGCTGTGTACCTAGAGCTATGTAATGTCATCACGATGATCTTAGTCAAACCATAATCTATAGAACTTAGTCAGTCATGTGACTCAGGAAACCTCAGAAATCTCATGATCTTAGTAAATTCTCAAAGAGCAGTACTATTCTGTCAGTCAACGGATGTCAGTTATTCAGTCCATGTATAATCAGTTAGATCATGTCCAGTCTCTTTAAATGGGAGTAGAAGTTAGCACCAGGTGAACCCAAGGATGCGAAATCACCAGCCAGTTTAGGGTATAATTCTTAGCAGTCATCCTTGTGTTCTAGAACTACATAGTTAGCGTAGGTTGAGACATCTTAACCTTTTAGACTAGGGTTGATGAGTTGGCATAACCTGTTAGTTAAGGGTTCCCACTATTCTTATTTTAGTACCTGCCAATTGAGGGTCATTCACAACTGTCCTTACCAATGGGGCGGTATTGACACCCCTTCAGTCAAGGCAGAGACTAGACCCCAACTTAGCTATATGCATTATTGGGGCATGTCAGTTAAATAACTATCTCCTATAGTTTCAGACTCAATCTCAGTAAAAGAACTCAGACAGTTCTTTAGATACCAGTATACCAGTACTGTTAGATAAAGTCAAATTCAGTTATAGTATAGAACTCAGATAGTTCCATCAAACGCAAGACTGTTAGACACAGTCACCCATGTATTTAGAACTATAGTATCAGTCATGATCAGTTATTATTAAACTATGTATTAGCATAGAGATTTTGCTATAACGTATTCATGATCTCAATTTCTATGTATGCATGTTTGCACTCTCACGTTCATATCAGTCAGTTAGTTAGCATTGTTCATAGATGTAACCCTATTTATGTTCAGCCTACCTCACTCGTATTCTTAGTACTCTAGTTGTACTGACGTATTCGTGCTATGGTGCTTTCCTTATATGCTACACCATATGTTCAGAGACTTGAGTTCCAGACTAGCAGTAGCAGTCACTTTCCAGTTTACAGATTATTAATGAGTCCTCTTCATTTAAGGATAATATGATTTGATTTATTCATTTATTATTTCTGTTAGCTATCAGTTTATAGATTTAGTTAGAGATATGTTCCTTCAACTTTTTATTCCGATAGTGTTTAGAGACTTTCAGATTTAGTTTAGATTTGATTCATTTTTTAGTTGTTTTGGGTATCTTTCACCCATATGGATGTTATTTTACTAGATTCTTTATTCAGTTGAACCTTATGGCCTATATGTTCATGTTTTCTACATTATTATGATATATATTGTAGTATACAGGTACAGATATCATTCATGGGTTAGCTTGTGGTCCTTCAAGGTCATAAGCACCATTTAGCATTCCAGCTCAAAAAATCGAGGCGTTACACCAGCTATCCTAATCCGTATAAAATAACACTTGCAAGTTTAATACACAAGAGGACAAAAACTGGGCAAACAACACATGCTAATTGTATTGAATTTTGAACATCCAGGGACCTGGTCCCTTGCAGTTAGTTGCTTATCATCAAAACTACATATAGAAAATCAGATAAGTGGATGAACTTATATATATTGAATTAGAGAGTAAACACTATTTGGTTTAAAATTCTTAAGTGGACAAGTTGTTGATTGGTCTTCAAACATACCTGGAATTAATGAATATGGTTAGAAATGCTTAAACTAACAAGTTGTTGATTGCTCTATAGACATATTTTTTATTGATGAATGTAGTTAGTAATACATATATGAATAAGTTACTGTTTGGTCTTCAGACATACTTATATTTTGTAGTAGTTGATTATTGATACTTAAATGTCATGAATTGTTATTATATAGTGTGCTACTAATGTTAGTACATTGTGATGAAACCTAAGAGATTTTTTAATTCATAAAATATAGATAATTTAATTGATAAGGATGGGGTGCGATGAGCTTAAATAAAATAATCTAAGTGAACGAACTTTCCCATTTTTTTAACAGTTATGTATTTCTACCTCATTCCAGCAAGCTTACTAGACTTTGACTTAGAGGGTGTAAGGTGAAGTTTTCTATGGGTTTGGTTGCTGAACGATCAAAATATTTGATGAGTGCATATTAAATTTGATTTTTTTGTTGTTTTAACTACTTCAGGGTTCTTGGTAGGGTTTAAGAAAGTAGTATTGTCAGTCACTTGGATTTATTAGTGAAAGAGAGTAAGAAGGACCTGTTTGATTTAGAGGAGGCTAAGAGTAATGAATTGAGACTTAGAATGACAAATAGCTTGATTTAATAATTTTAAGAGGTGACTCTTGTCATCAATCGATGTTTTTTTGAAATGACATGTTTGATCCTAAAAGGTGCAACTCTTTATTTTGCAAAATAATTAATATCTTTTATTTAGAGAAGGAAAAATACATTCTTTCTAGACAACATTTATGATTATTAAAGTATACTGTAGCGATACAAACCCGAGAGATAAGACCAGGTCCCTTTCCTTTTTGAGTGAATATTAAAATTTCTACAAGTCAGATTTGTCCACTTTCAAATTTGTTTGTGTATACCTGTAATGGTATGGTAGTGAGTTAAAATAATATGCACTTACTTTTACAAGGATGTTTGTTTCCTTATCATAGCTACTTTTGTGAAGGGACATTAATTCATGTATTAGGTTAAATTAGTATCATGTTTTAATCTCTGCTAACCCCTTTTATCTCAAAACTTGTTCCCCAAGAAGATTTAAGGACCAGCTCCCATACTTGACTTTATTCAAGCTGTTGAGTCTTCTCCATCTGAGATGAGTTTCCTAGGGTCCGGATCCAGGAGAATCAAGACTTATCTACAATGTTCATCCTTTTGATCAATAATTCTAGCACCATAAAGGATCAATAATTTTCCTGACTAATCCGTAACTACATGCACCTCTTACATCAATGCACAAAATTCTTTTGTAGATCCTTCTCCAATGTATTTTCATTCATCAAATCTTAAGGTCATTTTATTCCTTTCTTTTAAACACAAACTTTACAAAACCCCCTCTTTTCATGACATCATCCTTCATAAGCTAAGGACTAGGTCCTTAAGATGAACTTTTTATAATAAGACACCTTCGCCTGATGTGTCTTGATAGAGAAAACACAGTCAAAACTTCCATCATTGGTCTTTTAACCCTTTCAACAAATGAGCTATTCCTTATTGTAATCCCTTCCCATGATTGGATTCATGGAAAAAAGTTAGATTTGAGAACCCAATTGAGTTTGAGTTCCCAGTAAGAAGACAATGGTCTTATCAGAACATTCTTGGCCCATCTAGGAAATAAATTCTTATTCAAATAATTAAACCTATTTGGCTGTGTATTCTCCTATTTACCATATCTGAATTTGTTCATTTTAGCAGATATCCATTTTTGTCAACTTCTCTTAGTGTGCCTATCTTTTCCATAATGATTTCACATAGGTTTGGGAGCCTTATTTTTGGAATCATTGATAATCTTTCCTTGCCACCTAGTAGGTTGGAATTCTCTTTGATATCCTAGTACTTTTCCATCATTAACGCCCTGACTGATTAGATTATAAAGAGTTTGTGAAGAAATAGTTGACTTAAGAGATTTATTCAATTCTTCTTTTAAGAGGACCAGGTCCCTCTCAAACTTTTCATTCCTTTGAAGTATAGACAATTTATTTTTGAGAATCCCTCAGCATTTTCTCAAGATCATTAAAGCCTTAAAGCTTCTTGCTTCCCCTTTTGAAATACCCCACTTACCATATTTAGATTACTTATTAAACTCAGATTTTTAGATTGTATTATTTTGAACAACTCTTTAATTTTAGACTTTTGTAAATAGAAAGTAATCATCTTATGCTCTTGATTCTATACTTCTTATTCCAAGGCATTCTTCTATGTAGTTAGTTCACATACAGACTCAATCAAGACATCATCAAGCCTTTTCATCTTGCTAGTAGTATAATTATCTATATTCTCCTTCATATTAGAAGGAGTTACCTCTATCATAGATAACTATATTGTCTTCTACTACTAGTATAGAAATATCTCTAGTGTTTTTATCTTTACCTAATTCACTGGAAGAGTCTCCTAGGCTGCTAGAGCTTGCTTTACAGCATATTCAATTGCTGCCTTCCTTCTTGAATTATCAATGAACTGGTCCTTTTTCTTTCTTTTGTCACTAATAGTCTTGAGGTAATCCTGATAATCCACTTCGTGCATGGGACAGTCCTTATTAAAATGCTCAGGACTTCCATATTCTTGACAATCCTCAACATTACCTTTTCTTTCACTATTGTTTTCTCTTCTTTAGAACTCACCACTCTTCTTTATGGCACTAACAATTCATTTTGCCAAATAGGTAACATCAGTATCATTTTCATCTGGATCATGTTTGGAAGATTTTAATATCAAGAATTTTTCCCTTTTTATCATTCTTATCCAACTTTTTCTTCTTCTTGAGCTAATAAGTTTCTACGTTTCTAATCAATTTATCCATGGTGAGGGTCTTCAGGTTTTAGGCATCAGTTATGGCGTCTACTTTTTTTTAATAGTACATAGGAAGAACACCATGAGTTTTTCTTAATTTCTTATAAAATGGAATCATTCTCCCAGACGGTGAAGCTCATTTGTGATAGAAGTGAATCTTGTATACATTTCTTAGATTATTCCTCCTTCTTTCATTGTGAAGGTTTAATACTGAGTAGTTAACATGTCTACTTTAGAATCCTTCACATTAGTGGTACCTTCATGTGTAGTCCTCAATCAATCCTAGATATTTTTGGCATTTTCACAGGTTGAGATCCTATTATATTCATCAGGCCCTATACCACAGACTAGAGATTTTTTGTCCTTGTAGTTTTTCTCAACCTTCCTTTTATCTTCATCATCATATTCTCTCCTACTTTTTACTTTCATTCTTGTTATTTCTCATTCTTTGTCTTTCTTTAACTATAACATGAGTAACATCAAAAATTATGTCTATAAGTCCACTCTCTTCAGCCATAATAAAGTAATACATCTTAGTTTTCCACCACCCATAATACTGCTTATTGAATATTTGTGGTTTAGTGGTAGGTTGCTCTTATTCTAGATTAGGTAGAGAAGCCATGATAACCAAAAATTAGGTGTGAACCTTTTAGAGTGACGTTGCTCTAATACAAATTGATGAAATATTTACGGGTCACACCACACAGTAAGGGGCTAGGTCCTTTAAGCTTAGTCACAGGAAATAGAGCACAAAAAGAACCAGTAAGCGATAATGAAGGAAGAGAAAAAACACATGCTTTTTTACGTGGAAACCAAGGAAGATAGAAACTATGACTTGCCCTTACAAGCACCAAATAAATCCACTATAACTAACCTATTGATTATAGTCCAGATTTAAGCCTACCTCTAGGATAGTTTTGTTGTTGCAACTCTACTACAACCTTATCATGGTAACTCTACTGCCAAGGACCCTTTCTACTGATTAAGTCTAATCAGTCTCGAAACTTAGGTAACTCTACCAAAGAACTCTTAAAAAAATACTACTCTTATAGCATGAGTATTTCAATTACACATTAGTACTCACTCAAGAACAGTTTTAATTTAAGCTCACCTAAATTTTAAAGAACTTGAGCAGTGTTGAAAAGGGATTTTTGCTACCTCTCTTTCTCTTTTTAATTGCAAAAAATAATTTAATGAAGAGGCTTCTATTTTATTTTATAGATGTGTGATGATTAGGGATGAAAACTCATTTGACCAACTATCCTAATCAATGAAAAATAGTACTTGCAAGTTTATTACACAAGAGGAAAAAAATTGTACAGACAACGCATGCCAACTATACTGAATATTATGCATTAAGGAACTTCGTCCCTTGCTGTTAGTTGGTCATCATCAAAACTACATATTGCAGATCAGATTAATTAATGAACGTATGTATATTGAATTAGTGTGTACTCTAATTGGTTAAAATGCTTATATTAACAAGTTGTTGATTGATCTTCGAACTTACTTATAATTAATGAATATGGTTAGAATTGCTTATATTAACAAGTCATTGATTAGTCTGTAGACATACTTTTAATTGATGAATGTGGTTAGTAATACATATGTAATTAATTTATTGATTAGTCTTTAGACATACTTATATTTTGTAACAGTTTATTATTGATACTTGAATATCATGAAATGTTATTATATTGTTTGCCAATAACCTGAGTACATTATGATGAATCCTAAGAGATTATTTAATTCTTAAAATATAGATAGTTCAATTACTGAGTATTTGGTGCCACGATATTATATGGATTTGGTTATTTATGTGATTGTTAATGATTGGATGCCATGAGCTGCTATAGTACATAGACTCTTACATCTTATGTAGGTCATGACTGTGTACAAATTAAAAAAGATGTTGTGATGGTTGTGATTATTATTGTGATATTTGGAGGAGAAAGACCCATGTTTTTATATGTTAATTATTTATTAATATATTAGAAGGTCAGGTATTGTGTTGGTATAGTACATAGATGAACTTGGTCCCCTATAGTTCATGACTATTGGGAAGATAAGTCTCTTTAGAATATGTGTATAGATTTAGTATATGGAGTAAGGTGATATTGTTGATAATAGATAATGAACTAGTGATGTTCTAAATTATAATGCTGAGATATATAAGTTACATCATGTTATGGTTATTGTTTTCATGGTTTTTTGTAAAGTGGTTTTCTCTCTTATTACTTTTGTGATTGTTGAACTTGTTGACTTTATCAAACTTCTTTCTATTGTGATGTTACGGCTATAATTTTAGACTAGAGGCTATGTTAATAGTGGGAATGATTTATAGGCTCTCATTGTAAGTTTTGTGTGGTTAATTTGTTTGTTGATTTGATTGAATCATTGTTTTGTATGAGTATTAATATTTGTGTTGTTAATTAGTTTTAAATAGGAATGTATTATGGTTTAGAGTAACGAAATTGGCTTAGTGAGTTAAACTAGGTAATCGATATGGATGACAGAGTTTTAAATGTGACAATATGAAACCTAATTTGGTGTTAAGTGACTTACTTAAAATTGTCATGATTTTATTAATTTTTACATAATTTTATGGGATACCAATGATGCCTAGAAGTACATATGGTTTACTGATACTACTATTACTATATCCGCTTTCTGCGATACAGATATATTTCAATTTATAATGAGTTACTTGTGTGGAACAGTGGTCATTCAACATCAAGTTTTGCATATATTTTGATGGAAGTCGGATCTTTTCTTATTGTTGTTCTCAATATACTAGTTCTTGTACATTTCTAGACTAGGTCTTGGATAATACTATAAGTTATTGATCATGTATATAAATATTTTTAAAGATCTTTGATTTGTATGATGATATCTACTTATATATTTGTATTTCTTAACTACAATATGTCTTTTACTTGAATTTCCAAATAGTCATTGGTTGGGAGGTAGATGTCCTATATAGTTAGAATAAAGTAGCTACCCATATGATCTCATAATTTTGATTGTAAAAATTGATATCAGATCACTAAGTTAACTATCTCACATATATAAGTACAATGTCGAGTATAGTCTTATGGATTAGTGTGTACATGTCCACATCAAATCCTCAAAGAGCTATATGGCATCTAGGATTTATTCCATTTCTTCTTTCCCATCATCTTACCTCGGTTGATGTCTACCTAGGTTGAGCCTAAATAGTAGTTAGCCAATTATAATTGGTATCTCTAAACCTACAATTAGAATCTAGTAATTTCCAATTGGTATTTTAGAAGTTTTTGACTTGAACTTAGTCATTTCCAATTGCTATTTGTCCAAAGGAGTTGGGATCTATAATTTTTGTTTGAGTTATGGTGAATTTTTTGTGTTAAACTTATACTTTTGAACATTTATAGTAAGAAATTTATTTATATTTGGTTTATGATGATGTATTGTGTATTGATATACACTAATATATTTATGTGTTGATTGTATGAACTATGGTGAAATTAATTGGTTACTTGTTTCTTGGGAAGTTAATAAACTAGCATAAGATATGATTGTGATAAATTGTGGTATGTTATAATGATGATAAATTGTTCTTTGGATTGGCCAAATAATGAATGAGAATTCTATTCTTTTAATTGGCAGTTATGATATATTATACAAATTAAGGTTAATAGGTTATAGAGGGTCCTGTATGAATGAGACAATAGGTATTTAGGTCTGTACCAATTCCATGTTATGGTAAAATAAATGAAAATATTTAGCATTTAATAGTATTCCTTGAGTATGGTATACATGAACTACTAAGGCTTGTGAATCAAGTTAACTTAATTATGATTCATGATCCTTAGTTCTAGGGTTGATTGATGAACTAAAGTTATTGTATGTGTTTGTGCATGTTCACACCACTCTCATTATTATGTGATATTTATTGGTTGGTATTTCTCATTAAGTTAACTGTGAAATTCATATTCTTATTATGTTGGTGGGAAATGGTTTCGACAAGCGTTAGTACGATGATAGAAAACGTTTTAGGTGAGTGTTATTGTAAATTCAGCTATAGTTAGAACGAGACTAATGACTAAATATGTCCAATAGGTGACATTTGTGTCGTTGATGGTTAGACAATGATTATCTATAGATAACTTTCATGTATTCATCTTTATGAATTTGATTGATATGAATGACAGCTACCACTATTATTTTGTGGTACTTGATTTTTATTTTGCTGAATAAACATGATTTAAGTGAAGATGCTCTACATTTTGGAGTCAAATCAATAATCTGTATTAATGTAGAAAAGAAGGTATGTGTTCATGAAATAGATGTAATTAAATTGATGTGATCTCAAATAGAATAGATTGATGAGAGTTGTGGTGGAGAATTTATTTATTAATGAAAATCATAGTTTTGTGTTTGTAATTTAGGTAATTTATTCTTCTGTGATGAAAAATAAGGTGTGAAAATGATTCATAATATAGATGTCCCCAGGGAAAACATGATGTAGTGTTTGGTGGTATTGTATTTGTTATATTACTAGTTATGGTATAAGAGCTCAAGTAAAGTTTTTGTTATGATGAAAGTAGATAAAATCTAATTCTAGGGCAGGTTCTAATGGGCATTTGATGTGCGTGAGTGAGAGAATATTAGTATCTCATAGTGTAGCGTTTGATGGTTTCATAGTGGTATTATGATAGTTAAGGGAAATAGTAGCCCATAGAAACTTTTAGAGAGAGAAATGAGTTTATATAACCCTAGTTATGGCATTTACTGTGATAGGACAAATCTGAGTTGTCATAATTTTAGGTGTGTATTATTTTAATGCCAGAAAAATGGGTCCCAAGATGTCACATGGTACTTAGGACCACAAGTGATCCCAAGCTAACCCTTGTAATGGCATATTGCTAATCAACTGATTTACATATGTATAAAATGACTGAAGTTACTGTGTGAAAATATAATCATGATGAAATCTAGAAAAAATACAATATTGATACAATTTTACATTCTGGTGAAACTGAAATTGCATGGCTGACTCTGACTGGCATTTGTGAAGCCTCTACTATACTGACTATAGATAGCTGGGATTTGGCCCCAACTTCCACTAATAAATACATATGAGTAAAAAGGTAAAGTACATAAATAACATCTAACTGAAGTCCCTGGTGTAAGAGGACTCATCATCTGTTGGCTAGAATCTGCAACTATCTGATCATGATGTATGAACTGGAACTAAACTGGTACCTACATTATTAAACAACATAGCACATAGTCCTATATATGGATTAGTATTTTTGGAATGTATTTAGCATATGGGATGAATACATAAGTAAAATAATATCTCAATGTTCATATAAACTTGTAAAATTATGCATGCTAAGTATAAATGACTCACATTGGCTGGAATATCTGAAAGCTGAAAATCATGAATCATGAATGATAAATTATACTGTATAAATCATTTGAGTCATAACACTTAGTTCTAAGAATTGTACTTTTACTCTTTCTGCCAGTGGACTAAGTATTTCTGAAGTTAAGTTTATTTTCAAATCATGCAGGCTAAGTGAAAAAGGACTCACCTTTGTATCTATAAACTAAAAGATGAAATCTCATAGCTAATGACTTATGTAAAAGAATTTCTACATAAAATCGTGAGCCTTTACACTTTGTTTCTAAAAGTTGTTCTGTTATTCTTTTTTAGGACTTAGTCTTTAGGGAGGTTCTTCTAACCGACATACAGTATATGATATATCATAGTGTCCAACGTCTAGTTCTCCTAAGGTGAAAAACTCATGTTGGGGAAAGGTGTCGTACTCTTGCAAAGGAATACTACCTAAGCTAAGTGATGACATAATGTATCTGTATCCATATACAAATGGAATATAATCTAAATCTATACCTATGTTGGCTTGTAGTTCTGGGGAAGTAGGATACGCTAAACCAATACTTCCCGCTCGGTGCTAAATACTACTCCCTTTAATCTGTATGCCCAATCTATAGGAAATCCACTTTAAAACTAGCATAAGGGTTTAGTATGAAAACCAGTTATGCATCGGTTTACTTTAAACCATAATCAAAACTATTAACAAATTCGTAAAGTTGATTTAATATCTAAGCTGAGGGTAAAAAGATCAAATCATGTTCAAAATCTGAGTATAAACTAATCATAGGATGATTGAAAACATAATCTTCTTGAAATACTAATATTCAAACTAGGGCTTAATAACCCTTTCTTTAAATTCATGTCAAATAAAAATAATACCGTATGCTTAATAATCTTCTTGAAATACTTCAATAATTTCAGTCAAGATAATGAAATCAAAATCACAATATGAATCTTATGGATCAAAACATGAGCATGCAAAATCTTGATGCACTAAAACCTTTGAATCTCATGCATTCTTTCATATAACTTACAACATAATATCATGCTTAAATCTCAATTGAAAATCTTTAAATCAAGCATAAATAAAGAAGAACAAGCATGCACTTTAACACTTAAATCACTGTACAAATCCATAAACTCAAAACAGGATAAGTTGGGTATGTTCCCTAATTGCAATATACGTAAATTCAAATTTAAAACTAGTTTTGGGCACAAGGATGAAAAAGTATCCTTGTTCAAAACCCCACATACCTTATTTGATAAATTGAATGTGAAAGTTTGAACTTTAAATCTCTAATGATATTCTTGAAGCTTATTATTGAAGTTCGTGAACCCGAAAGGTTGGATTATTAACTTTGTTGGTGAAAATTTAGTGGAGTTCATGGTGTTCTTGAAGGGGCTAGGGTTTTCTTTGACAAAAAGAGATGAATTATGATGTATCTAATGCTTTTCCAGATTAAATTAAGTGTTATGGATGGTTTTGGGTGAGGGAAAGTGACCAAAGTGACCCTAGACCCCTTAGGAACATAAATAGCGTGTGAAATAGTTTTGGAACGCGATTGCAATTGCGTCGTGTCACGTCCCAATCGTGTCGTCTTACTAGCTCACACAGAAAATGCCATAACTTTTTGTTCAGGCATCAGATTAAGGCTAAATTGGTATCGTTGGAAAGCTAATTCAATTATCTACAATTTAGTGGGTCTTGAGATTCAAAATTCTATGTATATAAATAGTTATATAGGTTTAAATTAGACCCTTCTAGAATCTAATACCAAACTTTGGATTAATCAAAGGCTCTAACCTCAACTTTGTTCTAAGTGATTCTTATGAATATTTTTCACCTCGAAAGCACATCAAACATAAGGATAAAGATTATAAAACTTATATTTACGTAGGAATAATTTGTATTTTAGCTTATACACGTGGGAACAACCTTTCAATGAGTAGCCCAAAAATACGGGTATTACATTATCACCCCCTTAGGAATATTCATCCTCAAATGAGGCTGATTAGACAGAGGGTACTAAGGCAACTGTGATTATATTATGAACATGCATGACTAAGAACTTGATTGCATAACTAATCGTTAAACATGATACAGGAATTGAATATCATGAACTGAACTAATTTCTAGACTACATGCAATGACATGAGAATGCTCATAAGGCTGAGATAGGAACGACAGAGTCGACTTGTTAGTAACCATTACCTTAGGCTAGATCTAGTTTCATGAAGAATGGATGAAAAGATTAGGACATGAATTCTCGAAGTATTACAATAAATCTCCCCCTTGGGATATTTTGTCCCTCGAATAATATTGACTTAGCTAAAATACTAAGGAAAGACGGAGATGATGCACGGGACACTTACGAACTGAATCATGATAGAATATCAGGAATTTGAAACTGATGCATGATGCATAAAATGAGCTGAATTCACAAATTACATGGATGCAAACAAACTACCTATTGATATGGCCATATTTATGAGATTTTGGATAGTAAGACTAGATGGAAGCTTGGAAATCTATAGGAGCTTATCTGATTGATTGCTAAATAGGATAACAGCTTATATGGTCTAGATCATACTGACTACCCTTACTCAAATAGAGTATTTCTTTAACACTCTTCTATGAAATTCTGATAATATTAGGGAGTGAAGAATCTTGGGCATGATCTGAACAAGACATCTGACTAAGGAATCACAACATTTATACAACTCTATAACTTCGAACATAGGCATATAAATCGTAAGCTAGGATACAATTACTAGGCCATAGGCAATGCAACTTCTTACTTTCAAGCTTAGCAACACTTCTAAAATACTCCCTCAACTATACTATTCCCATTAAATATCATATTCATTGATTCAACTTCTAATTCTCACATAGTCATTCCTCAATCCATCTACTAATGTCTAACCTAAACTAAGTCCTCTCAGCATGATCAAGCCTACCCAAAATCACAAGGTACAACATATAACAATATAACTGAACTGGACTACCGACGAGATAAGTGATGTGCCACATTGCTCTACCAATGCGATATGTGACACGTCGTGTTGCTCCCTACCAACGCGACATGTGGCGCACCACGGTGATATCACATTGTCTCACTATTTTTACCATCCAAATAGGTATCAAACCTCACCCAAAAAATCTGAAACTTACAAAAGATGTGCTATCGACAACCCCAATCATAAATTAACTTAAAGATTTACATTCTAAGGTCAGGAAGGTTAGAAACTATCGCGCACTACATTCATCCACTTATACACCAACATGACATTCAAGCCTATTGTTATAACCTCATATGAACGTCTAAACAAACACCCATAATAGCATACTCCTCATATTCTCTAAACTCTATCAAAACAACTCCAATACACAACCCCAAGAGCATACACACACAAATTTCAACTAACCACAACATGTATCAAAGACTAGGCCTCAATCTTACTTCACACTTATAGAATTAGCTAAAACAAACATACAATGATCTTTCATCAACAAGAAATATTTACTCATAACCACTATCATTACATAAGGAGCGGTCACTACAAGTTTAGAACATGACACCTTACAGCATGAAGGATAGTATATATAACTTGATTCATAACGAAGGCTTGAGAAATAGAGGATCAATATCATGGATTCATCAAAGAGGTCTAAATTAAGGGCATACATGGAAATAAGATGAATTTCACAGATCATTAGGAGTATAGCACTAGTTATGGGATTTGAGCATACTATAAAGTATGAGTACATGAGTTATGAGCAGCATGACCTGGGTTTGGAGTTCATAAATTCCAAGAATATGATTCGTACTGCTGAATGAACTAGAACTCCTCATACTGGGGACTAGGAGAGTACATGATTTTCTATGACATACATGAACAAAAATATTATCATGGAGTTAAATTATAAGGCATGAGTAGATATCGTGATGACTGAAGTACTAATATTGAAATAAGAATGAGTCAGGCATCTTCCTCCTACACTGGCAGCACTACTAGAATCTGAGAATCTAACTTGGTTACTTATCCTATCATCTCCCCCTTAGCTTTAAGTCATCATTATAAGTCTGTGGAACCTCTTTACTTAACTCTAACGAAAATGCAACCACTTTACTCTATATCCTGGGGTATAACAGTAAACATAAATATATAGAATTTAACTAAAAGACTATACCTAAAAGTGTAAAGACCACAACTAATACTTCCTTCTGAGATACAACTCTATCTTTCTGTAGCCCAATAGTTATCATATAATACTTGAACACTTACTAACTTAGAATCTCCATGAGTATCCCCATAGCTGGAGTGCATACCATCTTGTGCTTCTGCTCTTATTTCTATTAGCTCAATCTTCAAACACTCAAACTTAGATTCTAACACTTAACATGGATATCACCAAACCATTAATGCACCATACTACTTTTTTCATAGCCTACTAATATCATGCCTCTAAAATTTTAGTTCTAAACCATGATAATCAAGATCATATCAAAAGGCTCAACATCATCAATTTTAACTCCTTAACTTAGTTATAAAGAATGCCATGCATTATATAACTAGCCTTCTTCCACTTAGCAATTCAAGAGTACTATTAACCACACTTGATATTTAATAACCTTATAAAATAATGCAACCACATATCACCTTGGGCACACCTCTATATCATACCTATTACATCATACTTAATCTCAAATTAATAAAGTTAAATTCTTACAATCACTATTCTTACAATCACTATTTCAAACTTATTAGTTCACCTTCATATAACTAGCATCACTAACCAAGCAACCATTAAATCCACCTTGATGATCATCCACTATTAAAACTTAATGTGTAGGGATAGGCATGATTAACAACCCAACCGCACATACTATTCTCACTTGGAAACTATAAAACAAGACATCAAAAAACACTAGTCCATTAGAACCCTATAATATTAACACCAAAAATGTATGACGTTTCACCTATATTTTTCATCTCAAAAGTAGATGATAACCACTATTTCATTTCTTTTACATACCCAATGTCAATTGCAGCTATAAGTATGTCATCTATATATAATGACAAGATCACAAGCTTATATTTAGATCTTTTGATGTATACATAATGATTTTCATGAATCATAGAAAAATCTTATTGAATTATCACATCATGGAAACGTAAGTATCATCGTCTAGAAGATTGTATCAGGCAATAAATTGACCTATGAATTCAACATACTTTATTTTGTACCCTTTCCAAAAAACATACTGATTGTTTCATATAGATTTCTTCTTTTAGTTTTCCATTGAGAAAAGCAGTTTTCACATCCATTTGATGCAATTAAAAATCCAAAATATCCACTATAGGCAAAATTACTCTTATTGTAGTAAAACATACAATAGATGAAAATGTTTATTCATAATCAATTCCTTACTATTATGTGTACCCCTTAGATATTTGGCGAGCTTTACATCATTAGATACTACAATCTTCCTTATTCTTAAATTTACGAATCCACTTATTTTCAATAGCTTTTTGGATTATAGATATATCAACCAATTCACAAACATGGTTAAATTTAATTAAATATATCTCCTCCTCTATTGCTTTGAACCATTTTTATTTAGTGGGACATTTAAGATCCTCATTTATATTTCTCGACTCTTCATCATCTTTTGTAACTATAAATTTTTCCCCTTCTATCACAAATCGATGACGAAAAATTTATGGATGAATTGTTCATCGAGGTTGAGATTGAAAAATTATTTAATTAATTGATATGTTACTCTTTCAAGGACTAGAAATATCACTAGGATTTGTGGAAATAGGAACCGATCCATTATCATTATCATGACTTCCAGTCAAATCCATTGTCATAACCCAAGCCAATTTCTTAGGTTATGGTCGCACTACTTTAACCCACAAGTAGGTAAGCCAAATAGTAGCCCAAAATTATAGTAATGGGATCATTGGTGAAAGACATAAGAAATACAGGGAAAGAAGCATATAACTAGATTGTATATAGGTAAATATAGGTGCAAAATACTTTATAAAAGTGGAGAATGAGTAAAGTGAGCGAAGATTATCATGTGAGCTGGTAAGGTCAGCACAAGAGATGAGTACTGAATGATGTCAATATATAGATAATCTTAAAAGTAAGGACTATCTAAAAATAGTAGAGGACTATCTAAAAATAGTAGAAGCAGAGAAGACCAACTTTGTCTTTGAAAGATCGCCCTATTTTTGAGTCCTAAATAAAATTAGATGTATCATCAACGACGATGACTAACACTCGAATCTGCATCAGAAAAATATGCAAAAATAAAGTATAAGTACTAAGACAATAGGTACCGAGTAGACATCATTGCCTTACTGAGTTAAATATAATAAAAACATAATAAGATGTAAAAATATAAACTAAAGTCAAGGATAATGGGAAAACATGAAATAATACTCTGGCTGACAGATAATAAATAACGAGGTAAATAAAGTCGAAGAAATACAAGCTACAACTGCAAACTTGGGGCCCCATAATCCTACAAGGCACAAATAAGAGAAAGATAATACAATTGAGCCCCCATAAGTCTGATGGATATAATCAAGAGGGAATCACTAACAATAGTATAATTATAAAGTCATCTACAATTGAAGCCTTACCTATAAACCCTTTTTATACCATAACCACTAAACTCAAATCGGACACTTAACATCATAAGTGAACCATAAATGTTAAACAAGAACTAGAAACTAATATCATAGATTCGAAACTCAAACCAGGAAATCAGTATCATAAGTGAATAGTAAGCATAGGACTCAAATACGTCTATAAAGTTAGTAAGTCTAGTAAGGAGTTAGAAAGATGTCTAAATTATACTAAGGATCAAGAATATTCATAAGGCAATGAACAACGCCTGCTAAGTCTCCAAGGAGATAATTAGGAAATTTGACCTAAAAGAGGGCCTTGCGGGGCCTACTACTACACCCCAAAGGTCCATAGTAAGGTAATTACTACCCAAAAATTAGACTAAGGCTTCTAAGCTCTACTAATAGGAGTTAAATAAGTCTAAATAAGTCCTAAGGCAACAATATACCTCAAGAGAAGGAGGAATGGGTCAATTATATCTAAAAATGAGGTCAATTATATCTAAAAATGACTCTTTAACAAGCTAATATTTTTGGAATTTAACGAAATGCACAGCGAAAATGTAAATTCCAACCCAAATCTAGAATAATACCATACGAATACCATAATAAATCTCAATAAATAAGGAAAGTAAGCATAGACTACCTAGATGATGACTAAGCTCGAGAAAGTCCACTAAATCAGAGCTTTTTCCTTCTGAGAAGCCTCCTCACATTGTCACGCTATCAAAACAATTATATACACATTAATTCAAGAATAACAGTATCCATATTGCATAAAAATTCTTTGGTTCCAAAATTGAGCTAAAAATTCCATATAGGGCCCACTTGTGGATTCACAACTTTGAAACCCAATGTCCCTCTAAGCTCAAGGACCATTTACCCTACAAAATGGGTGAAAATCGAGCATAATTACTCCCTCAGATTAGCCCACAAAGAATCTATGGATTTAAGTTTAAATAGGAGAATTTACTATGAAAAAAACGGATATTTACAGAAATTTAGATAAGAAAATGCCCCCAACACACTCTCCAATTCACCCTGAATACCCAATGATCAAGCTACATAATTCTCTAATCCTCCTAGGTTTTATGGACTTGAAAAATAAAATAAATGAAGAGAAGGTCAGGTGCCACAACTTTCAATGTTGCCAAGTATCCCTTCTTCACGATTTTGGGAACCCTATCACAAACGTGATAGCTATCCTGACTTACCGTTCATGAATGTAGAGACTACAACGGGATGCAATAGCCAAAAACCATAACCCTTGCAAATGCGGAAAAGTCATCGTCATTGCGATAGCCAATTACTTTGGCCTTAATGAACAAGGCCAAAGACCTCACAACTGCAATGTCTATTTTTGGCCTGCACTAGTTGAAGCTTGCATAAGTTGTTTTGGCTAAGTGCCAAAACTCTGATTGGCACTCGGGATTCATTTGAAATCTTGTAAACACAAAAAAAATATGCTAGCCTACAAATTTGATATTCTACACTCAACCACGCCATCAAAATTTCTATCCAGAGTCATTTTAATTAAATATGGGTCCCATACCCAAATGGTCATTTTAACTAAAATCCACTCTATAGCCCAAAATGAGTCTAGAAGCCTCAATACCCGAACCAAAGGTCCCCCAGCCAAAAATTAGTATTTCTAATCTAATAGAATTGTCACAATTTGCATACAAGGCTGTTAACCCCATGTTTAATCTCTATCCCAATTCTCTATAGCGAAAACTTCAAAATAGAGAATTGGCTCAAAAAAACAAATTAACTGTTCGATAACTGAACTATCAACTCCATTAAGTAATAAATGACTAGGAAAAACTAAGGGAAATTTATAAATAACAAAATAGAGTGGAAACAAAGAAAATGACCCAGAGGGTGATTACAACATCCACTATTAAGAACTTTATTTAATGAAAGTAAATGATCAAGGTGTAGCTGAAGCCTCGAAAAGGTGGGGATACATAACCCATATTATACTCTCAATCCCTCAGGCAGCCTTTTCGATTGTGTGATATCTCTACTGAACCTGAACCATTGGAATCTCATTAGAGCGCAACCACCTGATATCCCAGTCCAATGTGAGAATTAGCTTCTTCATGAAGGCCAATATCTCAACCAGTTAAACTGAGTCCCACCAAATTACATAAGACTTATCTAACATATAATGCCGCAACATAAATACAAGGAAGGCCCATATCTTACTCTCAATCTCCCATATGGCCTCTTCGACTGTGTAGTGTCTCTACTGGAATCTCTTTAGAGTGTAACCGCTTGATATACCTATTTAAAACAAGAATTGGCTTCCCTATAATGGTCAATATCTCATCCAATTATAGCGAGTCCCAACGAAGCACGTAAGACTTATCTAGGATATAATGCTACAATATAAAGACATCGAAAACTGGTGAATAGATGCAAAATTTGGCGGTGAAGCCAACTCAAAAATCTACCTCTGTAACTTTCTGAAGTATCTAACATGGTTCAATATACATAGGGATGAGATTGACCCTCCGCCCAAACCTTATCACACTCATCTTGGCAATACTCAAAGTAAAATTCAATCGCCCTCTCCAAACTTTAAGGATCGAAGTAAATTATTAGCATAACTCTTTTTCCTACTCTATGCTACCCTTAATCTATCCTAAATCACCCAAACCCTATCTAATAACTCATAAAGTAATTCTATACCATGGGGCCTAACCTCTAAGGTCTCATAACTAACTTATCGGTGATCAACAATACCTATTAAATAATAACTGAAATGGTGTCATCTCAACACTCGAATGGTAGCTATTGTTATAGGCAAACTCTATTTTGTCTAGGTGTTGATCCCACTAACCTACAAAGTCTATAACATATACATGGAGCACATCATCAAGAATTTGAATAGTCCACTTCGAATTCAAATCTATTTGAGGGTGAAAAGTGGTGCTAAGGTCAACTTAAGTAATTAACTCCTTCTATGAAGTCCTTTAGAGGCTAAAGGTAAACATTGACCCTCTGTCTGAAATAATAAATATGGGTACTCCATTCACACTAACTATCTCACAAAGAAATTTATGAGGAAACCTCTTAGTAATGAAAGACCTCTGAATAGGAAGAAAATGGGCTAATTTAGTCAACAGATCCACAATGACCCTAATATCACTGAAACTATAAGAAGTACGACCCAAACAACTAATGAAGTCCATAGTGATCTTCTCCCCTATCCACTTGGGAATAGGTAATCTCTGAATTAGGCTACCGAATCTCTGATGCTCTATTTTTACTTTTTGACAACATAGGCAACAAGCTACAAAGATTACTATATTTCTCTTTATGTCACTCCACTAGTAATGTTTACTCAAATCTCTAAACATCTTAGCCGCAAATCTCAAAGTATTTGGCTAATGGTTTTTTGAAATGCTAGAAGACTAATGAGGATAGAATATTTGTATACGTTGAAGTCAAGTTCATATTCTTTGACAAAATCAAAAGCAAGTAGTTTAAAGACAATAAGTTTAACAATCTTAGAGAAAAGGTATGTTTGGGTGAGTCTAGAGAAACCATTCTTGATGATAAAGGAGTGTTGAGAATTTAGGAATGCTTGCGCATACCCTTTGTAGGAAATTTAATTCTACTATTGTAATAGAGTCTTACAACTCTAATTACTCTATACATCTTGGTGGTAACAAAATGTACAAAGCTTTGATGCTATATCATTGGTTGTGAAAAATTAAACATGACATAATGAATGTTGTAACAAAGAATTAAAACTACCAGCACGGCAATATTAACACCAAAAGCCTAGTGGTATATCAGAGAATACCCATTACTGAATGGAAACAGGAAAGGATAACCATGGAAAGTGTAACTCATTATGGGTCATTGTTTATTAATTGACTAGTAGGTTTACTTTATTTTGGCAAGAGTGGTTTACAATGCAACTAAGTTTGCCAAAATCTATATGAAGGATATTGTGAGTCTACACAAAGCACTCGCTTTGATTGTGTCAAACAAAGGTACTCAGTTCACCTTTGACTTTTAAGAGAAATTCTAATTGGATTTGGGGTCTAGATTTTTCCTAAGTACAACTTTCCATCCATAGACTGATGGCTTATCGGAGCAAACTATCCTAGTGATTAAGGACATGACTCGGGGTTGTTTAATGGACTTCAGGAGTTAGTCAGACCAAAACTTACCTTTTTGTGAATCTGTATTAATATGACCCCTTTTAAGGACTTATATGGTAGTAGGTGCAAGTCTCCAATTGGGTAGTTTAATGCATTTAAAGTAAGGCCTTAAGACACTAACATGCTCAAATATCAATTAAGAAGGTAAGGGTTAGACAAGAGAAATACATACCATCTTACAGCCAATAAAAAAAATCTGCAAAAAATAAAGTGAGAGATGTGAAATTGTAAATACGAGAGCGAAGGTACTTTTGAAAGTATCACCAATAAAGGGTGTAATGCATTTTGGATAGAAGGGAAACATGAGTCCAAGGTACATTGGACCATTTAAGATTTTGAAGGGAATGGGGTCAATAGTGTACAAACTAGACTTGCCTCCTAGTATGTTTAGTATTAACCCTGTATTCCACATGTCTATGCTACAGAAATACAATGGAGATGGGAGCTCAATCATTCACTGGGACCTCGATTTATTTGATAATAAATTGTCATACAAGAGGAACCAATTATGATATTAGGTAAAGACATGACAAAAATAAAAAATAAAGCCATTACAAGTGTAAAGGTTTTGTGGAGGAATGTTACTATTGTGTAAGGTACTTAAGAGATAGAGGTTGACATTCAAAAGAGATATCCATACTTGTTCCATGATCAAGGTATTTTTTTCTTAGATATGTCATTTGGGGCTCATTGTTGTTCAGGGAGAAACAACTGGTAAATTGGTATCTACTGTAATGTAAGACTCCGCAAAATCTTAATCTTAACTCAGTCATAAAAGCTTGCTAATGGGTCCCAAACTTAGAAAATTCTAGCTAAATATTCAGACTTATTATTATATTTACCTTCGTAAAATGGCAATCCAATTTCATGACATCTATTACCTTAAAATGTAAATCTTTAGGTTTATTCATGATCAGGAATTTCAATAGGTGTTCCCAAAGTAGATTTGGATTTTTTGGACCTTATTTGAACGATGTTTAGGAATCCAAAATAGGGTATCAATGCGATCTCGGTGTGGCACATCGGCTGTCGCATCGATCAATATTTTCTTGGCTTCCAAAGGTAATTTTTGGTGAACCGATGTAGACTTGATACGGCGTATTGGTCATCGAGTCGATGCAAATAATGAGGCACGTTTACCTGGGCTTTGATGGTTCTACTTTTAGTCTTTTAAACACCTATCCAGTGGGGTAAATGGGTATTTTCCCACCTTTTATCATCCCCTAAAACATATTATTAAGACATCCAAAAGGCAAAATATACTTATTCTCTCTAGAATTTATCAAGAACAAACCCTAGTTCATGACATTCAAGATCCAAGACTCAAGGTTTCTACCATTATTCTTTAAGAATTCGCCAATTAAGGTATGTGAAGTGTTAATCCAAGGGTTCCTTCCACCCTTGGAGTCGAAAAAACTCTTTTGAATTTCAAGTAGTTAGGATTTATGACTTTTATGATTGGAATTAAAGTGTATTCATGATTACTATTTGAATTAGATTTCTATTTCATGATTTACTATACGTTTCATGTGGAATTGGTTATTATGTGTGTAGATTCATATAAATCCATGTTAAACCTATTGAAATTGTGAAATTGGAAGTAAATCATGATACACTCTTATTATATGTATATATTATGCTCACCAAATTCTTGATGAATTATTCATGTGAACTAATAAGGGAAAAAAATCATATCATGCTAGCTTATCTGCAAGCTATACGATGCACATGTTTGATAAAATGTCTCTATAGATACATTAGGAATAAGTGTGCATTTTATGCTATGCAAGATCATGTGATGCTTTAATTTCATGCTATTGAGTCATAGGGGTATTTAATACCTAACAATTTGGTTGTTTACCTATAGCCAGTGTCAGATAAAGTATAAGCTCAGTCATGTCATGATTAGTAGTACTCTCAGTTAGTTACAGTACTCAGGAAAACTCAGAAGACTCTGTATCAGTCCTATCTAGTTCATTATTCAGTTCAGACCTCAGTAAATTCAGTCAGTTAAAATAATTTAGTAGTATTCCATCAGTCAATAGAACTTAGTGAACTTAGTTTAGTTCAGTTAGAAAGTATAATAAGTAATTATCCAGTCAACCCTAGTATGAACTAAGAAATTAGTTCAGTGTCTATTCAGATGGGAGTATAATTCAGCACTGAGTTAACCCAGGGATGGGGGCATTCCTTCCAGTAAAGGGTTTGACCCTTAGTAGCAATCGCTGCGTTACAAACCTACGTAGCCAGCTTAGGTTGATATGTCTTCCTACCAGATATAATTTAAGTTGATACATCTCATTTGAGTTTTCCTATCAGAGAGGGTTGACAAAAGAGATTCCTATCAGAGATGGTTAACTTAAAACTTATCTTTACCTATGGAATGTTGTTGACACACTTCCAGTTGGGTTACAGGTTGGATACAAATCTATTTAGAAAGGGTCATATTGGTTAGATGATTACCTCCTATAGTTTCAGTTTTAAATTCACTCTTAGTATCGAGCTCAGTTTAGTTCTACAGGTTTAGAACTATCAGATACAGTCATTCAATTCAGTATAAAACTCAGTATATTTTCACAGAATTAACATTGTCAGATACAGTCATTCAGTTATCAGTAATTCAATATCATTATACTTGGATATCAGTTAATCATTATTCAGTGTTATCACGATCTCATTACAGTTACATATTTATGCATGTACTCTTATCCAGTTTTACTCATGTCATTTAGTCAGTATTGTTCATGCATATGAACCCATGCATTTTAACGTACCTCACTTAGCATAGCACTACATTCAAAGTACTGACACATACTTTTCTCTTATGCTATGATGTTTTATATCATAGGTTTAGATGCACTAGCTCCCGAGCACCCTTAGTAGTTCAGATCTTAAGTAGTCAGAGTTAGTGGTGAGTCCTCATAGTTTGAGGACATGATTATTATTTCAGCATTTTAGTTTATTTCAGTAGTCAGAGTTAGTTGGGGACTTGTCCCTTAAAATTCATATTTCAGATAGTTTAGGTTATTCAGACTAGAGTATTTTCAAATAAATGTATTGGTTTTGGTATTAAAATACCAGAAATAAATTTATTTTAGTATTGAACCTTATGGAATACTTTTAACCTAGTTTCTGGATATTTTAGTATTGTTATTATTCAATATTACAGCAGGTACTAGTCATGGGTTAGCTTGTGGTCCTTCAAAATTATGAGCACCGTGTAGCATTTGGGGTACAAACTTAGGGTGTTACAAATGTAGTATCAGATCCTTAGGTTTAACAGAGTCCTAGGAAGTATAAAAGCCGCATCTAGTAGAGTCTTGTGCATGGGTGTGTAATGCCCCACACTTATGGACAGGAGGCTACGAGATGTTTTAGGAAATGTTTACTTTCTTTTAGTATTTATGTCGTGCGAGTGAGCATGAGCTCCAGTTAAACTCCCTGTCTAATCCAAATTTCTCTTTCATTTACAGAGCATGCCTTTAAAACAGACTAAGGGAAAAGGAACGGGAGACTAGCCAGAACCCCAACCCATCCAGCTAGATCCTCTGGTTGAACATGTCTTCTATGCTGATTTCAAAGCAGCTTTTAGTACCCTAGCACATTCTATGGTAAACTAAAATGAATGTCCAGCTTCTTTTCTATCCAACCGAGTGGCCAATACTGCTATTTTTAGGATTTAAGACTTCACCCAAATGAACCCTCCATCTTTTGCTGGGTCTAAGTCAGATGAGGACCCTCAAAAATTTCTTGATCACGTGTAGAAATTACTTATATTATGGGGGTGAATGTATTTCAAAGCACTGAGTTGGCCATATATCAGTTACAGTATATGGCACACTCATGATTTAAATAGTGGAAAGGAGAAAGGACCACAGATAAAAGCCTATAGAATGGGAGGATTTTGCAGTTGCATTTCTGGATAGGTTCTTCATGCTAAAGTTGAGGAAAGCAAAGGTTTTAGAGTTTAGGAACCTGAAGTAGGGCAATATGATAGTACAAGAGTATTCTATCAAGTTTACTAAATTAGCCAGATATGCTCTGCATGTAGTAGTAGATAGTAGAGCGAAGATGAGTAAGTTTGTGTCTGAGGTATCTAATAGTGTGGTCAAAGAGTGTAGACCACGATGTTGATTAAGGAAATAGACATATCCAGGCTCATGCTCCATGATCAGTAGATAGAAGAGGCCAATAATAAAGAGAAGGAGAGGAAGAAAAAGAGAGCGATAACAGGTAGTTTTAATTTTGCTCAGCCAAAGTCAGAGAGTAGGAATTATTCTCAGTTCCACTAGAAAACCTCAATTCCAACTCTATCCTCAGCCAATGCTCCTATGCAAAAATTCAAAAATAGTAACAGAGATAGGGTGTCAGGACCTAAACCCCCGGGTAGTGTTAGCAGTGCCCAAACCAAAACCCTTTGCCAAAAGTGTGGCCGAAACCACCAGGGTATCTACAAATCTTGTAGTGATATTTTTTTTGAATAAGGCAATCCAGGCCACAAGGTCAGACTGTGTCCTCAGGTGGGTTTTCAGAGTCAGCATAACTATCCCCCAGCTTAGTTTGGTCGCCCGAATCAGCAGGGTGCCCATCCAGTGCAACCAGTGGGCAGCGCCCAAACAGACTCTAGGCTCTTCAGTCTTGATAGGATCAAGAAAGTTCTCTTGGTTTGGTCACTGCTACATTACAGGTTTTCCATTTACATGTCTATGCTTTAATAGATCCAGGAGCTTCTTTATTCTTTGTTACTCCATATCTGGTAGTTGATTTTGGAGTCAGTTTTAAAATTCTAGCAGAGCCTTTCTCAGTCTCTACCCCAATGGGTAAATCCATCATAGCCAGGAAGGTATACATAAACTGGCCAGTTATGATATCTCAGAAAGTCACTTCAGCAGACTTAGTCAAATTTTACATGACCAATTTTGATGTCATTCTCGGCATGGATTGGTTTCATTCCTATTATGCCTCAATCAACTATAGACATAGATTTCTCTAGTTTTAGATTTTGAATGAACTCATCCTAGAGTGGAGAGGTAGTAATTTAACACTTTGGGAGAGAAAGATAATATCTAAGGGATGTGTTTACCATCTAGTTTGAGTTAAGGACTCTAGTTCAGAAACCTCTACTCTTGAATCAGTGTTAGTAGCATGTGAATTACCAGATGTGTTTCTCGAAGATCTTCTCGGAATTTCTCTTAAAAGGGAAATTAATTTTGGAATTGATCTTCTCCCAGATACTGAGCCCATATCTATTTCGCCATACAAAATGGCCCTAGCAGAACTCAAGGAGATAAAAAACAGTAGAAGAACCTCTTAGATAAGGGATTCATCAGATACAGTGTGTCCCTATAGGGTGCACCAGTTTTATTAGTGCATAAGAAAGACGATTCTCTCAGAATGTGTATTGATTACCGTCAGCTAAATAAATTCACAGTTAAAAATAAGTACCCTCTTCCTAGAATTGATGACTCATTTGAAAAATTTCTAGGTGTCAGTTACTTCGCCAAGATAGACCTCAGTTCAGGATATCATCATCTCAGAGTTATAGAACGTGAAATCTCAAAAATATTTTTTAGAACTTGGTATGGTCACTTTGAATTCTTATTCATGTCCTTTGGTCTTACCAATGCTCCAGTAGCTTTCATGGACTTGATTAATCCTGTGTTCAAGAAGTACTTAGACATATTCATCATAGTTTTCATAGATCATATTCATTTCTACTCCCGCAGTGAGCATGATCATACAAACCATCTTAGAATAGTATTGCAGACTCTCTGAAACCATCAGCTATTCACCAAATTTAGTAAGTACAAATTTTTGCAATGGTCAGTAATTTTCCTTAGCCATATCATTTTTGGTAATGAAATTAGAGTTGATCCCTAAAAGACCAAAGTAGTGAGAAATTGACAAAGACCCATGTCTCTATCAGAAATCAGGGGTTTTTTGGGCTTGGCTTGCTATTACTGATGGTTTATTGAGAGATTTTCATCTATTTTATCCCTTATGTCCATATTAACTTAGAATAAAGTCAAATTCCAATGGTCAGATTCTTGTGAGAAAAGTTTTTCAGGAGTGAAAGAATTGACTCACTACAGCTTCAGTTTTGACCTTACCAGATGGTTAAGATGGATTTGTGGTGTATTGTGATTTTTCCAGAGTCAGTTTGGGGTATTTTTTAATGTAGAGAGGTAAGGTCATAGCCTACGCTTCTAGAAAACTTAAGCCCCATGAAAAGAACTATCCTACTCATGATCTTGAGTTAGCAGCAGTAGTGTTTCCCTTAAATATTTGGAGGCACTATTTGTATGGGGTGATCGTTGATGTGTACACTGACCATAAGAGCCTATAGTATGTGTTCTCTGAGAAACATCTAAATCTCCATCTAAAATGGTGGTGGGAGTTGTTGAAGGACTACAACATGAGCATCATGTATCATTCGTGTAAAGACAATGTACTGGTTGATGCTCTTAGTAGGATGTCTATGAAGAGTGTTGCTCATGCTGAGAGCAGTAAAAAGAAGTTAGCTCAGGAAGTTTATCAGCTTATCCGACTAGGTGATTTCTCAGTTGATTCAATAAAAGGTAGTGTATGGGTACAGAGTAGTTCAGAATCATCCCTATTTTAAAAGGTAAAGGGAAAGCAGGATCGAGATACCAGTCTAGTAAAGTTAAAGAAATTATTCAGAGATCAGAAGGTAGAGGTTTTCTCCCAAGGAGGAGATGTGTTTTGTGCTGTTAGGGTCCGCTATGTATGTTAGGTATAGATAAATTGAGGCAGCAAATTCTCTTAAAGGTGCATGGCGCACACTACTCTATTTATCCAGGGGCCATAAGATGTACCATTATTTATGTGAGATCTATTGGTATAGTGGGATGAAGAGAGATATTGTAGATTTTGTGGCTAAGTGCTCAACATGTCAGTAGGTTAAAATTGAGCATCAAAATCCTAGTAGGTCTATGTAGGAGTTCAAAATTCCCACTTAAAAGTGGGAAGAATTGAAGATAGACTTTGTGATGGATTTTCCTTATACTCGTCGCCAGCATGATTTAGTTTGGGTCATCGCAGATAGGATGACCAAATCATCTTATTTCCTACCAGTCCATACCTCTTATTCAGCCAAGGATTACGCCAAACTCTACATTAGGGAGTTGGTCAGATTTCATGGTGTTCCGCTGTCCATTATCTTAGATAGAGGTGCCAAGTTCACCTCTCATTTCTGGAAGGCATTCCAAAAAGGTCTTAGTACCTGAGTTTACCTCAGTACAACCTTTCATCCTCAGATAGATTATCAAGTAGAAAGGACCATTTAGACTTTAGAAGATATGTTGTGAGCGTGTGTGATTGACTTTAAAGGTAGTTGGGATGACCATTTGCCATTGATTGAATTTGCATATAACAACAGCTATTATTCCAGCATTCTGATGGCTCTATATAAGTTGGTGTAAGGTTGGAGATGTAGGTCTCCCATAGTTTGGTTTGAAGTTGTTGAGGTCGCAGTGGTAGGGCCTGACTTAGTATTTAATATGTTAGCGAAAGTCCAGTTTATTAGGGAAAGGCTTAAGACTGCTCAGAGCATACAGAAATCATAAGAAGATATACGTAGAAGGGATCTCGAGTTTGAGATTAGTGATTTTGTATATTTGAAAATATCTCCTATGAAAGGAGTGATGAGGTTTGGAAAGAAGGGAAAACCCAGTCCCCAATATATCGGTCTTTACCGAATTCTCAGCCCTTTAGAAAAGGTAGCTTCTGAGCTTGATTTGCTTTTAGACTTAGATTCAGTGCACCCAATGTTCCATGTTTCCTTGCTAAAGAAATGCTTAGGTGAAATAGCAGTACTCTGTATATAGGGCATAGATACTTAAAACAGCCTCTTTTATAAAGAGATTCCAGTCAAAATCCTTGATTATAATATTCACAGAGTTAGGAACAAAGAAGTTCCTCCAGTCAAAGTTCTTTGGCAAAATCAGTCTATTGAGGGAGCTACTTGAGAAGTGGAAGCAGATATGTGAACCAAGTATCCTCACCTCTTCTCCGCAAACTCAAATTCAGCCCAAGGTAAGAATTTTTCCTTAAACTTACTCAGTCTCATGTTTAGATATAGATACTAACTTGGTATTAATTAACATTGCATACTCAGTCATGCACTCATAAATTAGTTCAGTCATGTACCCGTGCATCAGATATGCATGTTTAATATATAAACTCAGCCTATCAGTAATTCCAGTCATGCATTCATGAATCATGTTCAGCTATGTACTCAAGCATCCGATATGCATGTTCAGTATGATAATTCAGTATATCAGTAATCTCAGTCATGAAATCATGCTTCATTTGGGTATGTCCAGTTTCTAAATCTAGCCTATCAGTATTCTCAACTTAGTCTTATTCAAGTACAAACATTACTAAGGAGGATATATTATAAGACCCCACAAAATCCTAAGCTTAGCTTAGTCCCTAAAATCTTGCTAAGGGTTCTAAGACTTAGAAAATTCTAGCTATGTATTCAGACTTAGTATTATTTTGGCCTTCATAAGTTAGTAATTCTATTTCATGACCAATAGGACCTTAAAATGTCAATATATAGGTTGATTCGTAATCAGGAATATCAATAGGTGTTCCCGAACGATTTCGGATTATTAGGACTTCGTTTGAACCACGTTTGGAAATCTAAAATAGTGTATTGACGCGATCTCAGTGCGGTGCATTGGCCATCAGACCGCTTAATATTTCCATTGGCTTCTAATGGCAATTTCTAGTGAACCAACGTGGACTCGATGCAGCGCGTTGGTCATCGCATTGATGCCAACAATACGGTGCGTCATCCTAGGCATCGGTGGTTCAACTTTTAGTCTTTTAAATTTCCCACATAATATCAGCCCCTAAAACATATCATTAAGCCGTCCACGGGGCAAAATATACTCATTCTCTTTAGATTTATCTAGCACAAACCCTATTTCATCACATTCAAGATCCAAGGTATATGAAGTGCTCATCCAAGGGTTTCTTCCACCCTTGGAGTACAAGAAACTCTTTTAAACTTCAGGTAGTTGGAATTTATAACTTCTATGATTGGAATTAAAGTGTATTCATGATTACTATTTGAATTAGATTTCTATTTCATGATTTATTGTATGTTTTATATGGAATTGGTTATTATGTGTGAAGATTCGTATGAATACATGTTAATCCCCTTAAAATTATGAAATTGGAAGTGAATCATGATGCCCTCTTATTATGTGCATATATTATGCTCATCAAGTGTTTGATGAATTGTTCATGTGAACTAATAATGGAAAGAAATCATGTCATGCTAGCTTATGTGCAAGTTATACCATGCAAGTGTTTGATAAAATGTCTTTATATATACATTATGAACAAGTGGGAATTTATTTAATGCAAGATCATGTGATGCTTTACTTTTCATGCTATCGAGTCCGGGGGGTATTTAACACCCGACAATTTAGTTGTTTACCTAGAGCCAATGTTAGATATAGAATAATCTCTTTCATGCTATAATCAGTAGTACTCTCAGTCAGTTACAAGACTCAAGAAAAATCAGTAGACTCTGTATCAGTCCAGTCCAGTTAAGTATTCAATTTAGACCTCAATAAATTCAGTCAGTTAACAGAATTCGGTAGTATTCCATCAGTCAACGGAACTCAGTGAACTCTGTTAAGATTAGTTTAATAGTATAATCAGTAACAATTCAGTCAAGCTTAGTATGAACTAGGAAATCAATTCAGTGTCTATTCATATGGAAATAGGATTCAGCACTGAGTTAACCTAGTGATGGGGGCATTCCTGCCAGCAGAAGGTTTGACCCTTAGTAGCAATCTCTGTGTTACAAAACTATGTAGCCAGCATAGGTTAAGATATCTTCCTGCCAGAGATAATGATGGTTGATATATCTTATTTGAGTTTTCCTGCCAGTGAGGATTGACGAAAGAGCTTCTTGTCAAAAAATATTAAATCTCAGCTTATCTTTACCCATGGCTCAGTATTGACACCCTTCCAACTAGGGTTATAAGATGGATCCCAATATATTTAGAAAGGAGTATGTCAGTTCGATGATTTTCTCCCACAGTTTTAGTTTCAGATTCAATCTCATTATAGAACTCAGTTCAGTTCTACAGGTTTAAGACTATGACATAGAGTCACTCAGTTCAGTATGGAACACTGTATAGTTTCACAGAATCAAGACTATCAGATACAGTCATTCAATTATCAGTAATTCAGTATTAGTATACTCAAATATCAGTTAATAAGTATTCATACTCAGTATTCACTGTTATCATGATCTCAATTAAAGTTACGTATTATACATGTACTCTTATCTAGTTATTTCGTGTCATTTAGTCAGTATTGTTCATGCATTTCAGTCTGCCTCACTTAGTAAACTAGTACATTCAAAGTACTAACGCATACTTTTCTCTTGTGCTATGATGTTTTAAATCAAAAGTTCAGACGCACGGGCTCCCAATCACCCTTAGCAATTTAGATCTTCAGCAGTCAGAGTTAGTGGTGAGTCCTCATAGTTCGAGGACATGATTATTATTTCAGCATTTCATTTTATTTCAGTAGTTGGAGTTAGTTGGGGACTTGTCCCATCAACCCTACATTTCAAACAGTATAGAGGCTTTTAAGACTGGAGTATTTTCAGACAGATGTATCAATTTTTGTATTACTATACAGCAAATAGATTTATTTCAGTATTGAACCTTATGGCATGCTTTCTGCCTAGTTTTCGCATATTTTAGTGTTATTATTATTCAGTATTATAGTAGGTACCAATTAAGGGTTAGCTTGTGGTCCTATGAGATTATGAGCACCGTGTAGCATCCGAGGCATAGACTCGGGGCATTACATGTAATGACCCAAATCATCGTTACATTAAATTTGGAAGAAAAATTGCACTAGTCCCTTCTGAAGTAATTTTTGAGAAATTTAAGGCTTGTCTAGCGTTAGATAAATTTTAACGGTGTAATACTTTAGGAAAATCTGGTATTAATGGGAGTACTTGTGGTGATTTTTGACATGAATTTTAGATAGAAAATGAGTTTAGAAAGCCATAGAAACTTTTGACACATTAAATGAAATTGTAGAACTCTAGTTATAGAATTTACCGTCGAGTGGTTGGTTTGCGATGTCATATTTCAAAGAGTATGTTGTAAAATGGGCATAACTGATTAGAGGCCCCGGAATTTTGCCTCGAGACTTCAATCGGAAAATAGTGAATTATTGCAGCAGAAAAGAAACCATTATAGCAGAAGCCAGTGTTAAGTCGCAAACTACTGCAATGTTAATTTAACCGTTGCAGCAATAGCTGGCAGTATTTTGATAGTTTTAAAAAATCAAAAAACTATTTTTCATTCGCTGTCATGAACCAAAATTAAGGTCCTGATAAAACCAGTTCATAATCTACCTTGGTAAGTAAGTCAATTCCCCAAACTGAATTAAATTGATATTGCAAATAAAAGCAAGACAAATGAGACTTCTAGAATGAAGTCAGGAAATAAGAAAATCAAAACTTCTAGAATAAAGTCATCTTACACATGGGAAATAAAGCAAAAGTCTGAACAACATACCATAAAACCCAAGAAGAAGTGTCACAAGTTTAAGAACATCTAATACAACTAAAAATGTTGAATAGTACATAGTCTTGAATCAAAAAAATACAAATAAAAACAACTAGAAGGAGGAGATCTAGAATTTGTTCAAACTATAGAGTGAACAAGTACCTTGAGAACCATATAATCACTACCCAAAATCAAATTCCATTGCTCATACTTGATATAGGATCTTATCGAAAGATCACAAAAGGAATGAGTATGATTCGCCTGCACTTTGGAGGTATCATAAGCTGATTGAGCAAAGCAGAAAATAATATAAGAAAAGAAATACTATGAGCACGTCAACTGCAAATAGAAAACTTTAAAAATGGAAGCTCACACTGTCTCTACTAACAATTCTAATATATACATATAAAAGGAACGAATATAATTATTTATATTCTAAATGGATACAGAAAATAAATACACACCAAGCATATAAAATCACAACAAATACATATGCAATGCAATTAAGGGAAGATGGGATCATGATGAATTATTGAAAGTTATCACATGACTTTTGTTATACACCTACAGAGCCACAGTGCTCCCAATATGTAACCAATTTGTGGGTCAAAACCCGTATACTAATGCAAATCTCAATTTCACTCTTTGGATAGTGTTCACAAATCAAGGGTTATCATAAAAAGTTCCTTATTTCTATTTAAACTTTGTGTTTCTTCATAGTACTAATATCTCATGAATGTGTATGTATGAAATGAGGATGTAATGCTCATAACCAAATCCATATGAAAATCATAAATCCATTTAATATATGTGTAAGTGACCCCAAAATCAATTCAAAATGGCAACGTTTCATGATATCAATTCTAGTTTTGCACCATTGGAATAAATATGCATGTAGGACATCATTTATATCATATCAAAGCATAACTCGGGCATTTCTACCATGATAAAGGAAAATGATGCTCAATAATACATATATTATCGATTTAAGCCCTCGCACGGGCATCGAATTAAGAATAAGGATGTCTAAATGTATAAATAAGTCTAATGATGTCAAATAAAGCCCCAACACGAGCAACACATAGCTGATATCACTAGTCAATAATAATAAGAATATAATCTCCCACACGAGCATACGACAAAAATAATAATCTCAAAATACAATAACAATAGCTAATTTCCCCAATCCATAACATGCTTTACTATTTTATTAACTACCAAATTTAGTCTTAGAATGTTAAGCCATAACCTGCCTCGAAGTGGCAAAATTTGAGCCTAAAGCCTTCAACATAGAGCCTTCCCTTATCGAATGGTCTTGAAATTAACAAAAACATAAAAATATAACATTTATGTTTTAAAAGAAAGATAATGATATCCATATTTACCATATTTAAGTTGGGTCTGAAAAATGGGTTTGAAAATGAAAGGAGTAAAACTGAAATTTTATTTTAGAAATAAGTTCCCCAATGTTATAGGAGTTAGCAGTTGAAAATCAAAGTGGGAATGAGTTAAAGCGTGGTTTAAATCAAACAACAACCATTTTTTAGCTTCACCAGCAAGAACCCCAAAATCCATTTTAAAATCTAGATTAAAGAGTATTTTTGAAGATAAAATCAATGAAAAATACAAAAAATAAGAGATTGAAGCTTTGTTAAGCTAAAATGATGGAGAAAACACTTAAAATCGTCCAAAAAAAAATCAAGGTCAAAAAATGCTGAAAGATCACATAAAGAGGTATAAATACAGTGATGGTTACTTAAGCGATTTATTGTTCACTTATGCGACGCCATGCTGCTAAAGAGACTTCTTGAACAAAGTCAGGCTACTAAAGTGACTACCACTTAAGTAAGGCTAGGTCGCTAATGTATCCACCACTTAAGCGGTCTATGACTGCTTAAATGGTTGCACCAGATATCAACTGCATTAGAAACTTTGCATGATGCAAACTTGCCAACCGATCTCTCGGGATTCATTCATAATCCAATGGGTACAAACAAACTATGCTACTAGTATATTTTGACATTTCAAACTCAGTAGTAAGGTCAGGTTTTTTGAAGGATTTTTTTTTCAACAGATTAACCCTGGGACACCTTTTTTGGAAAAATTTCACTAGTTTCCACAACAAGCATCAAAATACAAAACAAAGGTTCTGATCTTGAACCAACCTTGATACTAACCCAAATTGGACATTTTAGATCTAGTGGAAATATCCGAATTGTCTTCTGTCACTGGAAAAATGATATGATGACTAAAGTCAAAGTAGCAGCTTTTAAAGCCTTTAAGAGTCCCAAGCTTCCCTATTTTATTCTCGAATACATCAAAACCAAGCCAACCATCCTTGCATCCTAAATCAACATGCAACTACCATGAGGAAGGGAAAAATGTTCAAAAACACAAAAATAGATGATTTCACATGTTAGGCCATTACAAAATCTATTAGTAAACTACTAGTTCATCCTCAAACAAAAGAAAAAAAAAACACCCAAATCAGTAAAGAGGTGGGAGTAACTACTATGCATGTCAGATTGATCCTCTAAAGTACCCTCCTCTATGGGCCTGTGTCTCCGCTGAAACTAACTATATGAATATCTCCAGGGCGTAACCATCTAATATCCTTGGATAAAGGGGAAATTGGCTCGTCTATAAAAATCAATCTGTCATCTAACTAAATTGAGTTGCAAAAAAGTATATAAGACTCATCCAGGATATAACTCTAAAGCATGGATAGAAAAAAAAAGATGATGGACTTCTTAAAACTTTGGGGAAAAACTAACTCATAAGCTACCGCCTTAACTATGAAGAGAATATCAAGTGGCTCAATATACCTAGGACTAATCTTTTCCCTCTTCCCAAATCTCATTACACCATTCAAGGGAGATACTCTACGATCTTCAATCCCAAACTTGAAATCATGAAATTTGTGGTAAGTATAACTCTTTTGCCTACCTTGGGCTTCTCACAACCTATCTTGAGTCACCTTAACTTTTTCCAAAGTCTTTCAAAGTAAGTCGGTACCATAGGGTCTATCCTCGGAGTATCAAACCAACCAATTGGAGATCAACAACGCATACAATAATATGCCTCAAAAGGTGCCATCTCAATAGTAGAATGGTAGCTATTATTATAAGCAAATACTACTAAGGCTTAATGTTACTCCCATTGACCTCCAAAGTCAACAACAAATGTGTGGAACATATCTTCCAAAAACAAAATAGTTCTCTCTACCTGACCAATAATCTGGGGGTGGAAATCTTTGCTAAGGTCAAACTGAGTACCCAACTCCTTCTGAAAAGCACTTCAAAATCTTAAAGTAAACATTGATACTTTATTTGAAATAATAGACATGGATACCCGATGAAGATAAATTATTTCTCAAATATAGATATGAGTCAACCTCTTAGCACTGAAGAAAATATGAATAGAGATAAAATAAATGTAATGCACTACGGTACTCATGATCCCGAAGGACCACAAGCTAACCCTCTACTGATAGTTGTAATTGAACACTACATAATATAATATAATAGATATGGAAAACTGGCGGAAACTTTTCATAAGATTCAAAATATCTAAAATGCTCAAAATTGAAAATTGAATACTGATACACTTATCTGAAAAGACTCCAAACCTATCTGAACTATGGAGTTGATAGGACATATCCCTAACTAACTCCTTCTACTAAAAATAAATTGATTCTAATGCCTTGGTAAAATAAGGATCATTCTTTAATGAAGAGGACTCACTGCTACGTCTACTACTGTTGACTGAGTTTGTACTACTAAGGGTGCTCTGGATCTCACACTTCTAAACCTATGGAATAAGACACCATAGCACAAGAGAAAAGTATGTGTCAGTACTTTGAAATTACTGGTATGCTAGATGAGGTAAGGCTAAATGCAAGGGTTTGTGCATGAACATTACTTTACTGAATAACATATGAATACTCAATAAGGACATATGTATGAATGCACAAACCATAACTGAAGTTATCAAGATACTGAATACTAAAACTCGGATACCGCTTTACTGACGTCTAAAGTCACTACTAATACTGAGATATTGAATAACTGAATCTTCTGATATTGATAACTGAGAACTAGATTTGAGATTAGTTCTCTCTAGTGGTTGATCTCTGAAATTGATGATAATAAAGAATATTAACTAAATCTACTCATATCAATAACTGAGTTCTGTGCTTGCTACTATCGACTGACTAAATCTTAGATCAAACCTCTCTAATGGATGATCTCTGAATCTACTACCAATGATAAGGAATGATTATATTTGAGACCAGACCTATCTACTAAAAGATCTCTTAATTATTTATTAATAGAAATGATGGACTGTGTTTGAGATCAGTCCTAACTAATGGGTGATGTTTGGATCTATTAGAACTGATACTGACAAGCTTTATGTGAGAGCAGGCCTATCTAGCGGGTGGTCCATAAATCTATGTAACTATCTAAGTTCCTTAATGAGATGGGTGACTGTATTTGACAGTCCTGATTTTTGAGTTTTGGTCTGTAGACAAATACTGGAGTTACAACTATGGGAGTTCTCACTTAGCCAACAAGCACCAAATCTAAACTAGTGGGGTCCAACCTATAACCCCATCTTGAAGGGTGTCAATACTGTGCCACGGGTAAATATCTCTGCTGCAGTCAAGCCTCTCTAAGGGGTGACCCTAAATAGGTGTCAAACCGAAGGCAGTATGATAGTCAAGCCTTAATCTAATGAGTGACTCCTGGTCCTGCGCTGTCTCCGTAGTTTTGGAGTTCAGGGACTATTGCTAACACTCTCCCTCTCTAATGGAGAAGTCAACATCCCTGCACTCCCAACCGAAGGACTCTAAACTAATTCTCAACTAAACTTTGACTAAGATGAATTTGTTACTGTTCATATTTCTTGACTTATCAGACTGAGTTCACTTGGTTCTGTTATTTGACGGAACGCTACTTGGATTCCACTATTTGGAAAAATGCTACTGAATTCTAAATACTTGAATACTGCTAAGATCTAAGCTGAGTACTGAACTGAAGCTAGAATGCTAATGATACTTAGATTACTGAGATTTTTTAAGTTCTGTAACTATCTGAGACTACTGAATTTTGTAACTCACTGACTTCTAAATATCATGGCTTGGCTGAGATTATCGTGAAAACTTACACTGGCTCTAGACCGCAGCTTATTTGTCGGGTTTAAATACCCCCAGGACTCGATAACGTACAAGTAAAACATAACCATTCTTGAATAATCATGAATATGGCCATTCATCCACCATTATAATCACTAAAGCATCTCTTTAAGCACTTAGAAATCATAAACATGTGCTAGTATAGGGAGACATGCTATTGGCTCATACTCCATTCAACAAGGTCTTGCATCAAACACTTAACATGCATTAAAGAGCACATAATTGGGGAATTTTATGCTAACATATCACAATTCATTCACTAAGACTTTTCAACAAACACTTGGCATGCATGAGCTTGCACACAATTATGGATTTCTAGTCAACATGCTATAATGGCTCTAATTCCTTCACATAAGCATTTTATCAAACATATGGGGAGCATGCTTTGGTTATTTAATAATTTCTACACATAATTGACATAAACACTTCACTTAGCATGCAACTTGAAGAGGGTTAACCATGAACATCATACAATTCATCACATACTAGAATCAACTCTTGAAATTTTATAAACAAAACATGAATTTAACTCAATAATATCATGAACTTTAGTTTCAATTATCATGAATCATGAAAACTCATAAATATAAGATCTTTGAATTTATAAAAGGATTCTTGAACTTTTTGAGTAGAAGGGACCGAAGAATTAACATCTGCATGCCTTAGGAGACTCTTTCTTGAAGGTTCTTGGAGAGATTTTTGGTTTCTTGAATAAGGATTTTGATCTTGAAAGAAATACTATCTTTTGATGCTATGGATGAATATGGAGTTATGAGCCTTGAGCTGATATAAATAGGTATTAAAAAGGGTGAAAAAAAACAAAAAGTCCTTTAGCAATGTCTTAAAATTACTGATTGGGATATGTGATGGTCTATCTCTGAGTCGATGGTTCATCGGATTGACCATTGCAACTGGACCAAAACTGGAACTTACTGCCTCGTCACGACAGCCTGGGGCGATGGTCTGTCAGATATCTCTATCGTATTTAGTCAGAGAGTGGACTCACTACCTTAGCTTTGATGATCTGGGCGACGGTCCATCACTATCTCGATGGTCCATCGAACCTCTCCGTTGCACCCGGGTAGTTTAGACTGCTTTCAGTAAAACATCCATAACTTTTTACCCCGACATCAGCTTTTTGCAAAATTAGTATCGACGGATAGCTTATTCTATTCTCCACATGGAAAAAAGTTGATATTATGGAAATTCTACATGGTTTAAAATTTTCTGACTTGGGAAGTCAGCTCTTACTCTTCTTAAGGATAAAACTCGACTTAAAGAATGTTTGGCATATTACAATATCTCCCTCTTGGGAACATTCATCCTCGAATGTTGCTTGTTAGGCTAAGAATACTGATCGACTAAACTTACTTAATGAATGTGAACATCTAAAACATGATTATGTGATTGGAACTACTATTATACTAAGATTTCATACTGAATATGCATATCCGATGCATGGATTACATGACTGAAGCTACTCATAAGCTGAATTCTCATAATTGACATGCATATCTGATTCATAAATTCGTGACTGGGTTTCTCTCATGAATGCATTAAAAGGAGAGTCTGAACATGCAACTGAATGAGTCTAAGGACATGAAAGCATTAGAATATTATGAGGTTTCTGCCCTTTGGGACTCTATGTCCATCTAAGAACAATTTCCTGAAATACTGGGGCAGTGCATGGGGCACCTATGAACTAGATCATGATTCGTCTGAGATCTGAAACTAAGGCATACTATAGTAACTAAGCTACACTCACAACTACTAGGATACTCTATCTTGGAATTGTTACATTCCAGACATTTCTGATAGCATGATCAGTTGAAGAAATGAGGTAACAAACTTTATGAATCTGACTGTCTGACTGCTAAACTAACTTGTTGGCTCCACTAACTAACTCATGATGAAAACTTAAGCTTAAAATGGAAGAAAATAATTTAAGGATGCATATCATAAATATGAAGGAATCATAACGTACCCGAATCTATATTAGTGAACCTTTCCTTATCATGGCGAGTATGAAGCGCATAGAGTCTGTTATGATGCTGACCACTATTGGCACCGAAAATGGCACCCCTCTGATGCAATTATATACCCTTCTAAGCTAGCACTCTATACTCTCGTATTCTATGGCCTGGCTTACCATATCCAAAATATACCAGTATATTTTCTCTACACACACCTAGGTGATTCTTGCTACACTCTCTATAAAGTGGATAGGTACGAACACTGCTAGCACTACCCTGGGTTTTGGAGCGTGGCGCCCCATCATAACTGACATCCCTGAACTTTGGTGTGGGTACACTAGCAGTGGATAGAGCTAGGACTAAAAATTTCTGTCTATGCTAAGAACGACTACCACCCTGTGACCCGGCATGAGAAAGGCTGTAACTACCTATTTTGGATCTCTTACTAGATCTTTCTCTCTACTTAGATTTATCTACCTCTATTTTCTAAGTATACATCATTAATCTAGCAAGATCTATTTCTCTATTAAGCATAGAATTTCTACACTCCTTTAACAACAACCCGGATACACTAGTCACAAATTTACTCATACTTACTCTAGGGTTAGCTATCAAGTCAGGAGCATACTTAGCTAACTGATTGAACTTAAGATAATACTCCTTTACTATCATGGAGCCTTGCCTCAGGTTCATGAACTCTTCCACCTTAGTTTCCCTCGTCTCTAGTGGGAAAAACTTATCTTTGAAGGAATCCTAAAAAACTTGCCAAGACATGGAAGTTTCATCCTTCCCTCTACTATTCTTCCACATCACTACCTAATTATGAGTAATATCCTTCAGCCTATAGGATGATAACTCTACACTATCCTCCTCAGAAACATGTATAATCTGAATGATCTTCTTCACCTCTTCAAGATAAAGTTGTGGGTCCTCACCTGCTACTGACCCAAAGAATTCTGGTGGGTTTAATCTTATGAAATTTTCGATCCTGGCTACGGCTGAATCACCATCTTGATGAGGTAGGGTTGCATCCTAACGATTCTACTGAACACTAGTTGTCATAGCTAGGGCTAGCACCTGAAAAGCTGCCCGAAACTCTGTATGTGACACATTCTCATTCGGAGGATATACGGGCTGAGGTGGCTGGTTATTATCCCTACGAGAATTGGCTTTGAAAGGAGACATGTTCTGTAAATGAAAGAAAGAGATAGATTAGACTAAGAATTAACTTGATCTCATGCTCACTCGTACGACATGAATACAGAAAGAAGGGAGATTGTTCCTAAAAACATCTTATAGCCTCTTGTACATAAATGTAGAGTGCAACACACCCATGCACAAGACTCTACTAGATGCAGAATTTCAGACTCTTAGGATACTATTGAACCTTAGGCTTTGATACCAAGTTTGTAATGCCCCGATTTTCTATAACCAAAATTCCACACGGTGCTCATGATCCCGAAGGATTATAAGCTAATCCTCTACTGATATTTGTGCCTAAACACTACATAATATAATATAATAAAAGAAGAAAACTAGAAGAAACTTTCCATAAGGTTCAAAGCATCTAAAATACTCAAAACTGAAAACTAAATACTAATACGTCTGTCTGAAAAGCCTCTAAACCTATCTGAACTCTGGAGATGATGGTATATGTCCCTAACTAACTTCATCTGCTGAAAATAAACTTTGTCTAATGCCATAATAAAATAAGCATCATCCTTGAATAAATAGGACTCATTGTTACGTCTACTGCTGCTGACTAAGTCTAGACTTCTAAGGGTGCTCTGGATCTCGCACTTCTGAACCTATGGTATAATACACCATAGCGCAAGAGAAAAGCATGCGTCAGTACTTGGAATATACTGTTATTCTAGAAGATGTAAGGATAAATGCAAGGGCTTGTGCATGAACATTACTTAACTGAATAACATGTGAATAATGAATGAGGACATATGTATGAATACACAAACCATAACTGATGTCATTGAGACACTAAATACTGATAGTTGGATACCATTTTACGAATGTCTAAACTCACTACTAATACTGAGATACTAAATAACTAAATTATCTGATATTGATAATTGAGTAATAAAGTTGAGATCAGTCCTCTGTAGCGGGTGATCTCTGAATCTGATGATACTGAAGCAGATTAACTGAATCTACTCATATCAATAACTGATTTCTGGGCTTGCGACTATCGACTGACTAAATATGAGATCTAACTTCTCTAACTGATAATCTCTGAATCTACTACAAATGATAAGGAATGATTATATCTGAGACTAGACTTATCTAGTGGACGAACTCTGAATCATTTAATGATAGATATGATTGACTGAGTTTGAGATCAGGCCTAACCAACGGGTGATCTCTGGAGCTATTAGTATTGATACTGATTAGCTTTATGTAATACCAAGCCTATCTAGTGGGTGGTATATAAATCTATAGAAGTATCTAAGTTCCTTACTGAGATAGGTAACTATATCTAACAATCCTGATTACTGAGTTCTAGTCTGAAGACTAATACTAAAACTGCAATTATGGGAGTTCTCACTTAACCAACATGCCCCAAATTTGAACTAGTAGGTTCCAAACTATAATCCCAGCTAGAAGGGTGTCAATACCGTGCCACGAGTAAATACCTCTGCTATGGTCAAGCCTCTCTAACGGGTGACCCTAAACAAGAAGTCAAGTCTAAGGAAGTATGATAGTCAAGCCTTAATCTAACTGGTGACTCCTAGTCCTGCACTTGCCCCACAGTTCTGGAGTTCATATACTATTACTAATGACTCAGCCTCTCTAACGGGGAAGTCGTCATCCCTGCACTCGCTCAGTGCTAGTTCCTACTCCTAACTGAAGGACTCTGAACGATTCTCAACTAAACTTGGACTGAGCTGAATTTGTTGCTCTTCATATTTCTTGACTGATCTGACTGAGTTTACTTGGTTCTATTATCTGATGGAATGCTACTTGGATTCCACTATATAGCTAAATGCTACCGAATTCTAAATACTTGAATACTGCTAAGATCTGAGTTGAGTACTGAACTGAAGCTAGAATGTTAATGATACTTATATTACTGAGATTTCTTATGTTCTGTAACCATTTGAAAGTATAGAATTATATAACTCACTAAGTTCTAAGGATCGTGGTTTCACTGAGATTATCATGAAAACTGACATTGGCTCTATACTGCAGCTAATTTGTCGGGTATAAATACCTGCAGGACTCGATAACATAAAAGTAAAACATAACCATTCTTGAAAAATCATTGCCATGGAAATTCACCTATCATTACAATCATTAATGCATCGCTTCAAGCACTTAGAAATCATAAACATGTGATAGTATATGGAGACATGCTATTGGCTCATACTACATTCAATAAGGTCTTGCATCAAACACATAACATGCATTAAAGAACACATAATTGGGGAATTTCATGCTAACATATCACAATTAATTCACTAAGGCTTTTCAATAAACACTTGGCATGCATGAGCTTGCACACAATTGGAGACTTCTAGTCAACATGCTATAATGGCTCTAATTCCTTCACATAAGCATTTTATCAAACATATGGGGAGCATGTATTGGTTATTCAACAGTTTCTACACTTAATTGACGTAAACACATCACTTAACATACAACGTTAAGAGGGTTTATCATTAACATCATACAATTTATCACATACTAGAATCAACTCTTGAAATTTTATAAACAAAACATGAATTTAACTCAATAATAACTTAGACTTCAATTTCAATTCATATAAATCATGAAAACTCATAAATATAAGATCTTTGAATTTAGAAAAGGATTGTTGAACTTCTTGGGTGGAAGGGACCCAAAAATCAACATCTGCAAACCTTAGGAGACTCTTTCTTGAAGGTTCTTGGAGAGATTCTTCATTTCTTGAAGAAGGATTTTAATCTTGAAAAAAAGGTAGCTTTTGATATTATGGATGAATATGTCGTTATGCGCCTTGAACTGATATAAATTGGTGTTAAAAAGGGTGGAAAAAGACCAAAAAGTCCTTTTAAAAATCACTTAAAATTACTGATCAGGATATGCGACGGTGAGGTATGACGGTCCATCACTGGGTCTACGATCCGTCAAACTTACCGTCGCACTAGGACCAAAACTAGGACTTACTGCCCCATTGAAATAGCCTGAGGCGATGGTCCGTCGCTAGCTCGACGGTCCTTCGGACCTCTCCGTTGTACTTAGACAGGGAGTGGACTCACTGCCTTAGCTGCGATGGTCTGGGCGATGGTCCACCGCTAGCTCGACTGTCCATCGGACCTCTACGTCGCACCAGGGTAGTTCAGATTGCTTTCTGTAAAATATCTATAACTTTTCACCTCGATATCGGATTTTTGCAAAATTTGTATCGACGGAAAGCTTATTCAATTCTCCAGATGAAAAAAGTCAATATTAGGGAAATTCTACATGGTTTAAAAATTTTCTCACTTGGGAAGTCAGCCCTTACTCTTCTTAAGGATGAAACTCAACTTAAAGAAAGTTTGGGGTATCACAATAAACCAATTTGGTCAATTTATCTACAACAACCCAAATATTGGAAAACCCACGAGAAGCACGAGGAAACCTACTAACAAAGTCCATAGTAATCTACTGTTACTTCCACTAAAGAATAGGTATCTCTGAAGCAAACCATAAGATCTCTAATATTCAACCTTCACCTACTACTAACACAACTGAGATATGAAGTCAACTATATCCTTCTTCATAATATTCCACCAGTAATTCTACTTTGAATGATGTTACATCTTTGTAATATTAGGTTAAACAAAATATCTGGAACAATGAGCCTTCTCTGAGATCAATCTTATCTATCTACCAACTCTCCATATACACACTCTGCCATCAATCCTTAATACACCATTTGAATTAGGAGATGTTTCCTTAACCTCAACACTAAATACCTCTTCTCTAAACATTCTCAATCTATCATCATTAAACTAGTAAGCTCAAATTTGCTCCATCAAATAAGATCTAGCTTTAATTAAGGCTAGTACACACTCGGGTGTTGAAATATCAAGTCTAACTAATTGGTTGGGCTAAATCCTAAACCTCAAAGTCCAAAGGTCATTCTTGTGTCAAGATATAAGCTAGACTTCCCATAATAGTTGAATTTTAAATCAAGGCATCCGCAACCATATCTACCTTCCATAGGAGATATAGAATAAAGCGATCATAGTCCTTAAGTAACTCAAGCAAACTCTATTGTCTCATACTAATATCTCAATGATTAAAGAAGTATTGAAGGCTATGGTAGTGCGACAAAATCACACAAGGGACTCCTTACAAGTAATATCGCCACAACTTCATCACAAACACTATGTTTTCTAACTTTAAATCACGGGTAGGGTAGTTCTTCTTATGAGGCTTCAACTTATAAGAGACATAAGAAATCATCTTACCCTTCTAAATCAATATAAAACCTAAACCAACCCCATAAGTATCACAAACACATGGTAAAACCCATGCCCCCTTGGGTAATGTGAAGATAATAGCCAAAGTCAACAACTCCTTAAGCTTTTGGAAGATCACCTTACTAGAATTCGACCACTAAAATGTAACCTTCATCTAAGTCAACTTGATCAAAGGATTCATAATAAATGAGAAATCCATTATAAATTTCCGATAATAACCTACTAAACTAATAAAACTCCAAATTTAATAGGTGAGGTAGGTCTATCTGTGAATCGCTGCTATTTTGGTTGGATCAACTATAACGTCATCTTTGGTCACCACATGACCTAAGAAAGAGATAGAATCTAACTAAAATTCACACTTAGTGAGATTATCATATAACTTCTTATTACTCAATCTTTAACGTATAGTCCTCAAGTGTCTCATATAATCGACCTCTTTGTTGGAATAAATCAAGATGTCATTTATAAATAAAATCGTAAAGGAGATAAGATACAATAAAAATACCTGGTTTGCCAACTCTATAAATACTGTTGGGGCATTGGTCAACCCAACAGGCATAACAATTAACTCATAATGACTGTATCAAGTCCAAGAAGTTGTCTTTGGAAAATCCAAGGACATTGAAGCACCTTAAAGCTAGTAAGAATGATGATGGATGCATGGAAGAGATTACTTATTCTTAAATGTCATTTTGTATAGTTATCAATAGTAAATATACATAGAACTATCTTTCTTCTTCACCAATAAAAAAGGAGCACCCTAAGGAGATACACTATCTCCAATGAGCCCCTTACCCAAAAAATCCTATAACTGCTCTTTCAACAGAGTCGAGGCCATCCTATAGGGAGGAATGGAAAAGGGTTGGGTGTTCGGCTCGTTATCAATAGCAAAGGTAATATCATAATATGGAGGCATACTAAGAAAATTTGTATGAAACACATCTATGAACTTGCGAATAACCCAGATAGAATCCAAAGAACACGGTAAGGCAACATTAGTATCATAAATATAATCTAATAAGATAGACAACCCTTTTCTACCATGAAATAAGCACTTAGAAAAGAAATAACTTTTTTCGAACCCAAATTAAAAGTACCCTTTTAAGCTAACCTTGGCCCACCCAGAGTCACTAAGGTCATAATCTTGGCATAACAATCAAAATTAGCATAATAGGGAGCTAACCAATCCATACCCAAGATAACATAAAAATCTATCAAATATAGGATAATAAAGTCTAACTATATCTCATGCACCACTAAGGTAAATATATAAGATTGGTACACTCGATCCACAACAAAAGTATCTCTTATATAGGTAGAAATATGAAGAGGCATAGCAAGGAACTCATATACAACATCAAAACTAGAAGACAATTATGTAGACACATAGGCGAATATAGATATTAGGTCAAATAATATGGAATTAGATCTTTGTAAAACCTGGAAAATAGCTATAATAACTGGATCAGAAGCCCTTACCTCAAGACTTCTATGCATAGAATAACGATATCCATATCGGAGCAACCTACGAGAACTACCAGACTAAGTAACCTACAAGAACTACAACTAGCTCTCTTAACTCTACATTGAGTACCTCTAGAACCACCCCTACCATAATGTGAACCACCTCTAATAGTAGATAAAAGAGTGGGGCAAAGCTAAAACAGAGAACCCTATTAGGCAGGACCAACCATACGTTGAGGAAAATTACTATCCAAATAACTAACCATCTCACAAATATAGTATCCTTTATAGCATGAATCAATTTGGGGGAAACAGATGTACTAGAATCACCATCCTAGCCTAAAGAATTTAATTTAGAACCTTCAGTCGCATGGCCTAATACCTGGCTACCTAGAGCCATAGAAACTAATGTCCTACCACCTAATCCCCGAAAAACATCCTTAACCAACCAACCTTAATAACTACAAAAAAAACTCTTCTTGATAAATCTCTACCTCAGAAGGCATGACTTCTATACGTACCCTATTGGTGCACTTTCTTGGTGCCTCCCTGACTAGCCTAAGTAATAGGCTCCATAAACATAGAATTATCAATAATATAGTAAAAAATCTCCTAAAACTACCATATCAATTATAGCCAACTTATAAGGACCTTTTAACCCCTTAATAAACTTTTAAATCCTCTCTAACTTAGTAGAGATTATGGATAGAATATGAAAATGCACCTCATACTTGGAAAAAGATGTAGAACCCTACCTCAGGTGAACAAACTCATCTCTCATCTATTCTCTCAAACTATATAGAACAAACCTCTCAAGAAAAGCGTCAGGAAACTGAGCCCATGTCACAATAGGTGAACCCAATGGTATACAACTAAATTGATACATCCACTAATGTTTGTCTATATTAGTCAATCAATAAGTAGTAAAAGAAGCTCCAAGAGACACAAGGGATCTAAGATTATGTAAATTCTTGTGGTAGTCAATCAGATACTCACAGGCTTCCTCGTTTATTATGCCACTAAACTTAGAATAATATAAGAAAATAATCCTCCAAAACCTTTTTATATTCAGAAGACATCTAAGTACTAAACTCTCTAGGACCTGAGCTAGTCTCGTACCCTCCTATTTGATAAAATTCTTAGTATGCTCAACCTCAGACTAAAGAGGGATCTTCCTAAAATGTTCTCTCAACGATGAAGATCTTCGTGCCCATCTTCTACTTTTGAGTCAGCCATGACTCAAACCTCATCCCTTGACTGGGCCTCTAGTATCGGGTGTTTGCTCAATATCTATGGACCTAGTCCTCACCATCTGCACATAAAAGAGTGGAACTATATTTACGATATAGGATAAGAATAACTTGCAAAATAAGGAATAAAATTAGAGATGTTTTTGGTAAAGATGTCTTGTAGCCTTTTAAAGATATAAACGACTGTCTACATACTATTCTATGAGACTCTACTAGTCTTCTTGTTCTTACACTTGTAATACTAGTGAACCTAGGCTCTGATGCCAATATGTTATGACCCAAAAGTTAAGGTCATGGTGGGACCTACTAAGACCATGCCTTGGTAAGTAATCTGATTCCCCAAATGAAAATAAGATAAAAATCTACAAATAAAAAAAAAACAAATAACACTTCTAGAATAAAGTCTGATCAACACATATATAATAAAGTGAAAGTCTAAACAAAATACAATAAACCCCAAGAGGAAGTGTCACAAGTGTAAGAACAACTAATATTACTCAAAATCCCAAATAGTACATAATTTGTCTCTAAAAATACAAATAAAGACAACTGGAGGGAAAAGATATAGAATATACCTAAAGCATAGAGTAAACTAGTACTCGAGAATCAGATAATTATTGCATGATCTCAACTATTGCAACTCAGACTTGATCTAGGATCAACACCAAAAGGGTACAATAAGGATGAGTATGGTTAGCTTGTATTTAGTTGTAATCATAGGCCAAATAAGAAAAGTAGAAAATAAAAGAAGTAAATACTATGAGCGCATCACCTGCAAATAGAAAAGTTCCCAAATGGTAGCTCACATGGTCTCCACTAACAATTTTAATATATACATCTATAAGGAACAAATAGAAACAAATATATTCTAAATGAATATAGAAAACTAAACACTGATAACGCTTAAATTAGACTCTTGAATGGGTGTAACCGATCATTGTCAAAATAAAACCCAACTAGGTTGGGGTCAAATCCCACAGAGAATAGGGTGTGAACTTTGATTTGTTTACGAAATACTTTACTCGTAGCTTACTATTTCCAAAAATAGGGGTTTGAGTTTTACAGAGAGTCAATTTTCACTTTCAATATTTTAGTCTTTGTAAACAAGATAAATGGAAAACCAGAGTTATGTTCACCATGGGTTTTTTTGGGAGTTGACAGATGCTAGGTAATGCTTTAGACTCTTGAAGTAGGTAGAAATGGAAGAATATCCTTGATGATGGTACTATCTCACCTATCTTTCGACCTCACCAGACAATTTATTATCTAGTTCTCTCGAACTTAGATAACATATGTATTTCCAATAGGATTTTATCTAAGGTAGATTAATCTAGTTATGACATCAACCATTAAACAGAAGGTTGGTAGCTTCCGAGTCCTTATTGATAATTCACGTCCTCTAGTTTATTTCTCTGTAAAAAGAAAATAAGCCTAAGGCATAACCTATTGTTTGCAACCAATAGATTCAAGTTAAAACAACAGAATTTTAATACGTCCTACAACTCTTTGAATCCTTTAAATACCTAGCAACATATCATACGCTAATCCATGGATCCCATAACTCGAGCTAATGGAATTAGCCGTTCGTGATTTGTTGAACGAAATAACAAGTTGAATTCATGATAATATAGATAAACTTACTAAAGCATGAAACCCAACAAGTGTTTATTCAATTCAATCACAAGATAGAAACCCACAATAATTGATAAGTGTTTTGAAGAGAGAATAGGAAATATACTTGATAAAAGAGACCCAGCAATTCGTGACCTCTCCACAAGATTAATTGTTTGATAGATTAAATGATCATCCTCTCTTACAAAAAAAAAATAATAATCATCCTAAAAACCCTAAAATAAGTCTTTAAATAGTTAATTGTAAATAAGGAAACAAAAATTAAGATTCCAGTTTTCTCTTTAGAATAGACGGCGATGATCTTGATGGCGTGTCAGACGTCTGACGGCGTGTTCAAGATATCATCAAAGATTTAATAGAATTGTTATCTTCTGAGTCTTTTGATGGCAAATCTGAAAGCGTGTCACTTATGTGATGGAGTGTGAAAACTATTGTCACATCTTTATTAGAGATCATGTTTTTCTTTGAGTTGACATCAATTTTGATGCCTTATCATAGTTGTGACGGTGCTTCAAAAAGTTCCTTGCACGTCACTTCAATTCTTCAGATTCTGTCTACACTTGACAGTGACTTTGACAGCCTTTGACATATCTGACGGCGCTTCAGAAATGTCGTCAGCATTACCTCAGCATATTTGCACTAGATTCCAACAGATTTGTTCTTCTTTCCTTTTATTTCCTCCTCTTTCCCTAACATCTGCATTAACATGATAAAACAATCAAAAATAACAAAACTTGCTTAAGACTTTGCAATTATTCCGAGTTAAAAGCCTCAAATGTGTTAGAATCTTATCACACATCAACACCCTCAACTTAAAACAATTACTTATCCTCATGAAACCAAAACGTAACTAGGAGTATACAAAGTACAATTCGGCAGCTAACTACTCCTATCAGGTCAGAATACATGCACCATCAGTCAAAGTATGATCAGCTGTGTTTATTATTTGAAAACAACCATACAACTCACCGGTATCTAGATATGGAAAATCCTCGGTAATAACAACCCTACACATACCCAAATTATCTTATCCAAACAAAGCATTTATTAGCAACGTACCTAGTGTGCCTTCACAATAAAGAAATCCTTTTTTCACTCAGATTTATATGTATAGACATAGGGATGAACCTAAGACTCTCTCTCAAAATGAAATTCTTAAATTGCACCTCAAATGTCATAGGCTTACCCTTATAGTCGGTACCTAAGTATTCAGATAAGTCAGTTAGGATCATAATAGGGCTTTTCTTAAGCTTGTAACGTAGGCTAGGGGTTGGTATGACATTCATGGGTATTTCATAGTGGTTACACCTCCTTGTTACTATATTAACTCTCAGGGTTTCAACTTTTGACTTTTTTTTATTCCCTCTTTTATTTGTCGAGCATGCTCAAGATGGGTGTTGTCTGTTCAAACATCAGATTATATTTTCTCAGCTTTTTTTTTTAGTTTTCTCCTTTCCTATTTTTTTTACTGCATCGAACTTCTTATTCATTTTCCTTTTTTTACCTCTCTTTATAATCATAATGCATTATGCACCCCTATATAAGCCACCCTCAACTTATGTTATTTGCCTAAGTCATGGTGCACAGTGCCCAAGGAGGACCAGGGAAAAAATAGGTTCATTGTCATGTAATGGGAAGGTGAAAGGTGTACAAGAAAGAACTAGGTTATTTAGGCTCAAAAAGAGATCAAGGGATATTATTCACATTTGGATGGTCATTTAAGCTAAAGTTGGTTGACATACAAAAACGGCCTATGATTTTTTCCTAACACCTATCCTATGACTATGGCACAACTAACTGGGCAAGTTCTAGATTCAACGAACAACGGAAACTGAGTAAGACCTTACACACACATGGCACACAAGTATATCGCATATCACTACTTATCCATTTCATGCATTTGTTTTCTACAGGTTATTTATTTTACATACTAATGCCACAAACAGATACACAGTGGTCACAATAGATGTAATGCACACCGTACAAAATAGATTAGACCATTATAGAGGTACCTAAGAATCATAAAATGGGCTAACTGCCTCAAGTTTTTGTACTACTCTTAATTATATACAGAATATGTTACAACAATAAATTACCCTACACCCTCAATTTAAAATCAAAAATCAAATACACTAAGGGTTAGGATATACCTGAAGACAGTCAAGCATGTGGATCCTGGGTCTTTGACCCTGCTAATGTATCATCTATTGTTTTTTCCCCACTCGTAGCAGCTGCTCTTGCATGGGTTGGAGCCTGGCTAGATGAAGCATTTGCATCCCTAGCTCTGATAGTTGCTTTCCATTTTTCTGTGTCAGCCAGAGACTCCAATCTTACCTTTTTCAATTCTTCTTTTTTTGCCTTCTTTTTAGCTTTTCTCTGTTTTTTGCTATCTGACTTATCTCTCTTATTCCTGTCTTTCTTTTCTCTTTTTTTCTTCTTTTTCTTTGGGGAGTCCGAAGTGAGATCAAGTATAGGAATTTCTTCCTCCACATCATGTATAGCTGAACCCATTAATGCCATAATTTAGTGCTACTGCATCATCCCAACCTCAGCCTTTACCTTATCCAATACAGCCCTAAATGTAGCCAGGTCAGCACTTGTCATCTATTTTGCTCGAGCCTCAAATCTGTTCTCCAAATCTGCCACACACCCATGAAGTCATAAAAGGTTTAGGTACAGCCTTGATTCTTTTGTCCAGAGCAGCAGCAAACTATTTGGTAAAGGCATGTAGTTGTACGTTGCACCAATTGGCTTGCCTAGCCACATTCCTGATATCAATCGGTTGAAATGCAGAACCTGTTGCTGCTGGAGGAACTGAAGTAGTCACCTCACTTTGAGGCACTGAGCCTGCCTGAGCTAAAGATACTGATGGTAAGGGTTTAGCTTCAGAGATTTGCACCCCCATATCTGGTGCTAAAACACTATCAGTGAGTGAAGGATCTTTTTGTGCCAACTTCATCTCGATCAAGTCGCAAGCCCAGCTGAAGTTCATTTTTTTTTACAAGGTTGTGGGTATTCTTGGCATGTAACTCATTATCAATACCTGAAATCTCAGGTATATTAGCTGCTTCACACAACCTAGTAATCAGACATAGGAATGGATATGTTGCATCGGGTCTTGCGAGCCAAATCTTGATCTCTTCCTCTATAATTTCTCTGAAATCCCAGGGAGTTCTATCCATCAATCTTGCAATAAATATAGCTCAATCATCCCCTAATATATTGTCTCCCTCGGTGGGTATCAGATTAATCCGCACTAAACCCCACCAAAATCTTTCCTCTGAATTTAGAAATGCTTTGGTTGTCTTTTCTGTAGGATTATTCATCCATTCAGGTTCTCCATCTACTATGACAGTTGCTAGCCATTTGTGCGGATTTTCCTAATGCTTTAATCAGGCATAGAAGGTAGGTGAAGTGGCTCGGGGGACGAAGGTTGGACCATGTAGAAACCTATTTATGGTGTGATCTGATGCATCCACCCTTACCCCACGTACTGCAACTTTGGTTAGTAGATGTTTATCTGAAGTTCTATCCCTATTTTTGCATATGTTTTCTACCGTAGTCTGGTAGTTTGCATAGAACTCCTAGACTAACAAAGGATAGTAAACACTGCTTCCCCTAGTAGTCCACTCCAGGCCATAATCTTTGAGTTTTTACATTACCTCAGGGTATCTGATCAATCATGCAGTGATAATATTCTTTTCCTCTAAGATTTTCCTTCTAGAACTTCTTTGATCAATTTTATGAAGTCCGTCCCAAAAGATCCTTTCAGCCCCAGGGATTTCCATCTCACATTATTCCTAATTTTGGGTTTTTTGTATTTCACCAAAGTTCCACGTACTGGAGAATCCTTATCACCTTGTTGATCCGATGATGGTGATTCCGACTCAGTTTCTTTAGTAGGCCTCTCAATATCCTCATCTTCAAATTCTTTTTCAGTTTTTTTAGACTCTTGCTCTGTGTGTTGTGATCCTTGTTCCTCCGACGCTTGCTCAAATGATGTTGTTTCCTCAGTATCCTCCACCTCAATAGGCTTAGGTGGAGGTGGTGCCTTTGGACTATCCCTCTTTCTTGTCCATCTGAGCAATGATTCATCATCTTCATAATCAGAGTCCTCATCAACAAGTTTTTGAGGTATACTCTCTTTAGCTGTTTTCTTTAGTGTGGTCGGATTCTTTTTATTGGGTGCCATGCTCAGTTCTGCAACAACATAAAAAATCCTTAATTAGTGTCCATAATCAAATAGGAGAAGAAGAAGGATCACCTCAGTTAACATCATTACTGTTTTTAGTTCAAAGGTTTGACGGTCTTTCTGATTTGCCATCACATGTGTGATGGTGCTACAAAAGCGTCATCAACCTTATCCAGAATCTACAATATTTCTCACCTTTTGACGGCATTTTTAAATAACCGTCACACAGGTGCAAGGTCGTATAAATTATTGTCAAACAAAATTACAACTTCTAACTCTTTTTTTCTTGATTTTTCATCTACCATTATTCTTAATTTCAACTTAGGTCATGTTATTTAACTAAAATTTCAATGAAGTTGTACAACATAAACCTATGAACCCTAGTTTTTGAAGGAGCTTAAAATATGTTAATGGGCTCAGCTCATTCCTTTTGAAACCAAGGTTTCTTATATTTCACAATTTCTCCAAAGAAAGATGAAGTTGAAGTTTTTCTCATACCTGAATGTCGACACTTTGTGGTTGTACCTTGAGCACTTAGAATTGTGAGTGAGAGAAGACTGAGATGAGAGAGAGGAAAGGTTTCTTGACTTAACTCTCAAGCTTTAACTTACAAGGAAAGTTTAAAATTTTCCTTCGATGGAGATAAAGTTGAAAAAAGGAAGGGAAATAACTCAATAAGGAAAGAAAACCAAAACTAAATGAAAAATATCTATAGTATGCGGGAATGTGAACAGTTGTTGCTGGGTCGGGATAGCTTGAAATTTTTAACTGGGCCCAACTTATTTGACGGTATTTTTCACGACGCGTCATAGGTTGGATGGCGCTTCAAAGTTGTAGTCAGCCTTAACAGTATAAGGCTTCGACTTGCTTGTTTTGACAACATTTCTCATGGCTTGTCATACTTGTGACAGCCCGTCAAAAATTATCTTTAACCTTCTTAAGATGTCTGTAACCAGTTCACCTCCTTTGTACAACTCTTAGCTACTAAAATAAAAAATGCTAGTGCAATAAAATTAAAACTTTGGGTTGCCTCCCAAATAGAATAAACATCACAATCCAATATCACAAAATCTATAGGTAGAATAAAGTTATCCACCTTTACCATCACATCATTCAATATACTAACTAGTCATTTAACCGATCTGTCTTCCATCACAAGACGCATCATTATGGGAGTAGGTTCCCCCAATCCAATCTTTTTGTAGATATCAAGTGGCATCAAATTAATACTTTCTTCAAAGTCACACAAAGCTTTGGTAAACTTCATGGTCCCAAGTGTGCTTGGTATGGTAAATGCTCTAAGGTTAGGCCTTTTATGCACTAAGAATTGTGAAGAAACAGCACTACAGTAGTGGATGTTGTCTACTGGCTCACAACTTACCTTTCTCTTCTTGGTGACTAGGTCTTTCAAGAACTTGGCATAACCTGGCATTTACTTCAGTGCATCAACAAAAGGAACATTAATCATTAATTGCTTGAGCATAGTTGTGAACTTACCAAATTTTGCATCATCGGCCTTTTTCTTCAATTATTTAGGAAAAGGAGGTGGTGGTCTAGGGATAGTCTTTAACACCACTTTCTCTTCCTTCTCATCTTCTTTCTCCGAAATATCAACCAAACTATCCAGCTTCTCAGACTCCACTGGACTACTTCCTTCGGGTTCATCAACACTTACCTTATTCTCCACAGGTTTGCCCACATAAGGGCTAAATAACATATTACCACTATGAGTGGTAATCGCCATACAAGAGCCATCAGTCCACCGGTTTTAAACCGTATTACTAGGTAGAGTACCAGCTTTTCTTTGGTTCAATGTAGAAAAAAGTTGGCTCATCTGTTCTCTAACTACTTAATAGAAGAAGAGTGTGAGATAACCAACTAATAGAGGGTTGAAAATTCACTTTTTATAGTAGTTACAATCGAGTTGGTAGCCTGAACTCCCTTCAACAACTTTTCCATCATGTCCTCTATGGACGTATTGCCAGAACTAATTGACGTAGCATCCCAACTTCCAGGAGGAACATACGGTCCACTCCTGTCATTATTGTTTCTCCAATGTTCCTGCTTTCTATCTATATAATTAGGCTTGTCATAGAACGTCCGACCTTGGTTCCTTTGGCTATTGTCGTGGAAAATCCCCTGATTACTCACATAGTTTTCCTCCGTATCAGTACCTGTAGAAACAATACCCTGAGATTCCATAGCTTTAACCATTTTAGTCTTTCCAGATAGAAAGTTTTTGGCCAGCAAGTCCATCTGCATCTTTGAATGGGCCATGTCATGATCTCGCTCCTCATCCATTTTACATTGCTCCATAGTTATACCACCATCAACAGTCGGGCTAGACACTATAGAATCCCTAGTATTCCAAGCCCGACTCAATTTGTTCATTGTATTTAGCATGTCAGAAGCATCTATAAAATAGATGTCAATGAACGAACCACCTATAACGTTGTTAACAATTGGCTTTTTCACATAGTTAAAAGCTCAATACAAAGTCTCCATCAAGTGCAAGTCTATTATGTTGTGGTTTGGATATTATGCAAGTTTCTTCTTAAATCTTTCCCAGGTTTTGTGCAATGCTTCAGTCGGGAGCTATCTAAAGTTACCAATTTCGTCCCTCAACTGTACCCTTAGGGAGGGTGTAAAGAAACGCTCTAGGAATGCATCTTTCAACTGTCTCCAGTTGGTTATAGAATCAGGCTCTAGATCGTTCAGCCACATGGTTTCCTCTCCAAACAGAGACAACAGAAACAACCTCAACCTAATCATATTCTGGCTCACTCCCGAATTGTCAAAAGATTTTCAAATATTGATAAAGTTCACCAAATGCATGTTCGGATCATCACCAAGCAAGCCTCCAAATAACCCCTTCAGATTCAGAAGTTGTATCATTGTACTTATTATGCTGAGTTTTGCACCTGGTGCCAACGGTGGAGGAATGATAGCACCCATTGCACCATCTCCGTCCATTCCTTCATCATCTTAATCATCTTCAGATTGAACAGGTTGCTGACCATATCTTTCTTGGACTGGATGGTTTCTATTGCTATTTCGTTGCACTGGTGTAGCAATTTACTTAGCTCGCCTTAGGTTTTGAGGATTTAACAATTCCTCATCACCCAAGTCTTCATCATAAGGTTTCTAGCGACGTGTTTGTTGACCCAAATTCTGCACATTCACCAGAGCCCTGGCCAAATAAACTAGTCTTTCTGCTTTTTGTTGTTCAATCATTCTCCCTATCAGCTGAGGTTCTGGGTTTATTGGTAATAGCGGTTCTTTGGAACTTCTTGTTTTTGGCATAAATAACACAAAACCTAAAATAGACAAAAATAACAAATAAATGTAAATCAATGAAATTTAACTATCAGCAAATTTTTGCGCACAAACTTTTAGTCTAAAATCGTGTTCCCCAGCAACGGCACTATTTTTTGATAACGCTCGAATTACACTCTTGAATGGGTGTAAGCGATCATTGTCAATATAAAAACCAACTAGGTTGGGGTCGAATACCACAGGGAATAGGGTGTGAAATTCAATTTTTTTACGAAATACTTTACTAGTAGCTTACTGTTTCCAAAATTGGGGGTTTGAGTTTCACAGAGAGTCAATTTTCACTTTCAATATTTTAGTGTTTGTAACCAAGATAAATGGGAAACCAGAGTTATATTCACCATGGGTTTTTTTGGGAGTTGAAAGATGCTAGGTAATGCTTAAGACTCTTGAAATAGGTAGAAATCGTAGAATATCCCTGACGACGGTACTATCTGACTTATCTTTCGACCTCACCAGACAATTTATTATCTAATTCTCTCAAACTTTGATAACATATCTATTTCCAATAGGATTTTTACTCAGGTAGATTAATCTAGTTACGGTATCAATCATTAAATAGAAGGTTGGTAGCTTTCGAGTCCCTATTGATAATTCACGTCCTCTAGTTTATTTCTCTGTTAAAAGCAAATAAGCCTAAGGCATAACCTATTGTTTGCAACCAATAAATTCAAGTTAAAACAACAGAATTTCAAGATGTCCTACTACTCTTTGTATCCTGTAAATACCTAGAATAATATCATACCCTAATCCATGGATACCATAACTCGGGCTAATGGAATTAGCTGCTCATGATTTGATGAATGAAATAACAAGTTGAATTCATGATAATATGGATAAACTTACTAAAGGATGAAAACCAACAAGTCTTTCTTCAATTAAATCACAAGACAGAAACCCACAATAATTGATAAGTGTTTTGAAGAGAGAATAGAAAATATACTTGATGAAAGAAACCCAGCAATTCGTGACCTCTCCATAGGATTAATTGTCTGATAGATTAAAAGATCATCCTCTCTTCTAAAAAAGTAATAATAATCTTCTTAAAAGCGCTAAAACAAGTCTTTAAATAGTTAATTCTAAATAAGAAAACAAAAATTAAGATTCCAATTTTCTCTTCAGAATAGACAGCGGCGATCTTGGTGGCGTGTCAGACGTCTAACGATGAGTTCAAGATATTTTCAAAGATTTCAAGGAATTGTTATTTTCTGATTCTTTTGACGGCAAATCTAAAGAATTTTCACTTATGTGATGGCGTGTGAAAAATGTCGTCACATCTTCATTGGAAATCATCATGTTTTGCTTTGAGTTGACAACAATTTTAGCGGCTTATCACAGTTGTGATGGCGCTTCAAAAAGGTCCTCACACGTCACTTCAATTCTTTAGATTCTGTCTACGCTTAATGGTGACTTTGACAGCCTTTCACATATCTGACAGCACTTCAAAAATGTCGTCAGCTTTACCTTAGCTTATTTGCACCAGATTCCAACTGATTTGTTCTTTTTTTCTTTTGTTTCCTCCCCTTTCACTCATATATGCATTAACACAATAAAAATAATCAAAAATAACAAAAGTTGCTTAAGACTTTGCAGTTATTCTGAGTTAAAAGCCTTAAATGTGTTACCATCTGCTCACACATCAAACACATACCAAGTACATAAAAGAACACAAACATAGATATGTAATTAAATACAATGAATATGAGATCATGGACATCGATTGAAATACATCGCATCACTTTTTGTATACACCATACAAGCCCCAACTCACCTATGACAGGACCTATAGGGGGTTTGCAACTCATAAACCACCACAAATCTCAACTTACCTCTTCGGTTAATGTTCACAAATTATGGTTTTCATGAAAAATATCTCATTTCTCTTTCAACTTAGAGTTTATCCATAGTACCAATATCTCATGAATGTGTATGATGAAATCAGTATGCAATGCTCATACATTAATATGACAATTATAAATTGATTCTATACGTATGTAACTGAGCCCCGAATCAACTTAATATGTCAATATTTAAAGATATCAGTTCCAGTTTGGAAACATTGGAATAAATATGCATGAAAGACATCATTAATATCATATCATCTCATTACTCGAGAATTTCTACCATGATAACAAAACTCATTATCAATAAGCCCTATATTATCTATTCAAGAACCCGCACGGTATTACATTATGAGTTAAGGCATCTAAATCCACAAATAAAATAGTGATGTCACATAAATCCCCCACAGAAGCAACACACAATATGTGATATCATAAGTCAACAAAACAAAGAATACAATTCCCATACAGGCACACAACAACAATAATATTCTCAAAATACTATTCCCATAGTTTATTTTCCCAACCTATAACATGATTTACTTATTTATTAACTATCTAGCCCAATTTGGATAAACATAAGCCATAACCTATCTCCAATTGACACAATTTGAGACTGAACCCTTTAACAGAGCCTTCTCTTTTTGAACAAACTCAAAATTAACAAAAATATCCAAATATAATATTTACGCATTAAAATGGCTAATGATACCTATATTGATCATATTTAAGTCGGTATAAAATGGGTACAAAAATGAAAAGAGCAAAGTGAAATTTTATTTGAGGAACATTTTTCAAAGGTTATGGGAGACAATTGTTAAAAACCCAAGTGAAAATAAGTTAAAATGAGATTCAAATCTAACAACATTTATTTTTAAGCTTCAGTGGCAAAAACCCAAAATCCATTTTGACATTGAGATTAAAAATTATTTTTGAAGATAAAATAAATTGAAAATACAAAAAATAAAAAACTGGAGCTTACCCAATCTCAACTGGTGGATAAAACTGTTAAAATTTTACAAACATGAAACTCAAGGTACAAAAATGGTGAAAAAGGACAAAAGAGGTATTTATGCAGTATTGGGAGTTTAAGCAACTAATTAATCTCTTAAGAGAACATCACTTAAGTTGTTCCATGACATTAAAGTGGCTACTACTTAAGCAATATTTGTCCGCTTAAGTGGCTACCGCTTAAATGGTCTATCGTCGCTTAAGTGGTTGCACTAGATTTTAATTTAATCAGCAACTTTGATAAGTGGCAAAGCTGACGATCGATAAGGAATCCTATAAATAAAAATAAACTATGCAACTAGGATATTATCAATGTTCCAAATAAATGGTGAGGTTGTATTTTCAAAAGAAGTTGTTTCAATAGATTAACCCTCGGGGCCCTCTTTCAGTCAAATCTCACTAGTTCCACAACAAAAGTCAAAATGCAAAATAAAGATTTCAAACATTAACCAATCCTACTACTAACACCAATTCAATATTACGAATCAAATAAAAATTTTCAAATTATCATCCGACACTTAAAACATGATATGTTAACCAAAGTTAAAATCGTGGCTTTTAAAGCCTCTGAGAGTCTTAAACTTCCCCATTTCATTCCCGAATACATCGGGGAATTTTCAAGCCATGCCCATACTCAAAAAATAACATATATCATCTATGGTAACGTAAAAATAATCAAACACTCAAAAATGAAATATTTTACATGTTAGGTCATTACATTCCCAGCTTTTTATAAAAATGATTTTGGGCTTAGCAAGGGGTAATTTCTACAAAATTCTTGAGATTGTAACTGTTAAAGGTAATAATTTTATATTCTAAACATTCATTAGTACTTCAAATCCATAAAAATTATTATAAAACTTATTCATGGTTGAATTTTAAAGTTTAGCCCTAGTTCATGAAATTGATATAAATAGGAAAGAATAAGTATCAAATCAGTAGATAATGATTTTAGAGTTAGAAAATACTAACATGAGTAGACCCTAAGTTGTTCATTCTAAATTATAAAGGGTTAATGTGGTTTTAGAAAGGAGAAACCTTAAGATAATGATTCAAGGAGATTTTGTTATTAAATGGTTAGTGAATAATTTCTAGTGCTTAACGAGAGATGAATTTATTGAAATAGGTATATAATCTTGTTGTTATAGATCAAGAGAAAGTTATAAGGAAAATAAAAGGCAAGTTTGTGGCTTAGAAGTGTTGTTGAGCAAGGAATCAAGGTAGGTTATAGTTTATTATAGTAAGTAGACTTTATTGACACTATGATTATACGTGAATTGAATGTTTATGAGGGTTTTTGAGCACTAATTCTAGTTATTAACCACATGATATTTCTGATGTTGTAGAGTTGACGAGGGTGATGATGATGACATGATACTCGCGATGTTCATGAGGCTAATGATGATTGTGAGATTGGTGAAATGATAATGATGTTAATGAGAATGGGAATAGAAAGAGATGATCTATATATCTTGCATTCATATATTCATTCATATGCATTCAATGTGCAGTAATAATCTACTGTATAATGTAACATATTAATGAATTTGACGAAGTGTAAACATACATGAGAAGTTTGTCTTCCCTTTTAAGTGAAATATTATAATTGTTTATTTGTCTTTGATTATAAGTTTTGTTATGATTTCTTTGCATATATTTAATTAACTTAATTTTACGGTGTCTAGTTGAGTCGACCTGTGATGCATATTAGCACTTGTTGATGTACTAATGCTACTTGTGCTCTTCTTCTATTGTGTGCGGAGAGACAAGATCTTTACTTTAGCCTGCAGTTCAGATTCAATTTCAAGGGTGATAACCATGACTGAGCAGTCTTTGGATTTTCTTATCATTTTTTATGTCCCTTATTTGGGACTAAGACATTCCTTTATTTATTTGTTGTTCTCGATAATTTCTTAGTTTTAAGACTTGATTTCTTAGATGCTATTGTTGGCGACTTCAGCTCCTGGGATGTAATAATTAGATATTTTGCACTCTAGTTTATGAATATTGATGTCAGTTGACGGTTTATTTATTTATTCATTGAATGAAGTTCTTTTTAGTACTCATGCAAAATGAGGTTAATATAAGGTGAATGTGAAAATAACACTTAGAGTTGGTAAGGATTGGGATTAGAATAGTTCTCCCACCATGGGTTAGTGTGTGTGTCAATCATGGCTGGTGTGATCGTGACATTCCTACATGTTATATTGCAACTAGTATTCATTCTCACGTGATGCACGACCAATACTAAAATAAATAATCATGATAATTATTTGGTAATTAATTGAAAATCGTTAAATCTTGTTCGTATAATAATATTTAAACTATCATTTTATTTCTTTTTACAATATTATTTTTGTGAGTAAAAAGTGTGTGAAATAAAAGGAAATAAATCATATTAGTGATTTCTATTGAACAAAACAAAAGTAGTATAACAGAATAGTGATGATATTTATCAATATATTTTTTACAAAAAAAGAACTTCAATTAAAATAAAATAAATGTTTTTCCTAAGCTAATTAGATAATTTACCACATTGGATTCAAAGAAACTACTTATCAATTCAAATTCATTATTATTCCATAGTCTCTTAAATATTCTCATAAATTGTCATGTATATTAACTAGTAATTGCTACTCTTAAATATCATTTAATGCTACACTTCTTTCTGTAAACGTTTGAAAAATAACTACTCCCTCCGTCTCAAATTATCAATCCCAAATTTGTTAATTTGATATCCCATTTTACTTGACTTTTGTCATTAATCAAGACAAGACAAAAACTTTTTTTGATGTTTTACCCTTCACATTAATTATTTTTTCTTTAAATTTAAATTGTAAACATCATTTAATAGAGGTACTATGGTAAAGTAGACATGTTATTAATTATTATTCTTAATCAATGTATCATCTCAATTTGGGATGGATAATTTGGGATGGAGGGAGTAATATATATACTTATAACATACTTGATAATTCAAATTTAACGTATGAATATAAAAATCAGAAATATCTTAGATGACCTCAAATATATATAAGCATATATAAAAATATACTTCCTCCGTTCCAAATCTTGTGTCGTCATTTGACTAGACACGATATTTAAGAAATAAGTATTGACTTTGTTAAAGTTACAAAATTATTCTTCTTAAAGAAAGGAGTAATAGTATTCAAAATCAAGTGGGACCACTTTTAATTGAAAAAATAAACAAAAAAAGGAGTAACAGTATTTAAAATCAAGTGGGACCACTAAGGTTAAAATTATAGTTGTATCTTTAAAAACTTACCAAATAAGGAAAGACGACAATCTTTTGGGCACAAACAAAAAAAAATGACGACACATAATTTGAGATGGAAGGAGTATTATTTGCTTTAGTAAATAATTTTCTTGGATAACCTAATGTAATTAGCACATACAAAATTTCAGACCTCACTCTAATTTTTCCCTTCAAACTCATGCACTTGAGAATCATTAATTTACGCTAAATGATTTTTCTATAAAGCAACGATTGAACTCAAATCTCCATAATGAAGTGTTTATAGTACTATGACAGGTATTGATATTGATAAATCATAAAATTCTAATAAATAGCTATGTTAATTTTAGGTTTAAAAACTTAACTACTTATGAAGTTGTAGCCATTTAAAAATAAATAAAAAATGCATCCCCCTGTAACTTATAAATACATCTAACTTCTTCTAAATTTGAATTCAAATTTTAATTTTTTTAAGTTTCAAAAAAAATATGTTAAAAATTTGTAATTTTTTAGTTTGCTCATGTGTCACGATCTAAAAGTTGAAATCATGATGGAATTTTCCCCATCCCAACCTTGGTAGATAAGACAAACACCCAGAAAAGGAAAGTAGATCGAGAATAATATTAAAATACGATAAGATGAGAATTCCAGAACGAAGCCAGGTCATACATACATAAAATTTTGCAGAACTTTGAATAAATATATGAAATCTCCAAAATTTGGTTTCATAAGTTTAGAGCATACAATAAATACATCCAAATATCAAAATGCAATTGTCTATCTCTGAAAATAAATAACGATATCAAAAATAGATAAGAGAAAGTCTAGAGTCGACTCTGAAAGCCTAGAGCGGGCCAGTACCTTGAAATTACCAACTCAAAACATGGAATTAGCCTTCGCGTGTCATACTCATGCGAGGATCTACACCAAAGGGCACTACAGTAGTGAGTACAGTCCACTTGTACACAATAGCTATCATAGGCCGACTTAGCAAAGTAGAAAATAACACAAGTAAAGAAATACTATGAGCACATTACCTGCAAATAAAAACGTTCTCAAACGATAGCTCACATCATCCCCACTAGAACTTCTAATATATATATATATATATATATATATATATATATATATATATATTGTCATGAACAAAACCAGGGTTTGGCCATGACGAGTATCTCAAGTCCCACGTGGACCATAAATCACCCCTTTGCCTAACCATACCAATGCAACATACCCAAATGTCGAATGATTCTGAACATTTAAATAACATAAAAATAACACTAATAAAAATTCATGATAAATCTATACCAACCACCAGTAACCGAGCAACCGTCCATCACCAAACAACTAATCAAACCACCCAAGTCCACAGTAACCCATCAAAGCCTATACAAAATTGAAGGTTAATAAAACCATACTTTTAGATAGAATTAATAATGAGGGAAGAGAACATGCTATAAACAAAGATGATAATGGAAATAAATCACCAAGACTAGCCTCAAATCAATCCTCTTGTTGAAACCTTAGATTTCCATGCCCAAAACCTTTTGAGAGAATTATAGAGTGTTTGGAAGAGTTTAAATGTGTTAATGAATGGAATAATAGGGTAAATAACCTTCCAAGTAGGCTAGAAGTCGTGGGACCTTATTAGGGTAAGTGGAAAAATATCTAGAATACCCCCACTTAAGTTTCACCAAAATCCCGTTACAGGGGTACGACTAATCCTCACGAGTTGTACCCTCCAATATGTGTGGTATCCTCCAATTGTATCCTAGCCTCAACCTTTGGATCCAATACTGTCCAGCATACGATTCATACCCTTCATCCGTACCCCTAGAAGATTTAAACCCCAGGAGAATTTAGACACTGTCCACCATACGTGTCCTGGGTAAGACTTATACCCTAGTTTATAGCTTATGGTGAGCCACTCATAATCAGATCCAAACCAAGTAACCAAATATAAGATTAAGCTAAGGAACCAAATGATCCATAACCACTGATATGACTCGTACCTCAAAGTTGTATACATTCCAGTAACCAAAATCCATCCCACCAACCAACAACGGTATGTATACTACTGGACCTTACCATCCGTACCCCAACATAATGTTCATACCCTCGTGTCGTATTGGGTCCAGAGACCAGAATTCCAAGAAATTTTCTAAGGTCCAAAAACCAGAGTGTTTCAGTCTCCCCTATTAAGAACATTCAACCCTGAATGACGGACAAGGTAGGGGTAACCACATGCACGAGTCAATTCTATTATCAAATATGTTTCCAATCTTTAACAAAGTTTGAAAACAAAGAGGCAAAGATATTAATCTTTCCTTTAACAAACTCAAAACATAAAGATGTGTTGAAGACGCATACCTTCCACACTAATCCCAAGAGCAGAAAATAACTGTGGATATTTGGGCTTCATGTCCTCCTCCGCTTCCCATGTAGGTTCTTCTACCTTATGGTTCCACTAATAAATCTTGACCGAAATCATATCCTTAGTCCGCAACCTACGAATCTAAGAATCAAAGATCTCAACCAGGACATCTTCATAAGACTAAGAATTTGTGATATCTAGTCTTTCTAATGGAATAAGAAAAGAAGGATTACCAACGTACTTCCTCAAAATGGAAACATGAAAGATCAGATGAACCAAGCTCAAGCTAGAAGGCCACTCTAACTCAACAGAAATATTTCTAATTCTCCACAACACCTCATAAGGACCAACATATCGGGGATAGAGCTTCGCCTTCTTGCCGAACTTCACTACTCCCTTCACGTGAGATACCTTGAGGAAAACCTTATCCCTAACCTTAAACTCCAAGTATCTACGCCTAACATCCATAAAGGACTTTTATCTACTTTGGGCATCCTTAAGCTTCTCCCAAATCACCTTCACCTTCTCCATGTAAACCAAGTCGAGACCAAGCATGTCCACCTCACCATGCTCAAACCAATCAATAGGAGACCTACACTTCCTCCCATACAATGCCTCAAAAGGGGCATACAAATACTAAAATAATAGCTATTATTGAAAGAACACTCCACCAAAGGTAGATGCTCAACCCAATTGCCACCATAATTAATCACACAAGCCCAAAGCATATCCTCTAATGTTTGAATATTCTCTCCACTTTTCTATCCATCTGCGGGTGGAAAGTAGTACTCAGAATAACCTTAATCCCCAATCCTTTCTGGAAAAATCTCCTTGAATGGGACGTAAACTGTGTGCCATGATCATAAATAATCAAAATAGGTACTCTATTCAGCTTCACAATCTCCTGAAGATACAACTTTGTATAATCTTTCACTAAGACGATAGTCTATATTTGCAAAAATTATGCAGACTTAATCATTCTACCCATGATAACCCAAATCGGATCATACTGATTCTGAGATTGAGGAAGACTGGTAACAAAGTCCATATTGATTACTTCTCACTTCTATTCGGGAAAATTAATTTCTTGATACAACACTCCTGGCCTTATGTGCTCAACCTTAACTTGTTGACACACCATACACTTGGACACAAAATCAGCTACATCCCTCTTCATGCCATTCCACCAATAGATTTCCTTGAGATCATGATACATCTTATTCAAGCTGGGATGAACAACATAGTGCGACTAATGTACCTTAGCCAAAATTCTTTGTCATAAATCATCTATATCAGGAACGCATAACCTTCCTTAGTATCATAAAGTACCATCATCACTGATCTCAAACACCACTACCTTTTGTCCACCAACGTCACTCTTGATTTTTATTAAGATAGGGTTTAGCACTTTTTTTTCTTAATCTCTACACTAAGAGATGAGAACCATTTCTTGCACTACCACACCGCCATCCTTGGAGTCTAAGAGGTAAACTTAAAGATTAGTCAAGCAGTGAATATCCTTTACCAATTCCCACTTTCCTTCCTCTATATGAGCTAAACTCCCTATGGATAACATGTTAAGAGCATAGCAACTACATTAGCTTTACCTGGTTGGTAGTGAAGACTTATATCATAGTCTTTGAGAAGCTCATGCCATCTTCTCTTTCTGAGGTTAAGCTAAACCCAAGAAGCTGTAAATGTCAGATAGAGTCGTTGGTGTAGGCCACCTCTTTAACATAGAAACCTTTTGTAGATCCACCATGATCCCATCACTAGAAATAATATGACCTAAGAAAGTTATAACATTCAACCAAACTCACACTTAGAGAACTTAGCCTATTACTGTTGAACCTTTAAGGTATGCAACACCACACGAAGGTGATTAGTATGATCCACCTCACTCTTTGAATGAACTAGAATGTCATTAATAAACATAATAACAAAAAGATTGAAATACTAATGAAAAACCCTATTGATCAGATCCATAAATAATGTCGGAGCATTAGTCAACCCAAATGACAAGACCAAAAACTAAAAGTGTCCATATCGAGGATGAAAAGACGTCTTAGGGATATATACCTCCTTAATCTTTAGCTGATGGCACCCAGACCGAAGATCTATATTAAAGAAAAACTTGGCACCTTGCAACTATTCGAACAAATCATTTATCCTTAGAAGAAGATACTTGTTCTTGACCGTCACCTTATTCAACTACCTATAGTCAATGCACATCTAGAGGGAACCATTTTTCTTGCACATAAACAACACCAGTGCACCCCATGAAGATACACTAGGATGAATAAACCCCTTATCCAGAAGATCCTTAAGTTTCTTCTTGAGTTTCTTCAACATAGCCGGAGCCATTCTATATGGAGGAATAGAAATTGGATGAGTGTCTAGAACGAGACCAATACCAAACTCGATTTCCCTATCCAGAGGAACACCAGGAAGATCATCCAAAAAGACTTTTGGAAGCTCATTAACCACTAAAACTGACTGGAAAAAAGGATTTTTCGAGTTAGAATATTTAACCCAGATCAAGTGGTAAAGACAACCTTTGGAGATTAACCTCTATGCTCTAAGATAAAAAGTAAATCTCCCCCTAGGAGCTAAAGAATAACCCTCTTATTTTATAACTGGCTCACTAGGGAACCTAAAGATAACCATACGGGTTTGACAATCCAAGGACGGTTAACAAGAGGGCAACCAATCCATACCTAGAATAATATCAAAATACATCATATCCAACTCAAACAAATCCACTAAGGTCTATTTTCAACCAACAAATACCACATACACCCTATAGACTCTTTTAGGAATACCGAGTCACCTACTAGGGTAGAAATAGAAAAAGGGTTCGAAATAACTTTTGGATCAAAACCAAAAGATACAGCCATATAAGGAGTCATATAGGAGAAAGTGGACCCCAAGTTAAGAAAATAATATATGTCATGAGAGAAAAGGTGTAACATACCAGTAACGACATCAAGTGATGCCTTGGATTCTGGTCCAGATGCCAAAACATACAACTTATTTTGACCAACACTAGAACCAGGAGCAGTAATATGAACAGATGCAACAACACCAAGTGTAGGAGTAGAAGATTAAGCCACTGGAATCTTATTCTCCCCCGTAGTACCCTTATTAACATGACAATCCCTGAGTTAATGGCTTGTCTGGCCACATTTGAAGTATTTGTACCTTTGTTCATCGCAATAACCCTTATAATGACAACCACAAAACCGATATTAAAGACATGAAGAAACTGACTGACCTTCGCTTACCTAAGATTAGGCACTCTGTGTCAAGAAATTATTACCACCATGATGATGCATGTCACCTACCTGGTAAGGAGCACTAGTAGAGGAGTAGGAACCCGAACTCCCCTACTTCTTTTTCTGCTATTTGCCACCATCCCTACCACCCTGAGATTGAACACCTCCCTGGTCAGGAAAACTGCTCATCTTACCCTGTCTATCCCCAAACTCAGCCTGCTTCCTCTTTTCATCCTTCACTTATGGCATATGAGCAGTCAACCTTGAGATATCCATATCATTAACTAGCAAGGCATTCTTGCTCTCAAAAACCAAATACCGATTTAACCCAGAATCGAACTTTCTCATTCTTACCCCCATGTCAGCCACTAAATCAGGAGCATACCTTAAAAATTGGTGAAACTTCAAGGCATATTCCTTGATAGACGTCCTTCCCTACTTGAGGTTCACAAACTCCTCTATCTTTACTTCCCTCAACTCTTGAGGAAAGAACCAATCTAAGAAGGCCTTAGAAAAATTATCTCACATGAATGATTTTTCCACATCACCCCTATCCCTATCCCACTCTTCATACCTCTGATATGCAACCTTTTTGAGCTGATAAGTTGCAAAGTTTACCCCTTTCATATTGGTTACCTGTATCACCCAAAATATTTTTTTTTCATTTTATCTAAGCAGCCCTGTTAATCCTCCTCTACTTTTTCTCTAGAAAAAGTGGGAGGAACCATCTTTATAAATTGGACAACTATTGTGGCCTCAGCAGATAAAGCACCAGTCACACCTCACTCAGCCTAAGTAGTGACTATCCGAGCAATAACATCAATAGACTGATAGAATTCTACATTAGTCACATCGCATTGAGGAGTACTAGTAGCAACTGGTCGAACTCTAGATCTTTTAGGGATAGTATTGAGAGATCGAAGAAAAACCAAGAAGTAGGATGCACCCCTTCAACATTACCCCAGATGGAGTAGAAGAATTTCCTTGTGTTCCAGATATACGAGGCATAATGTAAAAATTAAACAAATAAGGATTAGAGAAGATTCTAGGGCTCAGACTCCAAGCTTAAAAATAGAATACCAAGAAAGTGAAACATTTCTAAATGCCTTGTAGCCTCTCTCTTCTAAGTGTAGCGTGCTACACACCCCTAAAGTGGGAGGAACCATCTTTATAAATTGGACAACTGTTGTGGCCTCAGCAGATGAAGCACCAGTCACACCTCGCTAGCCTAAGCAGTGACTATCTGAGCAATAACATCAATAGACTGATAGAATTCTACATTAGTCACCTCGCATTGATGAGTACTAGTAGCAACTGGTGGAATTCTAGATCTTTTAGGGATAGTACTGGGAGATCGAAGATAAACCAAGAAGTAGGATGCACCCCTTCAACATTACCCCAGATGGGGTAGAAGAATTTTCTTGTGCTCCAGATATACGAGGCATAATCTAAAAATTAAATAAATAAGGATTAGAGAAGATTCTAGGGCTCAGACTCCAAGCTTAAAAATAGAATACCAAGAAAGTGAAACATTCCTAAATGCCTTGTAGCCTCTCTCTTCTAAGTGTAGCGTGTTACACACCCCTAAAAGAGACTATACTCGACACAAAACTATGCACTCCCAATTTGATATGAACCTATGCTCTGAAACCAACTTAACATAACCTAACCAGGGTCCTTGTCATAATGGCCATCCAATGTTTGACCAGGACCAGAATCCACTACCGTTAACCAACCAACCTCCAGCTGCCTGCCCGTAGTTAGCATAATTTTTTAGCCTATAACAAAATAGTGTAATAGCCCAAATGATGACTCTAGGATAAGATCATCACTTTCACCGATCTAATCGAGTCCAACCATCCCATACCAATAATCAAACCATACCAAACCGATGCCGAAACAACGACCATAAACCAGGCCATACCTAAAGATGTCTAAAACACAACATAATTGTTCCCAAAGTAAAATACGATGGAACAATGAGAAATTATGTCTGATGATGCCAACCTCAATACCAATACCAATCCTAAGGCTGACACCTAAATAGATCGCACATATTTTAACCCATAAAAGTGCCGCAAAGCCTCTAAAAAAAGTAATAAAATTCGGTTCGTACATTCCCCCAACCATGGCCAAAAATAATATCCAAAAGAAAATTAAAATGTCTCAAAATATCCATGACTTGAAATGGAGCCTTACAAAAGTATGGAAGCTCACCACTTCAATCCAAATATTTAGCCCCAAGTCAATTACTATGTAGGAGGAGTAGAATGGTCGGTTCCTGCATAGCGTGGGTATACAACTGCTAATAGAAAGGTTAGTAGGTGAATGCTAGTAAGCTTTCAGGATAAAGATAAAATAATGTCATTTATAATACCAAGTAAAACCATTCATATGGACACAACCATAAATATATATATAACTATGTCGAGAAAGGGGAATGAGTTTGGCTTGCCTTTAAGACCTCTACTTGGGTTGTCTAGCTTTGCTATCCTAAACAACCCATGGGTTAAATGGATTCAACTCCCGCTGCTGAAAGGGCCCCAGTGCGTGAATCTTCACGACCAGGGAAAAAACCTGGGATGACTAACAAATCCCCCAAAATATAGTGTGACATTATGCATACGGTCACCAAGACCAATCTCACAGGAGAAAATATGAGTTTACAGTTTTGGTCTCCCTAGGACCTCCACCTTCGATGGCTTTGCTACATATCTTGCCATTATTGCCCAATTAAAACCATTACCAAGAAACCAGTCAATCCATTTACCATTTATTAACCATAGTCATTTAGTGGTGGTATCGTCATACGGACCATACTTGTAAGTACTATCCATAGCCATCCATATATAGGTTTAAGGGGACTTTCAAGTACCCTTCCATTTACCATATCAAACCACTTGGGGGATTCGATGTACGCCATAAGCATAAACATTTAGACATTTACCTTTCCAAGCCATTTAAGCTATGCATACTTCCTTTGCCAAGTTTTGAAACAAGAAAGAGTTCCATTTAAAGTACTCAATCTAATGAAAACATTATTATCAATATTTTTTCAAAGACATTAGGGCCATAATATAACCAAAAAAAAAATTCCAATTGCTATTAATTTATTACCATGAAATCAAATTATTCAAAACAACCATTAAAGCACATAAAACATAATTAAATCCATGGAATACCATAACAAATTATTTAATATCAAAACCCCTAATTCATATTTGAAAACCAAAATCATAAAATTAATGAAATCATGAAAACATTCATAAAATCATGCTTTTAGATATAATTAATAATGAGTAAAGAGAACATGCCTTTAACTTAGATGATGATGGAAAGTAATTACCAAGACAAGCCCAAATCAATTCTCTTGTTGAAACCCTAGCATCTCTTGTTCAAATGCTTTTGACAGAATTATAGAGTGTTTAGAAGAGTTTCTAAGGGTTAATGAATGGAATAATATGGTAAATAACCTTCCAAGTAGGTTAGAAGTCATGGGACCTTATTAGGGTAAGTGGAAAAATGTCCAAAATACCCCCACTTAAGTTGCACCAAAATCCTGTCACAAGGGTACAACTGACCCTTATGAGTCATACCCTCCAATAGAGTGGTATCCTCCACTCGTATCCTAGTATCAACCTTTTGATCCAACACTATCCAGCATATGACTTATCCAACCAAGTCATATCTAAAGCTTACGATCCGTGCCCTTCATCTGCACCCCTGGTAGATTTAAACCCAAGGAGGATTTAGACACTGTCCACAACACAAGTCCTAGGTACCAATCTTATCCTGGCTTACGGATCATGGTGAGACACTCACACTCTGATCTAACCCAAGTTTCAAAGTCTATGATTAACTTAAGGAACCAAACAATCTGTAACAACTAATATAACTCGTACCCTTAAGTCTTATCCATTTGAGTAACCAAAATCCATCCCACTAACCAACACAGGACAGTATACAACTTGACCTTACCATTGTACCCTAACATACGGCTCATCCCCTTGAATTTTATTGGGTCCAAAGACTAGAATTCTAGGAAATTTTAAAAGGTCTAGAAACTAGGGGGTTGCAGTTACAGGTAGACATAATGGTAAAAGAGTTTCAACATACTAGTAACAACATTTGAAGATGCCTTGAACTATTGGTGAGTAGTGAGGGCATAAAGGCAGTTTCGACCAGTGCCAGAGCTAGAGGTGGCACCCTTTGGTGCAGAAGCTGATAAAGAGGCAAGAGGGACTTTATTCTTTGTATGTCAGATTTGACCACACATACAACATCAGTTCCTCTCCTTTTTGTACTAACCATTGTGGTGCTGACCACAAAATCTCAGGGAAGGTAGAATGGTGCAAATTAGGTCCCAATGACCAGAGATTGGGCACCTTGTTTTATAAAATCTTCACTACCCCAAAATCATCGATCACTAGATGGCTTTGGGTAAAGAGCACTAGCCATCAAATAGGAGTTAGGAATCCACGAGCTCTTCTTCTTATACCATTTTCCACTCTACTGCTGGACTCTACCCTGTTCTAAATACTTGAATTTCTTACTCTTCCCCTCACCAATCTCAGCTTGATTTTTGTCTTCTGCCTTAACCTGCTACATATACAAAACCAATCTTGAGATATCCATGTCCTTGTTCAACAAGTCAGCCTTACTCTCAAGAATCAACTCATAGGATAATCCATAAGCAAACTCAGGCATCCTATCCTTTATACTAGACACCAACTCAGGAGAATACCTCGACAACTGATGAAATTTTAAGTCATGCTTCTTGACTGTTATCTCCCATGTTCTAAGTTAACAAATTCTTCCACATTTTCCTCTCTCAACTCCTAAGGAAAGACGGGATCATGAAATGCACTAGAGAAATCATCCTATAAGGAAGAACCAACATCTTTGCCTCTCAATATTTCCTACTCTTTGTACCACAGGTACACCACATCCTTCAATTGATTGGCAGCAAAATCTACACCTTCAACCTCCAAAGCATGATAACCTTGAAGATATTCTTTATCTCATTTATGAAACTTTGAGGATCCTCCTCAACCCTAGTACCAGTAAACATCGAAGGATGCAACCTCATAAATTTTCCAACTCTAGTAGCCTTAGATAAAACTACATCAGCACCAGCAGAACCCAATTGTGGCATTTGAGATATCACCAATTGGGTCAATAGGTTAATAGAATGATGGGACTCAGCATTAGTAACCTCCCATTGAGGAGACTAAGTATGAGTGTCTCCCTTAGGAGTAGGATCAGTAGGGACATGCGGGATTCCATAAGGACAGTCAGATGCAATGACCCTTAACTTAGTTTGGACCCTAGAAGTTTGATGTGCTCCGTCCACATAGTCCTCAGATGGGACATAAGAAGTTTTATGGACAACAGATCTTGTTGGAGGCATGATTTGAAAGATGAACAGTTAAAAATTAGAGGGATCCAAGACCTTAGACTCTACAGCTTGAATTAAGACAACAAGAAAGGAAAATATTCCTAAATATCTCGTAGCCTCTCCCATATAAGTCTGGCACACTACACAACCATAAAATAGACTTTACTTGACATATATTTATGGATACCCAATCGACCATGAACCTAAGATCTGATACCACCTTTATCATGGCCCAAACCAAGGCCTGGATGTTACGTGTATCTCAAGTCCCACATGGATCGAAGATCACCATCTTCGCCTAATCGTAACAATACAATATCCCCAAATGTTGGATGAATTCTGAATATATAACAAGATAACATAAAAATAAAGCTACTAACAATTCATGATAAATCTGTACTAGCCAGCAGTAACTGTACAACAGTCCATCACCAAACAACCAACCAAACTACCCAAGTCTATAGTAATCAAACCAAGCCTTTACCAAACCAAAGGTCAATAAAATATTCAGACATGCCCCCGATAATAGCTAAAATCAATATCCAAAGATATTAAATAAATAAAAAGGAATTCATAAAATGAACTGGGGTCTTTCAAATGATGAAAGCTCACTACTTCAGTATAACTCGCTAGCTAATCTTCAATCTAAGTCACTGAGATAGAGATGTGGAAGTATGGCTAGTTCCTACATTGTATAGGGATACAACGTCTAAAGACAGTTAGTGGTCGAAGCGCCAGCATGTAACTCACGGATAGAGGAACAAAATAATTCTATGATTACAATTTAAACCAATACACCATTCAATGCATAACATCATATGAAGTATGTATACATTCATAATACCCTATACTGGTCAACGGAGCAAGGCTTAGCATGAACTTTGAAAACCTTATCCTGGGTTGTGTAGCATAATCATCATAAAATAAGGTACCCACGAGCTATATGGCCCCATCTATCCCCTAGCTGAAAGGTTCCCAGTGCATGGAGCCGCACGAACTAAGGAATATCCATATCCATGTATACCTTTATAGAGGACTCGAACCTCCCATTATAGTCAAGGTGACTTAAGCTCCTATTTATATAATATAGAAGACTCGAATCTCCCATTTATATAACCAATATGGGGGACTCAAACCTTCTGATTATTTAGACACCCGCACTAGCTAGCGCTGTTTCTAGTGTTAGTCCTTGAGGATCTCAACTTTCATGGCCTGGCTACACATCTAGCTTTAAAGCACCATTTAAATATCTATTTCACAATCATAATCATCAATCTAGTTACTTACCAAAAGGTAGACTATTGGTATCATCATACCAATCCCACTTGCAAGCGTACAACATACCAAGATAATTATTTCATCAGTTTGGGACACAAACCCATTGTTTAAAAAGGAACATAAATCAATCCGACACTTTGGAACTCGAACCCCTGAGCCAGCCAGTCCACTAAGGATTTAATTCAATTCAATTTATGGCCATCAAAGCCATTAGAAAGTCCTTCATCAATCATTATATGGTTATACCAAAGACTTAGTTCAAAAAATAATTCAACTTGTGACAACATTAATCTCATTAACAATTTCACAAATAGGTTGAGGGCATGCCATTATGAAAGCCAAAATCCTAAAATTTAGGGTTTAACCATGACACCTTAATTAAATCACCATTCCTATGCACCTACATGTGCAAAATTATAATTAAAACATGCACAATCAAAATTTAAACTATAGAAAATAATAATCAATGATATGCATTTCAACCCCTCAACCTTGGTTTCAAAACTACATTTAATGATTCATGAACAATACTTTAAACATATGTTTTTAGTAAACTAACAATGAGGGAAGATTCACATGCCTAAGATGATTCACAAAGAGAAAACGACTCTTGAACCCTAACATGGCCACTTTGGAGAAACCCTAGCCAATTTTGTTTAAGAGGATTTTAAGAGAGTAAAAAGGATGTTTTATGATGTAAAGTGTAGAATAAATGCCCCAAAGTGTTTTAGGGGCGTGGGGCCTAAAGTTTTTAAGTGATAAATGTCCAAAGTACCCCCAACTAACAACTGTAAAAAGGCCGTCCTTGGTTACTAGTCAACCCGTCGAATTATCACTACACCATATGACTCGTATTAATGAGATGTGTCCTAAACAGTGAGTTGAAAACCCAGTCTATATTATGAATCCATGATCCCACTCGTAACCTGACTATATGACTAGTATGGTCTAGTAGTTTCCAAGACAGTACACAAAGGTATTAGACACTGGACAACTTTTGACTCAATTCTACCGCTCTTAACATAGTCATAAGACTCGTAGTGAGTCACTAGTACTAAGAGTAGAACATATCCAATCGAACACTGGTTTGGTTACTGCTTGGTTCCCTAGACCTATAATCACACCAGTCGACTCGTATAATGAGTCGTCAATATATAATATCACAAGTCAGTGACAATAAAATATAAATCCACTCAGGCATCACACAATATATAATAGCTTGAAAAATATTTTTCATAGATATTTCTACAACTCATAGCATGCTTCACTTATTCATTAACTACTAGCCCAGCTGAAGAAATTTAAGCCATAATCTACCATAAAATATTAAAATTTAAGCCTAAAGTTCTTCAATATGGAGCCCTCCCTTTTCAAAAAATATCAAAATAAATTAAACTATAAAAATACAACATGTACACATTAAAAGAAAGCTAATGATACTTATATTGTTCATATTTATGTCGGATCCAAAACGAGCTCCAAAAATGAGTTTAAAATGATACGAGTAAATTTGGAATTTTAGTTTAGAAAATCATTCTCCAGGGTTATACAAATTTACAGTTTAAAATTCACAAAAAAAGAAATTTAAAATGAGATTCAAATCAAAGAAAAATCCTTTTTAAGATTACCGACCAAATCCTAAAAAATTCATTTTGAAACCAAGACTGAAGAATTTTTTTGATGATATAATTCAATAAGGGTTTGGAGCTTACCAGTGCTTAAAGGTGGTGACAAAGTCCAAAAATGGTGAAAAATTTGCAAAAATGAGTATATATATACAACGGTGGCTACTTTAGCAGCTAAATGACCACTAAAATGTTAGAAAGCCACCAAAGTGGATACCACGTAAACAAAGCTTGGAAACTAAAGAAACTACCGCTTAAGCTATCCTAAGCTACATAAGCAGATGCACCAACATCAGCAGAATTTAACAACTTTGCGAAGTTGCAAAGTTGTCGATCGACCCCTCGGTATTCATTCAAAATTTCGTGAATGCAATTGAACTATGCTACTTGGCATTTTTTATGTTCCAGAATTAATGAAAATGTTGATAAAGAATTGTTTTCAATAATTTAACCCCTGGAATCCTTTTCAAGTAAATTTCACTAGTTTTTCAAATGGAGCGTTGAAAGACAAATTGAAGATTTTGAACCCAAACCAACCCTGCTACTAACAGAAAGTTGATATTTTGTATCTAATGAAATTGTCCAGATTTTCATCCGGTACTCAGAACATCGAATATTGACCAAATCAATTATAGGACTTTTAAAGCCCCTAAAAACCTTAAAATACTCCCAAGGCCCTCCTGTGTGCATTGAAAATCGTGTCAACCATTCTCATACCTCAAAATCAACATGTAGCAACTACAGAGAAGAAAAAAATTATTAAATCACATAAAAAGTAAAATTTCACAAATCAGGTCATTAAGGAAGGTGGGTGTTAATGGGATTATGGTAATAACTTAATTAGGTGTAGATTGATTTATTTTGTTTTCATTCTCTCTTGTTTTTTTTGAAGAAAGTCATTTCCTCCACTTCTTTTTTTGATGTTCTCTTTATTTAATGTAAACAAACTATATTTTTCCTCTCCTAAAATCTCTCCCAATTTTTTTTTTAAAATTCGATTGATACATATATATATTTATTTAGTTATTCATATATGTTTATTGTTTTAATGGTGATTCATATAAATGATAAATATGATATCATTATATGAGTTTTATGATGATTCATATGATAGATACAATTTGTCTGATTTTAACGAGTAATACATATAATACTAATGGATGATACATATTGTATTATGGTAATTCATATGATAGATAGAATTATTTATTTCAGTTATTAAATGATTCATACGATATTAATGAGTGATATATATGGTATTATGGTGATTCATATGGTAGATACAGTTATTTATTTCAATTATTGGGTGATTCATATGTTATTAATAGGTGATACATTTTGTTCACACTGTATTTAAAAATGGAGCAGTCATCCCCCAAAAAACTACCCCACCGAAATCATCAATTATTGGGTGATGTAACAAAACACATAACGATACAAATCTATGCTATTAACTGGGTTAACCCAGAGTCCTTATTTTAGTACTAGTAGTAGCTAAAAGCAATTGTATACTTATAATGTTGAGTTTAATGATAAAACTTTTAGTGAATTTAAAAAGGAGGCATTGAAGGAGCAATTATGAAATTGAGGGGATTGACATACTGGTGCGACAAATCCTGAGCTTCTGTTCTCAGCCATTTCACGTTGTCCATGTGCCTTTTTCTCTACACACAATAGGTACTTGATTTTACCGTACCAAGCGACGTTGTAATTGAAGTTTCTGTCCCCGGCGGCGTACGACAAAAGAGAGAAAGTGGAGCTGGACGTCATAGAAGGTGGGTCAGCAGAGAAATCGGATGGGATCATATTGGATTGAATTAGGATTGACAGAAATTAGGGTATTGGAATTTTTTTTGAATTTGATTAATTTATTGTGTAACTGATTATGCATGATTTGCTCCACATAATAAAAGAGAATCTAATACTTTCTTCAATAAATATCTTTTCAGTTTCAAATGTATCACTTTTTTATATGTATCACCATTTCAAAAAATCGAGATAAAATGTAATTAAAATAAAATTATCGAAATTTTATATAATATCACTTAAAGATTCATGGATTTATCTAGTTACCCTTTATTTTTCTTGGACAACCAATTTAGCATTCTCAGTTCTGGTCGTTGAATAATACTTATTACCTTCTCAAAATAATCTAAAAAGATATTAACTTAATCTTGAATTTCAAGATTTTCCTTGCATACCTATAAAAAAAAAAGGCAGAAAAGTAACGATCTAAAAAATACTTATTTTAAATTCTTAAATTTTAGTAGCATTATATCAAACAATAAAAATATCAAAAATGATGCCACTACTTAATTTACCATAGTTATTTAAAATTTCAGTCCTTTTGAATAATTATATGAATTCTTGATTTTACTTTCTCTCGTAATTATAATTTTGGATAAATCATAAAAGAATGTTGATTATCCATGTAAATTAAGTAATGTATCCAAAATAATATGATGTATCTATACAAAATTAATTGTTGTGTCCTAAAGAATGTGATGTAACCGTATGGAATGTAATGTATGTATGTATAATTGAGTGATGTGTTCATAAGAATGTGATGTATTCGTATAAAATTAAGTGATGTATTCAAAATATTAATACTTGCTAAATTAAAATTTTTTAATAATATTGAAAAGAGTTCAGATAGGGAGTAATTAGCTCCAAAAAGATTGAATTTTATGTTATTTTTACTAAAAATACTAAATATCTAGACAAATATGAAATGTAACTAGTTATAAAAGTAATCAATATTTTTATTTTGAGACTAGTACGAATATGAAGAGAGAGAGCAAAATAAAAAATAACTAAATAAATGCATATAAACTCATATAAACACTATTATAATAACAACCCAAACAAAATCACATTTTAAGCATTTTGTATGTGTATGTCATGATCCAGTTTCTCGGGTTATGATGACAACTACTTTAACCCACCAGCAGGTAAGTCAAATCACAACCCGAATAATATTTGAGAAAAAAAGTAAAATGGATATAAAATGATAAGTTAACTTTTCATGTATTTAATTAACTTCATGTCTTATATGAGATCCACTTAAAAAAATTTCACAAGTATTTTTTGTAGTAATCTTATTATATCACTTCTAATTAGTTGTTGTGAGTCTTAAGTCATGTTTGTTTAGCTGCTTCAATCGTAACTTTACTATATCACCCATAGTTAATTATTATGGTCATCTAAATATTATGACACTTAAAGTGAAATAGAAGAAAAAAAATATTATATATCACAATAATTTAGAACTTAAATTATATTTGAAATGTAATTGACTATTAATGCCACAAAAATTTGGGCAAGGGGAGTGATATACATTATTTGAAAATTACATAAAAAGTATTATAAATTACAATAGTTAACAACTTAAAATACCTAAAAAAAATTGTTATATATTTTTAAAAAAATATGTAAAAAACTACTATAAATCACAATAATTAAAACGAATATAAAAAATTATTTGTTGGGCCTGTACCTTGCACGGGGTATTAGTTACTGGTGTGTGTGTGTATATAAATGAAATTGTACGTAACCACAAGAGAAAAGAATAAATGCCCTAAAGAGTATCCCATGACCTAGTAAGGTTGGTAAAAGTGCCGCTAGACTAAAAATAAGAGTACTAAATAGTAGCAAATATACAATTAGTCTAAGAATATGCAAAATACTATCCAAAAGTAGCAAAAAGAGATAGGATTAGCTCCAGCTCTGAAAGCTCGCCCTTTCTCGAAAGCAGCAATAAGCCTGTATGTGACGTGAGTAGCGATGGCTCGTACTAGGATCTACACAACAGAAAAGATGTAGAAATATAGTATGAGTACCAAAACCAATGGGTATTTAGTAGACAACATAGGCCGGCCAAGCTAAATTACAATAAAAGTGTAATAAAATGCCACTAAGTAAACTAAGATCTGAAATAAGGGCATAAATAAAACAATACTCGAAATTGAGAGATTACAATAAAAATATAAAATAAGTAACTCAAAAGTAAATTACAATATAGTTATTGCCTAACTTAGCCCCATAAGCTCAAAAGGCACAGTAAAACAAAGATATAAATCAACTGAGTCCTTATAAGCGCGGATACAAACAAGGATGGTTCTATCTACAATAGTTATATAAAGTGAACCATGATTTAAATGTACTTGAAACTTCCTCAGGAACACAAATTCTAGATATGAACTTGATGTAAAGAATATAATCATGATAGAAAGATACTGCATATAGATCATAGCTGCCGTACTTGAACTAGGACTAATGAATAGGGTCATTACCACAAACATACCACAGGTGAACTGGAATTAATGACTAAGCGAAAGAAGTGACACTCCAATATTATAGTTTATCTTTATTCTAAGGTACTAAACTCCAGTTGAGTGATCAAATCTATAAACAATGCGAGTCTTACTCATTATGTTAGAAGATAATATTTTACTGGTCAAATACTATTCCACTTTGGGTACCAAAGCTAACTAAAACCTACTATATTAAATAAGTCAACCCAAGTCTTAAAGTTAGTATACGATGATGAATAAAGGAATCTAAGGTCTACAAGGATGTAATTTAGGCAAACGCTACACGAAGGGTCGGTAGAGGCTGCCACTAGTCCTAAAAACACATACTAAAGAAACCTCCTACCCAAACCTATACTAAGTCTTCACCATCAATACCAAGGTATTTCATAAGTTAAAAATAGTCCTAAGATATCTACATAACCAATACGAAGAAGGAACTAGGCTGAATTCTACCCAAAAAGGTCCCTAATCGGCTAATTTAGCCAATAAATACTAAATGATAAACTGATTCATAAATACCCACCCATATCTAGCATAATACTGTACTAATACCAGAATAATTTTAATCTACAAGTAAAGTAATCCTAACTTACCTGAACACCACCAAAAATTTGAGAAAGTCCACTACTCTAAAGTTTTTCCCTTTTGAGAAGCCTCCAAAAGTTGTCATGCTATCAAAACAATAATCTATACATTAAGATGAGAATAATAATACACATAATGCATATAATTTATTTAGATCAAAAGTCAAACAAAAAATCTCATATGAGGCTCACTTGCAAAATCACTAATTTAAAATTGATAGCATGTCCCTCTAATTCAAGGATCATTTATCTTACAAAAATGGATAAAATTCGAGCATAACAAGACCCCAAATCATCTCCAATAATAACATAGGTATCACCAAAGAACTAAACTATGAAATTGGTGAAAACTTACGAAAAGAGTGCAATGAAGCTCCAGCTTACTCCTAACATCCAATAATTAATCTCCATAATTTTCTAAGCTCTGTAGGGTTTAATGATATTTGAGACTTGAAAAACTGAGGGATAAATAACTTTTCAACAATAAATACACCTAGGGGTCCTTGGGAACATGACCTTTAACCTGGCTAAGCCTTCGCTAATGTGGCTCGATCCACCATGATTACAAAGGAGAAAGCCTAGACCGGTTCACCTTTGACTCATTGCGAACACAAGGAAAGATTAGGAATGCAATAACTAATAAATTTGGCCTATACAAATATGGATAATTCCTCATGAGCACGATATCCATTTTTCGCCAGCACTACATACACTAGCAACAATGGTTTTGGACAAGTGTCAAGTCTCCAATCGAACCCTTAAGTTTTATTTTGAATCCTGTGAATGCGAATGACCAATTCTGTCATACCAAATTCTACATTCCAAACTTAGTAGCGCTATTAAAATTTTCATTCGAGGTTATTTTAATTAAAAAGGTTTCAACACCGAAAGGACCATTTTAACCTAAATTCCACCAATAGCCCAAAAAGAGTTTGAAAGTATCGGAACCTGAACTAGAGGTCCCTTAGTATAATATTAACATTCTAGATACAAGGAACTAATTACCTAAATTGCAGGCTCGATACCGTTTACTTAACAGTATAAACTCCAAAACAGGAAATTGGCACCAAAAACTAAATAAACTACCTAATAACCAAACTGTTAGTATCAACAAGTAATAAATAACTTAAGGTAGATATGAAGAATCTTTGAGCATATAAAACAATAAAAAACACAATGTCATACCCCCTATTTACCATTTTTTTAAATATTAGTTTGAAAGGGATTTTTAAATTCAAAAGTGACTACAAGCTGGTTTGAAAAAAAGAAATTTGGATTAAAATTAGAGTCAACACTTGAAGTTTAGTTTAGATGTGCCAAGTCCCCTAGAAAATCCTTTTTGAAAGCATTTGACTCTTAAAACCGATCCACAAATAAAAATTTTTGGCTAAGAAATTCTGTTGACTAAGAGGAAGGTGGGAGGCTCTCGTTTGTTCAATTGTTTTAGAACGGTCACTTTATTGAATGTTATTGCCTGAATTGACAATATAAGGTAATAAAATCATAAAAATCACACAAGGCAAAACATACAAAATGACAATAAATATCCTACTAATCCAAACATTCAAATCATATTCAAAATAACTATTATCAAATTTACCAAGTATTTAATCCAAAGAGAAATTAATAGTAAGATGGGAAATAGGACCTTTTGTAGCATGTTTTACACCTCGAGATTGTTATCAACAAAACCGCAAGCAGAAATCTTGAACTTGAACCAAGATAGCTTTGGAAAAAGTATAATAAAACGAAATTCAGACACTCGTTGTCCTCAACTTCTTGCTACATACAATTTCTAAAAAAACCCTACCCAAATGTGAACCCAACTTTTGGTTAAAAATATTTGTAAGTTGTAAAAGTTTTAGAAAAATAGAAAGAAATTGCTCTATTTTGAGTTTCTTTTAGTGGTGATACAGTTTTTTGGTCGAGATAATTTTGGCTGGTAGGGGTGGTTCGACCAAGAAAGTTGGTTATGGAGGTTACCTCATTAGAGCTTTGATGATCTTCACTAGTGATCTTAGGAAATGATGAGGAAACAGAGATGGTCATTGGAGGAGCAGAGCCAGTGATTTTAGCAAAGAAAATGATGATGATTTTGTGTGTACCCATTGTTGTATCTCTTTTCACCACTATCAATGGTGAACAAGAAAACAATGTTGTTGTTGGTTTTGGTGTTTCTCTTATTTTTTATCTATATTCTCTTTTTGTGTGTATATCCCTAATTATGGTTCTATTGTTATATCTATATAGTGAGGGAAAATGTGAAAACAAAAAGGAAGGGTAGGACGCATAGGGTAGGGGTTAATTAGGTAGTAGACATATGTTAAGAACTGGTTGGGTGTAATTGGTAGACTTTTTTTGGTATATTGAGGTAGAGAATGAGATGATTTTTTTGACTCTTTGACATAGAAAAAGTCACATCTGATCAGAGTGTGATTTGGCTATGACATGTATGCAGCTACTACCATGTACCAAATCTTGGTGGGCAAGATAAAAATTAAAATAATTCAAAACTGAAAAATATTTCGGGATCAATGAAAATGAGCCAAGTGACATTATTTTTATTTTTCTCTATTTTTAAAATTTTTGGTTTTCATATAAAGAGAAGGTTGATTAAATTAACATAATAAAGTATAGTATGAAGCCCGGAAAGGTAAAAAATTATGTGACTACTTCATGCCCATGTTTTACTGAAACTCAATATGTTTCCAAACAAAGAAGTAGATAACAAGACAAGTTTTGGCTCAATAATTATTTAAAAGGAGAAAAAAAGAAGATACAGTGTGGTCGAGTCCCAATTTTTGACATTCTTCCTATCTTAATTTATAAGGGGACTAAGTCACATGTAGTTAAAGGGGTACGAAAAGAGAGGGACTATACCAAGATAGAGAGTTGAGTGATGTTTTGTTGAGGTTTCGATTCGCGGCTCCTGTAATTACATCAAAGTGAAAACTAAAAAGGATAGTAAAATTACTCAATCTTATCTATGTAGCTTCTCTTGAGTCTTGACTTGAGTCTTAAATGCTTTTCCAAATGATTAGACATCAACTTTTCCTTTGGTTGTACTTGAAACTGAACTCTTTATCAATAAAAACTTTTGGTATTGGAGATGAACTTGAAAATTGAAAGTATTCACCCTATTCTCCAAGCGGATTCTTGAACTTGAAATTTAAAGTCTTCAACCTATTCTCCCTATTCTCCAGGCAGACTACTGAACTTGAAATTAATAGTCTTCACCCTATTCTCTAGGCGGTCTCCTAAACTTGAATTTTGAAGTTTTAATCCTATTCTCCAAGTATGGTCCTAAACTTGAAATTAAAAGTCTTAGGCGATCTCCTAAACTTGAAATTGAAAGTATTTACTGTATTCTCAAAGCGGGCTTTGAAAATTCAAGTCAATAGTGAACTAGAAAAAAGGTTATCTCAAAAGGTTTATGATAAATAAAGATTCCATTTTTCATAAGGGCCCTGAATAGAAAATAAAGTACCATTATCTAGGAGGGTCCTACTAATCCCATTCTGTAGGAAACTCCTGTTAAACCAAGTCTCATTTTTCAGGAAGGTCCTGATAATCCTACTTTTTTTTGAAATGTCCTGTTAAACAATGTTCCATTTTTTCAGAAGGGTCCTGTTGATCCTATTCTTTTAGGAAGGTCCCATTTTTTAGGAGGGTCTTGTTGATTCTATTTTTTCAGGAAGGTCCTGTTAAACAATTTCCTATTTTTTCATGAGGGTCCTATTGATCCCATTTCTATGTGGGTCCTAATTGATAATCCTATTTCTAGAAGGGTCCTGAACAACAAGTTAAAGCCTCATTCTCCAGGTGGGTCATGCTAACCCCATTTTTCAAGGGGATCCTACTAATCCCATTTCTAATCATATTTTCAAGAGGATCTTGTACAAAAAGTAAAGTCCCATTATCCAGGAGGGCCATAAATAGAAAGTAATCCCTATTTTTTAGGATGGTCCTGATTAAGATTATGTTAACTCATGGACATAGTTTTCCCAAAGGTAACTAAACTCGATAAATAATTTTTTCCCCAATTTTAACAAAGTAAAATATATTAGTTAAAAACTTTAGTGGTGGTTTGCGATACTTGGATTTCCAAGAACCTGCTTTAGCACTTGTCCCTTTTATCTATGTTTCGTAGTGTTGTTATTTTCCCTTGTTGTACTATTGATGAAAACTCAAACTAAAGTGAGTAACTCTAACTCAAACACTTTATTTCTGTTTTAATATGTCTCCGAGATAAGCTCTTTGAACCTTTGTATTTTTATGAATCCAAAAATCTGTCTATTAACAACAACTTTCTGTATACCATGTTCCAATTTACGATCATGTTTCTTTTATGTGCTGGTCCTTGACTTTGCTTCATATAATTGAAGAAACTGGTAGCAAGTATTGTAGTCCTTTTCTCACTTTTTTTGAGATGTATTGGACTCAAAAACATTAAAAAATAATGATGATTTTCTTATTTTGATAACGGGCACAAGAAAACAAAAATTCAAATCAAGAAAAGAAAGAAAAGATAATGAATGTCCCTTTATTGAAAATGGAGTAAAAAAACTTATCTTAATATGGTAACCCGTTCTAATGATTATGACGTGCATTTTGGATTAAGTAGCCCTATGTTTCCATCAAAACTATTCATCAATTGTTGACTCAGAGAACCAAAAACTAAAAACGGAGTAGCTTGCTTAAGACCATTACACTGTTAGACCTTATTTATCTAGAGATGTCCTAGAGGGTTTTTGCCAACAATCCTCTCTCATTTTCAATTCTCTAGACTCACCGGCACCTTAGGGTCTCGTGAGAGTTTTCACCAATAAGACTCTCTCATTTTTATTTCTAATATTTTCTTATGATGATGAAAAAGAATGGTGCTCGAAATGCAATGTTATGCATGATGCATCACATGCTTACTCTTTCCATTAACAAAGATTTATTTAAAGGACTTTCTTTGATTTTAACACAACTTTTGTATAGGTTTAGAACGAAAGGGTGACAAGAGGCTCAATCGATAATTAAAATAGGTTGAAATTTATAATTTTTAGAATCGACAACAACAAAAACTAACTCTTGCCCTAATTTCTTTTAAACTAGGGATTTTGAATTTTTACTTTGTTGGACCAAATCCCTGAATAGGTCTACTTATGTATCAAGTCATAGAAAGAATCAGTTCAAACGTAGTTTAGGCAAGTTGTTCTTTCGCGTTGTTGGGTTTCTTTTTCTACTACTTTTTTTCTTTTCTTTTTTCCCCTTTTTCTAACATTGATTGTGTTTTGTTTTTTGACCTTTCTCTTTTTAAGGCTTTTCGAACTCCATTTTTTTATATATTTTTTTCTTTGACATTTCCAATCTATTTTGATTCCAAAAAGGGGTACAAAATAAAAGTAGGACTAAAGCTCAAAAAGGTAAACAAAGAATGACATAATACTTTGATAGTGGCATAAAATGCCTTGGTCATATCATCCTTTAAAAATGCAAGTACAAAAGCATGAAAAAGAAGCAATAGGAGATAAAGATCATACATAATATATTTTAATTGTATCAGTATCGATAGCCATTTCTGTTATTTTTCTTTCTACATTGGCCAAATATAAAGCTCTATTGGGAAACACTTTCTTCATAATGGATGACCCTTTCCAATTTGGAGAAAACTTACTATTAGCTTCAATCCAATAAGAGCAAATGTGCTTCAATACTAATTGATCGACTTTAAAATTTTTGGGACTTACCTTTCTGTTATATGCTCGGGCCATCCTCTTTTCATACAATTGTCCATGATATACTGATATGTCAGTATTTTTTTCATTAATCAAACTTAACTTTGCTAATTGAGTCCTAACCTACTGATCATCATCAATCTCTACTTCAACAATGACTTGAAAAGATAGAATTTTAACTTCTGCGAGTATGACTGCTTCTATCCTGTACAATAATAAATATGAAGTTGTCTTGTTGAAGTGAAAACAGTTATGCAATAACCACACAGTGCAAATGACAACTTTCCATGCTATTGTCTTAATATTCTTGCTGGCAGCTTCTACGATGCTATTTTGCTTTGGATTACATTAAGGGGAATTTTGATGTGAAATCTTAAGCTATTGACATACCTTTTGCATCAAATGACTATTGAGATTGGCAACATTATTTGTAATGATCACCCATGTAATACCAAATCTACAAATGATGTTTGCGTGACCAAAATCTATCACTAGTTTCTTTGTCACTAACTTGAATTTTGTTGCTTCTACCTACTTTGTAAAATAATCAATGGACACACTAAAATAAATGTATTCCCATTATCTATCTAATCATATCCATTCCCTAGTAACAAAAGGCCACAAACAGACATTGTGTGTAACTAAGTAGGAGGAGTAATGTACCATTGAAACATAGCATATTAGATATTTAAAAAAAGGAAGTTATGATTGGACATAGGTTATTTTGGTAGATATGATATAGTTTTATGGTTGTTATAGGTAAAACAGGTTAACATTGGTATGGCAATAAAAAATAGAAGAAGAAGTACTAAATTGGAGAAGACTAACCATCTTATGAGTCTATCATATGAGTCATAAGGTCATCATATGAGTCAAGAGGAAAAGTAGTAAAGAGAGCAGAAGCCAAGGCAAACATTCAGAATTGAAGTCGTAGAAGAATACGAGTGATAAGGATGAGCCGTAAAGAGACAAGTGTTCAAAGCCCTGAAATTCTAAGGCTCAAGTGAATAATGAGTGAAGGCCATGAGTTGTAACGACTGAATAAAACTCATGGAAATGAATCATAAGGATAAAAGAAGCTTGAATCCCTATAGAACAAGTACTGGTGTTCTTATGACTCGCACCGTACGACTCATAAGAAGACCTTACTAGATACACGAGTCATAACGAGTGCTAACATATTTTTCTATTCTGTTTTTATTAGTATTTATTTATTAATTTATGACACTAAAAATACATTAGGGTTATTGTTTTATTAGGTGACACACTTTTACATTACTTTTGATACTTTAGCATACTTTGATCATTGAGATTTTGTTCTTGAGAATTTGAATTTTTATTCAATTAAAGACTTTGGATTTTATCTCATTCATTATTATGCAATTAGTTACATGTATTATTTATTGATTAACATGGATTACTGCTTGAAAATGAGTTTCTAATTTCCTTAACTAGGGATGTGGGAACCTTGGCGTATTAACTACATAAAGGAAAGAGGAAATTCAAGTAGTTCGGCTGTCATTGCATGTATTGCAGTCTTATTAATGTTTATTGAACTCAAGCTACTATAGAGGCTTGGGTATTGCCCGTATTCGAGATAATCCTCACAGGGAAGTTCGAGATTGGGAAAGAATATTACAACAGTGATTGGAGGCTACCAACTCTCATGTAATAACCTCTAGAATTAAAATGTGAGAGTTGTACGGAGGATAAAGACGAGGGATCAAAAAGTGATACCCTAAGATTCTCAAGGTAAATGGTGAAATCTATCAATACGTTTACAAGATGATTTATAGTACATATCTTGTCAACTTTGCATGAAGAATAGGAAGTTTAGGAGGATTTAGTACGACAATATTACGTAGTTGTGAAGCCAGGGGGAACATAGTCCTCGTGTTCATCTTCTATTTTTTACCAAATCAAGCATTCAAGTTCTGTTACTATTTACTTTTGACTTCACATTCCCCCAATTTACTCTTTCGCATTGCTTGTGGATTTTTTTAAGTTTGAGACACTGTTCAAAATTTTTCCTATGGGTTCGGCCACAACTTGGTTTGGGTTAATATGTTTGACATCGACCACAACATACTTCTTTAGAGGTTAGTTTTTTGGTGACATCAAGGAGAATGTATTAAATCACCGTGCACCTGCCATTGATGATATTTACGAAGAAAATAGATAGAATCCCTTTCCATAGTGAGCCAATAATAATCTTCTCAAAGTATTTTCTTTGACAAAACATAACTGTTCATATGCATTCCACAAACTACAACATGTATTTCAATGATAATTGTCAATGCTTCTTTAAAGTCTACACACCTTAAAAGTCCCAAATTGAGGGTTTTCTTTTACAAAATTCCCCTTCTTAATAAAAACCCACTAGCCAAATGCATAATATTCCCTTTTTTATCAATGGTGGAATGTATAGGGTATTCTACTAACTGAATATATCAATTAATATTAAATAATAGAGGTTCATCATCACGTTCCTCTTAACCTATGTAACAATAAGAATGTTTATCATGATTTTATATATATGCACTAGATCGATCTCAGCCTTATCAAGATATTGGTGCATTGAAGGCAAAGTGTCTAAGAAATCAACAATTCATTGTGATTTATTAGGAATGTACCTAAAATTCACCGACATGAACCTATGACATAGATCTTGCAAGAATTGTTGAGATGGTATGAGTTTTGAATCATGTATCTCCCAATATCCTTTAATTTGATGGACGAGAAAATTTGAATCCCCATACACTAGCAATTCCTAAATTTCCATGGCCATAGCTAATCTCAAACCTAAAATGCATGCTTTATATTTTTCCATATTATTTGTACAATAAAATCAAAGTTGCATCATTACCAAAATATGTTGCCTGATTTAGGGATAGGAACTGCACTTATTTTGACTCCATTCATATTCATGGCTCCATTAAAGAATAGTTTCTGATCTTTATAATTATTTTTGGTGACTTCATCAATATATAAAAAAAATTCATTAGGAAAATATGTCTTCAAATGATCATATTTCTCGTGGCGGGTTACGGGTTTAACATGGGTCAGTTCATATCTAGAGAGATATGGGATCGAGTAGTAGGCAGAGAAAAATTTGTTCTGGTATTCTTGTTTTTGATAACACAAATATGCTTGGGCATGGCCACCAGAACTTCTCAAAATCAATCAGTTTGTAAAGCCAAAGAATACCATATACTTAGGGCTAATTCGAGATGTAGCGAATCTCATGACCAAGAAGGCAAGGCAAGGCATATCATTACAAACTCATAAGATATGGAGTAGAGGACACAGTATGAAAGTTGCTGGAGTATATGAGGTCCCAATTGAGGGTGGCCAGTGTGAGCCAGAAAAGTCTGACACAGCAAGCCCATCCAACACTTCGGCTTCATAACCTGTTGCAGTCCCACGTCCATCATTATCCAGATCTACACCAACAAGGTATGTGCTGCTTTCCCTGGTTTATTTAAATAAAACTATGAAAAGGTTGGGAACAGTCGAAGTAAAGGTGAGATTGATGGAGAAAGGTGTGCAACCATGGGTTAGAAATAAATTATACGAATAAAATAGGAGAATACAGGAAAGATTAGATTTTTTTGAGCAAATAATGGCCCATTAGCTAGGAAGTCTCCAAACCATTTACATTTTAGAGGTGAATGATGAGATAGCTAAGATACGGATTTTGGTTGATGAATTGTATAAAAGACCAATCTTTCCAACACCTGTTATAATAAAGATCAAGCCTGAGGTACAAATTGAAAACATTTAGAGTGTCACAGTTAGAGAATAAGGTAGGAAGAGAAAGAAAGAAAGAAAAGAAAGGAAACAACTGAAGCACAAAAAAGAAGAATTTAAAAAGGCAAAAAGAGTAAGTGTACAGAGTGAGAAAGACCGACATATGAGGGCCTAAAAGATGGCAGTTAGTGTCGGTAGTGCAAAATTAGCTAAAAATATTGAGAGGGGTAGTGACACAGCCTAACCACCAGATATATCATTGATCGCACCAGCCACAACTTGTTCCACTCCTGCTTAGACAGTCCCAAAAGTTGATAGGACTATTGCTGAGGTAAGTAGGGACCAATCTGAAGGTCCCTATACTGATAAAATATGATCGACACCTTGACTGACTAATTATGTCCTCTTCCCCTATATTGCATTGCTAGATGAACTGAGGATAGTGCATAGGTTTTAGTTGGGGGTAGGGGGTGTACCACAGTTGCCCCGTGTTATAGTTGCCATATTTCAAAATCCATTGACCATAGTCTAAAATTTAGAACCGACATGTGTGTGTATTATCTAATGATTAACGGAAAAAAAAGATATGCATATATAGTTTATAATATGTGCAAAAATTTGAAATTTTGAAAAAATAGATACCCCTCCTAAAAATTTTTGTGTAATACTGCGTGATCTGTGTGTGAATATGATGGTTGAGAATCTCTTAATGTCATTAGAATTAGAAATGAAATTAATTGTGGAATTTAATTGCATGAACTTGATAGGTAGTGACCGATATTTTGACATTTTACCATGTGACAGTGACCCGTTAATTAGTCCTTAATGTGCATAACATCCAGAAGTTGCTTGGTTACTTTTTCCTAGAAGGTAGGATGGTCGGTTAGGAGTTGATCATAGGCATTTTTCAAATTAGTTCACTAATGCCAAAATTCCAAACCAAATGATGTATGGATCCCTTGTTCCCAAAAGTTGAGCCTAATAGACTTATTTTTGTTGTTTCACACCAATTTCACCTTTCCGTTTAACCACAATGAGCCTATTTTTGTCCCTATATCCCCAAAGTTGAGGGTGAATATTATAGGGGTGCATAGGGAAAGATGAGTACAAAGAAAAAAGTGCAAAGAACAAAATAAATAAGGGAAGGTGCAATGAAAATAAATGAAAAAAAAAAAGAATTGCAAGAAAAAAAGAAGAATATTAAAGAAAATTGCACCTGACCCATAAATAGGCATGACAAAGAATAAAATAGAGAAATAAGGGTGAAGTTAATAAAGTGATGGTAGAAAAAGTGAATCCTGAAGAAAACATAGTTCCAAGGAGGCTAAGTCACTTAAAAAATCCCTAATATGCCATAACCATCCCCAAGTCAACATTACAATCCTAACAAAGTTCTTTAGTGATCCTATCCTGAGCGTCTAAAAAATTTAGGTAGAGAGCATAAGGTAAAGCCTATGGCATTCTGTGTACACTGGATGGAATTTCCTTGTGAGTGTGAGTGTCTCTAGACCATCCCTAAAATTATAAAATAAATCAAACCTGAGTTATATTGACTTCTCTAAATGTGAGGGTGCATGGGTATGATGTCAAGATACTTATCTATCCAGGTAGTGTGTATTAATTAGCCCTAGTTATTAGTTGCTAATGTAATGCCATATTAGATTCCTGCATGTCACAATATTGCACCAAGTAATTAAACACAATAGTATTTTGAACAAAAAGATAGGAGGGGGGGCAAAAAGGTGACTGATAAATCGACTGCCAAATATGTCTTAGACCCTTCGAAGATAATCATCATATCTTGGTGGGTATAAATTGTGCTTTTCTCGAAGACAGGCAAATGTCTAGGTTGAGGGTGTTATCCGTGGAAACATAACACATTCAATGTTTAAAACAAGAAATTTATGCTTGGACTTAGGTTATTTTTGTAGATAAGTAGGGTTTTATGGTTGTTACAAGTGAAATAGGTTAACATTGGTCTTGGAATGAAAAATGGAAGAAGAAGTACTTAAATAGGAGAAGACTGACCATCTTACCAGTCTGTTGTACGAGTCATCAAGTCATCATACGAGTCATGAGGAGAAGTCGTAAAGAGAGAAGAAGCCAAGGCAAATGTTCAGATTTGAATTCATAGAAGACTACGAGTTGTAAGATTCGATTAAGACTCATAAGGAGAAGTCGTAAAGAGACCAGTGTTCAAAGCCCTGAAATTCTAAGGCTCAATTGAATGACTAGTGAAGGCCACGAGTCATAAGGATTGAATACAACTTGTAGTAATAAATCATAAGGACAATAGAATCTTGAATCCCTGAAGAGAAAGTACTGGAGTGCTTACGGTTGGCACCGTGCGACTCATAAGAAGACTTTACAAGTGGAATACAGGAGTCATAACAAGTGTCGACATATTTTTCCTATTCCATTTTTATTAGGATTTATTTATTATTTTTAGACACTATAAATACCTTAGGGCTATTCCTTTATTAGGTGACACACTTTTACATTAGTTTTAATACTATTTCATACTTTGATTGTTGAGAATTTGTTCTTGAGATTTTATGTTTTTATTCGATTTAAGACTTTGAATTTTCCCTCTTTAATTACTGTAAAATTAATTACATGTATTCTTTATTGATTAACATGGATTACCACATAAACATGAGAGAGTAATTTCCTTGACTAGGGTTGTGGGATATGATGAGTGGTGATTTTACCACTTATTCGCACTCATCATTTGTGCACCTTAACTTGTTTGGAATGAATAAGTGAGATTAATTTTGATTGAACACCTGGGGCAGAACATGCCCTCAGTTATCGCAATCGCGGGTGTCAGCTTGTGATCGTGCCAAGTTAAGCAGGTCAAAGTGTTATGATCATGTGGAATTGCTTGCGGCTGCTGTACCACAATCGCATTAAATACACTGTGATCGTGTCTTAACAGGATTTCAGCCAAAGGACAAAACTGTAAATGCATGAATCTGTCCCAAATTTTTCCAACAAAAGAAAACTCAAACCCTAATCAAATAAATTAATCAATAACCTTACTTCAGCTAAACCTGTACAAATCTAGACCTAAGAAGACATTAGAATGACTTTTAGGTGTGGATTTGGCTTTGTCTATTGAAGATTAATTTGAATCCAAAGTGTGGTTTGACCTCTCTTTATTTTTCCTATGAATAACTATAATAGACATCTTGTCTTATTAGTTTTAATTATTATTATGATTTGCTAGATCTACCTCTTGGGATTATGTTTTAATAGGAAGCAATTGTGCATGGGTTGTGATATATTTTTATAGAATATAGTTTGTTGATGATGGGTTCTATTTTTGCTTGATTAAATAGGTAGGTATTTGTGGGTGAAAGCCCCAAATGCCTAAATAGTTTTGATGGATGAAAGTCCCAAGTTCTTGATAGCCCTAGCTATCCTAAAAAGAGGGATTTTAGGGTGAACTTTAGGAACCACATCATCCTTGAAATAGGGATGTTGGAACCAAAAAAATAACAAAAAAATCATAGGTGTGTCTTGCCAATTTTTCACTATCTTAGACATAAGGGTGATAGGAGGTTGACTATCCTTCGGGTTCCATCCTAGAAATAGGGGTGCCCAATTGAGGTAGTGGGTGTCTTTAATTGACACACTCGTTAGGTACTCGAAGGGGTCGACGAGTGACATCATTGTGGTTTTATTGAAAAACTATCCTCAAGGACTTTTGACCTAGCCTACCACATCATCAATGATTAGAATTTGCAGCGAATTATCATGTTCCCATACACATATTGTCTCTAAGAAGGCATTGTCCCAAGATCTATTTTAATTGATTACACTCTAATTGTTCTTAGTCTTGAATTAGTCCCTTATAAGCCCAAGAGTTGCATTCTTATTCAACATGATTGAAAAAGCCCCAAACAATATTGTATCATAGGTTTGAACTTAGTGAGCAACTATCATTCCAAACTTACCTAATCACCACTCACATTGTTTCTCATGGATTTGACCCCGATCTTAGTTGGGTAAATCTATTGTCAATGACTGCCTTGCACTAAAATGGTGTGTGCTAAGCTTACACGTCCAATTTAGTGCAAGGAGGTTGTTGTTAATATATTTACCCAGATAAAAGTCAGAGTTCAATCCACGACGAACAATATGAGTAGAGATTGGGTAGGCTGGAATGATAGTTGCTTGCTAAGTTCAAACCTTTGATACTAGATGGTTTGGGGTTTTTTAATTATTTTGGATATGAATTCAACTCTTGGTCTTCTAGGTGACTAATTGGTGATTAAGAACACTTAGAGTGTACTCAATTAAAATAGATCTTGAGACTATGCTTTCCTAGGGACAAGATGTGCATGGGAACATGAAAATTCGATGCAAATTCTAATCATTGATGATGTGGTAGGCTAGTTCTAAAGTTCTTGAGGCTAGTTTTTCAACAAAACCACAAAGATGTCACTCGGTGTCCCCCTTGAGTACCTAACGAGTGTATAAATTAAAGCCATCCACTATCTCAATTGGGCACCCCTATTTCTAGGATGGACCTAGAGGGATAGTCAACCTCCTAACCACCCTTATGTCTAAGATAGTAAAAAATTAGCAAGATACACCCATGAATTATATATTATTTCTTTAGTTCCAAAATCCCTCTTTTAAGAATGATGTAGGTTCTTAAAGTTAACCCAAAACCCCTCTTTCAAGAATGGCTAGGGCTATCAAGAACTTGAGACTTTCATCCATCAAACCCATTTGGGCATTTGGGGCTTTCACCGACAAATCCCTACCTATTTAATCAAGAAGCAATACAACCCATCATCAACAAACTAAATTCCATACAAATATATTACAACCCATGCATAATTTTTTCCTATTCAAACATAATCGCAAGAGGTAGATATAGCAAATCATAATAATAATCAAAACAAATAAACAAAGATGTTTATTAAAGTTATTCATAGGAAAAATAAAGAGAAGGAAAACAACACTTTAAACTCGAATGAATCTTCAATAGAAAAAGACAAATCTACACTTAAAAGTCACTCTAATGTCTACATATCTCAAGATTAGTACAGGTTTAGCTCCGAGCTCCAAGAAATTGCAAAAACCCTAAACTAAGAATGGGAAGTAAGGTTATGGATTGATTTATTAGATTAGGGATTGAGTATTCTTTTGTTGGGATAATTTGGGACAGCTTTGTGCATTTATAATTTTTTCCTTGGGTTGAAATCCTGCTAGGCCACAATCACGGTGTCTTTAATGCGACCGTGGTATAGAGACTGCAGGCAATTCGGAGTTATCACGAAAATTTAACCTACTTGACTTGGCGCAATTGAGGGATGACCCCCGCAATTACGATAACTAAGGCCATATTTTTCTCCAGGTCTTCAACTGCACTTCTTTGCTTCCTTTTACTTCTTTTTGTAGCTCCAATCCACACTTTTTTGTCTCATTACCTTTATGGCTGCAAAATGTGGATATTAGTATATTTAATCACAATTATGGCTAAATTATTCATTCAAAACAAGGTAAGGTTCACAAATGATGAGTAAGAATAAGTGGTAAAATCAACACTTATTAGGAAACCTGGTAAATTAACTACATAATGGAAATAGGAGATTAATCTATTTCAATTGTCGTTGCATGTATTGCAGTCTTCTTTGGGTTTATTAAACTTAAGTTGTTGCGGAAGCTTGGGTATTGCCTTTATTTGAGATCATCCTCACAAGGTAGTTTGAGATTGGGAAAAATAGGTTACAACAGTGATTCGAGGCTACCAGCCCTTGTCTAATAAACTCGAGACTCAAAAGGTAAGACTTTTACTGAGGTTAACGACAAGGGACAGCAAGGAATACCTTGAGACTCATAATCTAAAGGATAAAATCTATCAATACGTTCACAAGACGATCGGTAGTGCTTAGCTTGTAAACTTTACATACAGAGTAGGAGGTTTAGGCGGATTGAGTATGAAAATATTACGTAGGGTTGAAGCCAGGGGGAACACAGTCCTAGTTTTCATCTTCTATTGTTTACAAATTCAAGCATTACAGTTTTTTTGCTATTTACTTTTACTTCAAATTCCCCCCATTTACTTTTCTGCATTGCTCGTGGATTTTTCAAGTTTAAGATACTGTTCAACATTTTCCCTATGGGTTTAGCCCCAATCATGTTTGGGCTACTATATTTGACATTGAGCACAACATACTTCTTTGGAGGTTAGTTTTTGGGTGAAATGAAGGAGAATGTATCAAATCACCGTGCATGTGACATTGATGACATTTACGAACAAAACAAATAGAATCCCTTTCCATAGTGATCCAATAATTACCCGCTCATAGTATTTTCTTTAACAAGACATAACCTTTCATATGCAGCACACAAACTCCAACATGTATTTCAATGATAATTGTCAATGCTTTTTTAGAGTCTACACACCTTAAAAGTCCCAAATCGAGGGTTTTCATATACAAAATTCCCCTACTTAAGAAAAACTGACTAGCCAAATTTATAATATTCCTTTTTTGATAACTGGTGGTATGTATTGGGTATTCTACTGACTTAATATATCACTTAATATCAAAGAACCAAGGTTCACTGTCAAGTTCCTCTTTAACTGTGTAACAATAAGCATGTTGTTCATGAAGTATATGCTCTGGATCGATCTCAACCTTATCAAGATATTGGAGGATCGAAGACAAAGTGGATAATGCACCAATATATTCATTGTGAATTCTTGCTAATGTGCCTAAAATTTACCAACATAAACCACCGACTTAGATTTTTCAAGCGACATGGTATGTGTTTTAAATCATGCATCTCGTAATCACCTTGAATTTGATGTACGAGAAAATTTAAATCCCCCTACACTAACAATTCCTGAATTCTCATAGCAATAGCTTATCACAAACCTAAAATCCATGATTTTGATTTTTCCATATTATTAGTATAATAAAATCAAAGTTATGTCATTACCGAAACATGTTGCCCTAATTCAGGGATAAGAACTGCACCTATTTTGACTCCATTCATAATCATGGCTTAATCAAAGAATATTTTCCAATCTTTAACAATATTTTTGGTGACTTTATCAATATATAACACTTCTTCTTTGGGAAAATATATCTTCAAAGGCTCATATTTCTCATTGATGGGGTGCTTAGCTAGAAGGTCCGTCAAGGCTCAGGCTATAAGTGCGGTATAAGTCGCATATACATGGTCAAACTTAATAAGAAATATTTACCATTTTCCAAGTCAACCTTTTGACATAGGCTTCTGAAAGATATACTTCAAGGGTTCCATGAGATAGATGAGGTAAGTAGTGCAGGACGAAAGATAATGCCTTAAATTATATACTACCAAAGCTAGGGCACAATAAGTTCTTTCAAGAAAAGTGTACTTGGATTCACTCAATGTAAACTTCTTGCTAAGATAATAGATAGCTTGCTTCAGTTTTCTTGTGACATGGTGTTAACCAAATAAACTACCAAAAGAATTGTCCATAGATGATAAGTACCAAATCAAGGGCCTACCCAAATCAAGTGGTACCAACAAAGGTGGATTTCACAAATACCTTTTAATTTTACTGATCGCCTTTTGTTATTTCTCAGTCTATTTAACTACAACATTCTTCTTCAAAAACTTGGAAATATGTTCGAAAGTGGTTGTGAATTTAAAAATGAACCTACTAATATATTTCATCCTAACAAGCAAGCTTATCACATCTTTTTTATTCTTAGGCAGTTGTAGATCCTGAATAACTTTGATCGTTGAAGTATCCAATTTAATACACCACCGACAAACTACGAAACCTAACAAATTTCCAAATGGGACTTGAAATACATATTTTGTTGGATTGAATTTGATATTGTATAGATCTTTAACATGGCCAGCCTAATTCTTTGATGTAGTGATCATATTACCACAAACTTCAATTTCTTTATGCATCAAATATAGTAGTCAATGCCCTTATGTATGTTTCTCCTGAATTATTCAAACCAACTGGCATAACTCATTAATAATAAGTTGCCTACGATGTGATAAAATACATTTTCTTCTACATCATCATTATTTGTATCGATCTGATGTTATCTAGTATAAAAATCCAAAAAATTGAAAAAATCCACAACCTCGTGTTTAGCAGAATTATCTAATAATAAGTGGATGTTTGGTAGTAGAAATTATCTTTCACACTTTCTTTGTTAAAATTATGATAATCAACACACACCTGAATCTTGCCATCTTTCTTTGCGACAGGAACAACATTGGACAACCAAGTAGGGTAATAAACAACTCAAAAGACTTAGGGTAAAAGTTTCTTTATCATTTACTTCTTTAATTTTAATACTTACATCCATTTTAAATTTTCTCAACTTTAATTGGACAGGCAGGAATACACAGTCAGTCAGCAACTTATAGAGTACCAACTCGGTGTTAAAATCGTGCATATCATCTTAAGACCATGCAAAAACTTTTTAATAATCAATTATGACTTGGATCATTCTTTTTCTACTATGGGGGATCATGTACACTTACTTTAGTTTCCCTAACATCTTCTTGATCTCCTAGATTAACTAGCTCGATTTCATTCTAATTAGGATTTGGCTTGTCTTTAAACTTTTTCTAATCTTTGTTTATATCTTTCAATATCTCTTCTTCATCATAATAAACCTATTGATTCATTATATCATGATTAGATTAGATTTTAATATTAGGCTAAAAATTCTACATGCATGTCATATTACTAGAATTAACATTGAGAAACTGTATAAAGAAAAGAGAAATAAAAAAAACATATTAGAAATAAAACAAAAAAATTACATTTCATTAAAAGAAAAAATAAAAGGGTTTGGATATAAACAAGAATAGAAAACATAAACAAGAATTCTAAATTACAACCCTGAAAAGATTTAGATAACAGAAAGAAAAACAAAAAAACTACCGAAATTCCCCTTTGATGCAGAGAGGAGTGACTTCCCGAGTTGAACATCAAGACTTATGAATTGAACATCTACGTTACTGGTACCTTCTCCTACATTAAACCTATGAATCTCTACTAATATGTTCTAGAAATTATAAACTAACTCAGCTTCCACCTTTACTAGGGGCATGATGGATCGCTTTTGACAAAAGACTTATTGAGTAGTGGCACTGGGCGGGGAAGTGAGCATGTTTCCTTTTCTCATTTCTTGGTCATATTCTTATCTTTGTTGTAGTCTTGAATATTAAACTAAAAGTACCAATTCTCTTGACTTGGTCATACTTGATGAACTATAATAAGCAAAGACATCCCTAAACCCTTTCCTGGCTCAAAATCATATTTTGATATTTTATTAACCATTATGACAAAAATAGGAGATAATTATGGCCCTAGAAAAATATGTCCCTCAGTGATATGATCAATAAATATTACATCAAATTATTGGTAAACCAATGTCTCCATTTGCTTAAATAAAGGGCATGGAAGTGTGTTTATTGATGGAATAGTCCCATTCACCATGAATGATCACTAATTACTTGTCGTATTCTAACTTAATCATCTAATTCAATATAGATGCGACTGATCCAACACTATGAACCCATGGTATTCACAATAATAATTTGTAGGAGGCATCAATATTCAGCACTTGAAAATTCTATGATAAAATCAATGGGCCCTATAGTTTACATTACCTTTATTTCACAAATGAAATCTGTTTTGGCTCCATCAAAACCCTTGACACACGCATTGCTAGGTCAGATCCTTTTGATACTAATGTTCAAATTTTGCAAGGTAGAGGATAACGCTCAACTTACAGATCAAATTAAATGCAAGGCGGATGTTTTTCAATACATACCTAAGAAGAGTTGGGGTCAAATTCATGAGGGGTGCGAACAATATTTCAAAGCTTACATGAATTGAGAGTTAACTATGCATTAACCCAAAATAAATCATTTAAGTAAAACATAAAAGTAACTTGGGGAAAGGAGTTTTATTCAAAAATTTGTTGAACACAATTGGAAAATAACACTAACAATAGATTGAACAATTTATAGGTACCAAGTTGAGGGGAACCTTGGGGTTATGCTATCGTAGGTAGTGTACATATATAGGTAATCAAGAGTTAGTCTAAGTTTTAGCTAAGGATTTTTGGGTAGGCTAGATTTAGGATCTTAGTGTTAACCTTTCGATAAAATACTAAATTTCACTTATGGATTCTTTTGAACACCTCATGAGCATGACAAGTTTACCAATCTATTACCTCAAACTGACATCCTTATTTCTAATACGATGCTTATGAAATTATCTAATCCAACAAATACCATTATTTCTAAGATGATGCTAAGAATTAAGCAAATTGAAGTTGTTCAAAAATATCCCTCACCACATCCCACTTTCAAGGATGATATGGTATCCTTAGACAATTAGGGTTTTCACTTCCATTTCTCAATTGAAACATGGGGTAAAAGTCAAACCCAAAACAATTAACAAGTTATTTAGACTAGAAATCAACACCCACAAATTATCCTCCACCTAATCAAACATAACCCTAAGATACGAATTTACTTGTCATGAAATTAATGAAAAAAGATATACCCAAATTATCATTTAACTCATCCATTGGAAAGCAAAACAAATAAAATATCCAACATCAAGTTTAATCAACAAAGCTATATTATCTCTTAGGAACACTCCTCAATTTTCTTATCACTCACAAACTTGTTCTTAGCTTTCCATATTGGAAAAATTAGCTAAAAGATGTTGAAATTGTAAAAGGGATTAGCCTTTTGTACTTTGGGATTCAGCTTTGTGAAATTCCAATTTTGCCCCTAAGAATTATCCATCCTGTTGTAATTTCCATCCTTCAATTGTTGTTTCAATTATGCGATTTCATAGCATCACATCGCAATCACTGTCTTTACACTTTTTTGACTGACTGTGATCGAAACCCTTAGAGTGTGATCGTAACACTTGTGAGTTTCCTCCTAGACCTGGTCTTAAGATCTTTAGCTCTTCTTTCCCACTTTACATTTCTTCCAGCTTTATCTCAACTCATTTTTATCAAATTTCCTATAAGAGTACAAAAACTAGAAATTAATGCATTTTAATTAAGAATTTACCTTATGTAAAGAATTAATTCATCGTAGTTTGTGAGAATTTAGATACAAATGAGTGAAAAAATTGCCACTCATCAACACCCCCAACTTAAAATTTTGCTTTTCCTCAAGCAACACTACTCTATATTAAATGAGACTAATCAACTTATAACACCACTCTTACAACCAAATAAGCACCATGATTCTGAACTCGATTAGCACTAATAGTTAACCAATGAGCATGGGAAGAAATATTCATGAAACTTCCCCCAAAATAAATCACATTATCAAGGATGCAAGAGACTTATAAAAAAATCAAGTAATAACTGCTTTCTCTCAATAGGTGACTCTTTAAAAATAGTGACTTGACTCCACTCCTTCGCCTTATTTTTGGAACATGACAATTTCACCAACCTCAACTATTTTACATACCTTCTCACATAAAAAGTGCTAACACACCATAATTTCTATCATACAACAAGGGACTAATGTGCAGGAACTCACTCTCACAAGAAATTTCTCAATGCAAACAAGTAATGACATATGCTTTCCCTTATTTTCAGTCGCTACTAACTTAAAGTCAATTGGTTGGAGATCTCAAAGGACTTTTTCAAGATTGTAATGAAGGTTCATTAAGGGTAGGATAAACATTTGGGATAAAAGTGACTACACCTTCCTTCAAATCCACATTATACTCTATTAGATCCAACATTGGGTTATGATCCACTTCATTTATTCCTAACTCACACATGTGCATACATTTACTACTTTGGTTCACCCATCTTTTGAAAGTATTTTATTCTCATTTGCTTTCTTTGTGAAATCCCATGATTTTCTTTCTTTTGTTAATCCCTTTCTTTTTCTCATTCATTTGTCCTCATTGCTTAGCTTTTAGTCACTCGTTTACAATAACATGGCCCAATATCACCTCTTCAAAGATTCACCACCCCCAATTAGGCTTTTATCCTCAAGTTTTACTTTCATGTTCAAGGAGGGTAGGGTCTAAAAGTGGGATAAAGTTTAAATGGTTCAATGCTTGAAATTCAGTTTCCAAAGAAAGATTCAAAGGCTTAAAAGGGTGACTAGGGATACCATTCACGCATAGGTAGGCTTTTTAGACTAAAGTAAATTTTCTTGATCATAGAGAAGGCCTAAGATCATTCCTCTAACCACGTGTAATCAAGATTATCTTTGAAAGACCAACAGGAAAAGTTCTAGATGACACAAGTAAGATGAGAATCAATCAACTAAGCTCACCACACATGGCATGCAAAATTTTCTAGGAGGATCAATTGTATTTCATATTTGAGAGCAAAAAGATTTATTCTTCACACCCTACCTACTAAAGAATTTTGAGCCAAAAAATAGGTAAAGTGTTGTTACAAAATCTTTCATGCTCATGCCCTTAATTTTTCAAAAAATTTTAGACGAAGAGGGATGCTTGCTTCGCACTTCACCATGAAAGATTAACTATTGATGGCACCAAATCAAGCTATAGTCTCATATTTTGGCTCTTGCAAGGGAAACCATATGGTTACTCAGACTTTACCATAGGAATTAATGGCGATGCCACATCTATAATGACATAGGTACTCAGACTTTCCTTGCATCTATATCTCAAATCCCCACCAAGATAATTTTTTCCTTAAAAAATGTCTCACTCAATCTATCATAGGGAAAGGTTCTTCCAAATCATTACTAGAAAAAGTGAAAAATCCACAAAAAATAAAGGCACTTTTAGGGTACCCAATATTACAACTCAAATTAAATTATCCATAACAAATAAAAAATCCAATCATCTAAATAAAACTTAAAAATATCCAGATAAGAATCTAAATCATACAAACTAAATAATCAAATATAAAATAACTATAGAGATGGTCACCCCTATCTAAGAACTTAAAGTGTTCTTACTGTACATTATGAAATCATAAAAAGAGTTTAAGCGGCTCACTTAAATCGCATCAACTGCTTCCATCACTGGCAGTCTCTTCACCGTTATGATCAGACTGTGGCTCACCATCCTTGGAGTACCTAGTGGGGATCTCATCGTCAGAATCTGTTTTAGGGGAAGAAAGTCTCTGCTTGGCTTCAGGACCTTCCATAAGCCCTTTACCCCTTTCCATATATTGCTGAAAAAATTATATCTCTTATTCTCCCTTTTTTTTATATTGTCATAAGACTTTCAAAGCAACTGATATGAATATGCCAAGGAAGAGTAGGCCCGCTCAATCCTAGAAATGGTAGCTATATTCACTCTTTGATAGTCAATAAAACTCTCATAATCAATCTTTATGACATAGGAGTGGCGAGTGGTAGAGGGTTTTATGATCCCCTGGGGTAGATTAGACACAAACTATTTTAATACTCACATATTTCTAGAGATTTCATCGAATGGCCTTACTAAGGATGGCTTACAACATTATCATCCACCAATTTACCCAAATCGATATTTTCCTTTTTGCTCTTTGAACTTGCCACATATCTTTGATGGGTAAATGGGTGTCTTCGGGGATATCCATTTGTCCCCCGAATACTCCTCAACTTCATCACTTTTGTATAATTCAATGATCCATGATGTAAATAAGAGAATAGGGCCATATTTGTTCTTGAAATACCTAATATTTAAAAGCTTAAAGCAACCAACATTCAAAGAAATGTTTTCCATAAGGCAAGGTACCATATGGACTCACATAATAGGGACATGAGTATGTTGGTAGTTGGTGAGACACAGTTACAATGATGATCAACCAAATTCAAGCCTCGGCAGTGAACTCATTCATTGTTATCCTTATTTTTGTAGTAGTCTATGAGACTTATCATCCTGGGCATAATTGAGAAACAAACAAGCTTCTAGGAGCACAGTTCTTAGACTTATACTCTCCTATATCAACATCTTATAGCCTATAAAGTTCATGATCTATTTCTCCCCAAAACAAACTTCCTTGGCCAGAATCCTCATAACTGGGTAGGATATTTTCACTACACTATGATTTGCGTAGAATTCTCTAACCCATTGCTCATTGGCCCAACATGTATTTAGGGTAAAGAATCACCTAACTGTGGCGACCAACCTCTCATAGAATGTAGGAACCTTTTCAAGAAGTTTTTCCATTACTGTGCCCTTATCAGGGAGTAACTTTCTCCAAGCGAGGTCTTCTTAGTAGATAGTCTGATATTTATTGACCATAAAGTAAGTTTGATCATATGTTTCCATTTTCAACTTTAAAACCTGAAAACAAAAACACACATACCAATAAATATCAACATCACCATGTAAAATCAATGCTATGTGACTAAATTCAGCTAAAGAAATAGTTCACGACTCAAAGTTGGGCTTAAAATGAGAATTTAAAATTTTGGACAGGCTTTTTAGATAGGCCTCAAATGTTATGATAGCACTCCACTAGGGTTACGATTATGACATGTGAGAGGCCTATCATACAGGCCTCAAGTCTCATAGTAGTGAGTCGCTACATTATGATCACGACACCGCACTCTGCTGCAGTACCCGAGGCTACCATCTTAGGCTTTATCAAGACCCAAAAATGTTTATTTCTCAACCAATTCATATCTATAACAAGGAAATATCACTAAAACACGAAACACTATCCCTAAACACACAATCATGCCCTTTAATTCATTGAAAACTGCCATGAAACTCATTTGGGCATTTTGTCAAACCCTTTTTATGCACATACATTTCATCCTAATTTTGAATAATTTTGGGTACTTGTGACTTCTCCATTGATGTGGACACCATCAACAACATCAATCCATATAAGAAATATGACTTTGAACATTAATCAAGCTCAAAAATCAAAATCCAAGCCATGGTTGTCACATGATTTTTATGCTAAAATTTAAGCATCAAGAAGGAGAATTGAAGAATATACCAAACGTGAGGATGGAAAGAAAGACGATATACACTTGGGAGACTCTTAATAATGATAGAAATTGATAAAATTTTAGGTATTTTAAAGGGGAGTGTGGGGAGAACCATTTATGGCTGATTGTTCAATTTCAAAACTACCCTAATCGCGATGAAGTCATGGAATCGCAATCGCATTGAGGCGGGTACTGCGATCACCTAATTTAATGGAAATAGCGATACCTAATCGTGGTTTTGGATACCGCTGGTTTTCAAGGAAGGATCACGACACTTCATATCATGATCGCATCACCTGTGATCAGGTTTAAATTCCTTATTTTTAGCCTGGGTGTCTTCGCACTTGGTTTCACTCCACTTTTTGTTCTCCAAGTTACTCAAATATACCTTCTAAGCACCATAGTTTCATGTATTAATAAAAACAAAAAAAATATACTCTAATAATTAATGGGTTTCCCCCCATACAATGCTTAGTTTAATATTGTGGCATAACATCTAGCTATAATCAAGTTGGATCCTTGGGGTGAGGTGACCCAAGATCCACTTACTCATCCACAACTATGATCACAGATACTAATTTTAATCCGATTGGTTGCTTTTAGATTTTGCACATGCTGAAAGAAACTTTATCATCATGTATATAGAACTTTATCTCTCCATACTCCATATAAACACGAGCTCTTCCAATTGGAAAAAAGGTCTCATGAGTATGACTGGTATCTCATTGTTAATTTCACAATCGAGGATAACAAAATATGATGGAAGGATGAACCGATAAACCTTAACAAACACATCTAACAATAGGCCCACCGATTTTTTAATTGAATGATTCACCATCAATAGTATCATGATGATGGGTGTAGGAAACCCAATCCTAGGCTTTAATACATAACATATGGCATCAAGTTGATACTGGCACCAAATGTCACAAAATGCCTTTTCAAATTTATGTGTCCCAATGGTGTAAGAGAAAGTAAATTCACTCAGGACTTCCTTTTTCTCCGTCATGGCATTTGACATGATAGCAATACAACTATGTATCACTTCAATAGTCTCATAATCCATAAGTTTCTTTTTGGACATCAAGTTATTCATGGACTTAGCATACCTCGAGATCTATTTAAGAGCTTTTAAATATTGGATTATTGATCGAGAGATTGCTATGTATTATATTACAAGAAACTTTGTGAACTTGGCCTTGTCATCTTCTTCTTTAATCTTTGTGGAAAGGGTGGAGGAATTTTCATTAGGTTCATTGGAAAACTTTGAGGTTTAATGAAAATCTTGATTTTGGCAGTGCTTTTGGTAGGCAGGGTGGGACCCCCTTGAAGGTTCACCAAGAACCTTATCTCTTTATCGAGTGCCTTAATTCATCATCATCATAACTTTTGTCACCTTGAGAGGCAACAACGTTGATAGGTTTTGAAGGTGTTTCCCTTAATTGTTTAGTGATGAGATCTAATTGGGTCATCACCTTAGCAATATTTTCATCTCTTTTCTCTTCCTTCTTTCTTTGCTCTTTTTTGACATAAGATGCGACTAGAGACCCTATGGCTACTTCAGAGTCTCGAGTGCGTCACTCTCTAATTTTCTTTGAAACTTGGTTAAGCAAAGTTTATGCATCCCCATTAGATAACTTGATATGAGACTCTCCGAATGCTTTATCAATAATGATTTTATTTAATCGGTCTAATACATGATAAAATATTTGGAGAAGCATCTTCTCCGACACTTCAAGGTTCGGGAAATACATGAGTTTGTCGTTGAACCTTTGCAATACCTCATATAAGGGCTCACCACTAAGTTGGTGAAAATTTATGATTTCATCTCTCAGTTGTAGAATTCTAGATGGAGGGAAATATCTATCCAAAATAGCCTCTATAAGTTTGACCTGAGATATAATAGACTAAGCATGTAAAGATCTTAACCAAAAAATGGCTCCCCCGTCAAAGAGAATGGGAAAAGCCTCCATCGAATGGACACTTGAGTAATATGGGCAATATCAAATGATGCCCACACATTAAAAAAGTTTTTCAAATAAAGATTTTTATTTCTATTTGCTTGGACCTCGAATAGACCTTTATTTATAAAATATGGAGCATCACACTCGTGACATAGAATACTCTATTTCCCTCTGTCGCTGAAATACAAATGTCATTTGCAAGCCCTATATCATAAAGATAATCCTCATCCTCGAGGTGTCTATCAAATGAGCCATTATGGCTCATGGTGTCATGATTACTATGAAAATCAACAAAAAAAGAACAAAAACAACAAACTATGTAAACTTAAGCACCATGGTTAACCCTAGATTACTAACAATACTACACAAGTGAAAACTATGTTCCACTCCCTGGCAACAACACCATTTTTGATAATAATCAAATTACATATCAAATTAAGTGCAAGGCAAACAATGTCAATATATACACAACAAGAGTCAAGGTCGAATTCATAAGGAGTGTGAAATAGATTTCAAATCTTATGTGTGTTGAGAGTTAATAATGTGTTAACTTGTAATGCCTTATTTAAATAAAACATAAAAGTAAATGGTATGGAAGTAGTTTGATTTGAAAATCTGTTGAACACAATTTCAAAAAAACACTAACAATAGATTGAACAATTTGTAGGTACCAAGTTGAGAGGAACGTTAAGGCTATGCTATCCTTGGTGGTGTACATGCATGGGTAATCGAGAGTTAGTCAAAGTTTTTGCAAAGGGTTTTGAGTAGGAAATATTTAGAGTCTTAGTGTTTTATCGAAAGTTCACTACAATCGCACTTTGGCAATTGTGATCATGGTACCTGAGGTTATCCTACGATTTATCAAGACCCAAAAATGTAAATTTTCTCAACCAGTTCATGTTCATAACAAGGAAATATCACTAAAACTTGAAATGCAATCCCTGAACACTTATATGCCCTTCAATTCATTTAAAACTTCCAGATAACTCATTTGGGCGTTTTATCAAACCGTAGGTGTGCATATACATTTCATCCTAATTTTGAAAAATTTTGGGTACTCAAAACTTACCCATTACATAACTCATGTGAGGATGCAAAGAAAGATGCTATAAACTTGGGAGACTCTTAATAATGATAGAAATAGATGAAATTTTAGGTATTTTGAAGGGGAGTTTGGGGGGAACCATTTGTAAGTGATGTTTTAATTTTAAAATTGCCCCAATTGCTATCACAATCATTCAATTATGATTGTGAGGGGGGACCACGATTGCCTTATGAAATTTCAATTGTAATACTTAAGTAAAGTCTAGGTTACCCTAGGTCTTAGGGGTTAAATTGCAACTCTTCCTATTGCGATCTTGATACTTGAGACTATGTTTTAATCCCCTATTTTTAGCCAGGGTGACTCCATACTTAGTTCCACTCCATTTTTTACCACAAGTTACTAAAGTACAACTTTCGAGTGCTACAGTTCTATAGATTAACCAAAATAAAATCAAAATCAACTCTAACAATCTAAAGTCAAAGGATACATGCCAAATTAATAGCAATGATGTGTTGCCTCCCATGTAGCGCCAAGATTAATGTCACAGCACGATGTTTAGCTATCATCAAGTTGGATCCTCGGGGTGAGGTGAGCCAAGATCCATATCCTCATCCACAACGTCAATCACAGACACCATTTTTAACTCCATTGGTTGTTTTTTGTTTTTTCATGCATGTAAAAAGACTTTATTATCAAGTACCTAAAACTTTATCTCTCCACATTCCATATCAACTAGAATTCTTTTGATTGACAAAAAGGGTCTCCCTAGTTTGAATTGTATCCCATTGTCAATATAACAATTAAGTACAATAAACTTTTCTAGAAGGATGAACCAATCAACTTTACACAACACATCAAACAATACACCCTCCTGTTTTTTAGTTAAATGATGCACTATCAAGAGTTTGTGGTGGAGGGTGTAGGAGAACCCAACCCTAGACTTAGATACATAACATATGGCATCCAGTTGATACTAGCACCAAGGTCACATAATGCCTTTTTATAATTGTACATCTCAATGATGCAAGGAATTATAAATGCACCTGGGTCTTTCTTTATCTCTTCTATTAAACTTAACTTAATAGCACTACAACTATGTGTCACTTCAATAGTGTCAAAATACATGTCAATTTTTGACATCAAATTCTTCATGGACTTAGCATACCCTGGGATCTGTTGAAGAGCTTCGAACAATGGGATATTGATCCATAGATTGCTAAGTTTTGCGAGGAACTTTGTCAACTCGTCCTTGTTATATTTCTTCATTAATCTTTGTGGAAAGGGTGAAGGAATTTTCATTGGGGTCACTACAACACTTTGAGATATATTCACCTTTTTCTCATCACCATTAATCACTGTAGGTGTCTCCTCCTTGTCACCTTTCTTTTCAACTATCATCGATTCCTCATCACCTGATTCATGAGACTTTGGAGTAATATCATTTGGCATTTCAAACCACTATATCTTTGCATTTTTTTGTTCATCAACATATTTTTCATCAACCTCAACCATATTTTTACCAAGATTTCTACCACTCCTATTGACGATTTCCATAACATAGGTATCTGTATTGGGATTGACCACCATGTTACTAGGTAGACCTCCTTTTGGCCTAGAATTGAGTAAGTTTAAAGTATGGACTACTTGTGTCTCCAATTTCTTGATGGAGGAAGAATGAGATGTGACTGTTTGGTTCAATTGTGAGAAGTCACTTTTCATCTCCCTTACCATTTTATTTGAATCTTCAACTTGTATCAGAATCTGGCAAGGACATCCTCAGCTTTATATTTTTTTGGGTTCAACAAGATTAATTCCTTTTCCTTAACACGATCATGAGAGGTCACATATCTATCATATCCTCTCTCCTTACACCTTTAATCTCAATCTTTATCCCATTTTCAATCACGATCTAGGTCTCAGTCATTGTAACCTTAATTACTGCATTATCTTTAGTAGGCGGGGAGAGAACCCCTGGATGGTTTTCGAAGAGCCTTATATCTTCATCAAGTACCTTAGATTCATCCTCATCTTAACTTTTAACATATTTAGAGGTAATGGCATTGATCTCTTTTGAAGGTTCTCCCATCACGTATTTAGTGAAGATGTCTGATTAGGTCATCACCTTGGCCATATTTTCATCTCTTTCATCATCCTTATTTCTTTTCTCTTTGTTGACATAAAATGTGATAGGAGACCCTATAGTTACTTCAGATTCCCAGGTTTTCCACCCTCTATTTTGCTTTGTAACTTGGTCGAGCAAAGTTAATGCAACCCCATAGGATATCTTGACAAGAGACCCTCTGGAAGCATTATTAATAATGGTTTTATTCAATTGGTCTAGTTCCCAAAAAATATTTGGAGAGTCATATTATCCAACACTTTATGGTTCGGGTATTGCATGAGTTTGTCATTGAGCCTTTGCCATACCTTATATAAGGGCTCACCACTAAGATAATCAAAATGCGTGATTTCGTCTCTTAGTTGTAGAATTCTACACGGAGGGAAATATCTATCAAAAAAGGCCTTTATAAGTTTGAATCTAGATATAATAGACCTGGCGAGTAGAGATCTCAACCATAAAACCACTTCCCCTATCAAAGAGAATGGGAAAAGCCTCCACTGAATAGACTCCTGAGTAATATGGGAAATATCAAATGGGGTGCATACTTCAATGGATATTTTATAATATAGTTTTACATATTTGTGTGCTTGGCCCCCGAATAAACCTTTCATTTATAACATATGGAGCATTACACTAGTGACATGGAATACTCTATTTCTTTCGGCGGGAGGAATGTGGATGGCACTCGTACACCCCACATCATTAAGATGATTTTCATTCTCGAAGTGTCCATCAAATGAGCTATCATTTCTCCCACTGTGGCTCATGGTGTCATTATTACTATGAAAATCACCTAACAAAAGAACAAAAACAACAAATAATGTAGACTAAAGCACTATGGCTAACCCAAGGTTACTAAAAACACGACACAAGTGAAAACTAGTATCCACTCCTCAGCAACAACGCCATTTTTTATAGTGCTCAACTTTCACATAAAATTAAGTTAAAGGATGACATAGTCAATATTTACCCAACAAAATTTGGGGCTGAATCCACAAGTTACGTGTGTTGAGAATGGGTTAAACCGTAATGCATCATTTAAATAAAACATAAAAGTAAATTGGGGGAGGAGTTTGATTTGAAAATTTGTTGAACACAATTGCAAAAATAAAACTAACAAAAGATTTAACAATTTATAGGTACCAAGTTGAGGGGAACCTTAGGGTTATGCTATTCTAGGTTGTGTACATACATGGGTAATTGAGAGTTTGTCTATGTTTTATCTAAGGGTTTTGGTTAGGATAGATTTAGGGCCTTATTTTTAACCTAAGACCCTAAATATAGTGTTTCAAAAAAAACACAAAATTTCACTCATGAATTCTTTAAAACATCTCATTAGCATGACAAGTTTACCAATCCATTACCTCAAACTAGCATCCTTATTTCTAAGATGATGCTTTTGATAACTAATTCAACTAACACCTTTATTTCTAAGATGATACTAAGAATTAAGCAAATTCAACTTGTTCTTCACAAATATCCTTCACCCACATCCCTCTTTCAAGGATGATATGGAGTCTTTGGGCAATTGGGGTTTTCACTCCTAATTCTAAAATTAAACATGGGGTAAATGTGAAGCCAAAATAATTAACTACTTATTTAGTCTAACAATCAACACCCACACATTATCCACCACCTAATCAAACATAAACCTAAGATATGAACTTAGCTACTCATGAAATTAAAGAGAAGAGATAAACCTAAATTAACATTTAACTCATCTATTGGAAAGCAAAATAAGTAAAATTTTGAACTTCAAGTTCAATTAAAAAAGATAAATTATCTCTTACAAATGCTCCTCAATTTCTTGGTCACTCACAAACTTGTTCCTATATCTCAAAATTGGAAAAACTGGCTAAAAGATGTTGTAATTGTGAAAGGAATTAACCTTTTGTAATTTGGGATTCATCTCTATAAAATTCTGATTTTGCCCCTGAGAATTTTTTGTCCTATCATTTAATTGCAATCATGACTCTTTGACCGCATAGCATCACATTACAATCGTGTACCTCTAACTTTCTTGACTAACAATGATCCCGACCCCTAGAGTGCGAGCGATTGCAGAACATGAGGGTCACCTCCAGGGCCTGATCTTTTGTTCTTTTTCTCTTTTTTCCCACTTTACTTTTTTTCCAGCTATGCCTCAACTAATTTTCATTAGATCTTCTGCAAAAGAATAAATACTAGAAATTAATGAATTTTACTAAAGAATTATCCCCATATAAACAATTAATTCATCATAGTGTGCAAGAAATTGGATACAAATGAGTGACAAATTTGCCACTTATTAGTAGACAGAGGAAAACTATAAGCACAAGAACCCCATTGATCATAACATGAGTGACATAGAAATACATATACTTCACATTAATATAAATTTTTTATTATGTCCCATACTTTCTACTGATAATTCATCACCGGAGAAACTAGTCTTTTTTACCTCAAAGATCTTTCCTATAATTTTCTCTAATTGATTTACTGTAGTTTCACTAGGAACATAAGCTTTATTTAGCATCTTCAATATAGCTTTATGATGCTCATCAGAATGCAATATTAAAGAACAAGGGAGATTTGAGCTGGAGTCTTCTTTAACTGATCTATAATGGAATAATCTGCTAATTTCATCCTTTTTAAGAAATCTTTGACTTTTTTCTCAGTAATAGTTTTCTTGAGAGATAATTGGCCATTCATCATTGGTTTGGTCTTCCTTAACTCTTCCAAATCAAAACACCTTCCTGAACAAGCCTAAACCGCTATTTCATTTATTTCATCCATAATTTCCTTCCCTTGATATGTCATCACGGGATGCTTATAATTCTATGGGACTTTTTTGTTTCACCCATCGGAAGTTTTATCACCGACTTAAGGATAATAGGCCCAACAAATACCATTTTAACAGTTAGGATAGGCTTGTTTGAATTTCCCAATACAATTAATTTTAGTTTCCCCTAACTCTGACCAATAGTTTCTCCATCTTCCTTGATGATCGGTATGAGTTTCTTCTTGTTTGCTTGAGTTTTATCCTCTACCAGCTATTTTGCACTAAACAATACTACTTTTATCTAATCCGTGGAATTTACTAAATTTTCCATATTACTTAGGATCCTAAAGATAGGCTTGTATGAAACCATGGACTCCCTACCATCAATAACACTTCCAACATATTTAATTCAGCATGGACTGCAAATGGGCTTTGATTGATGTTTGGAGCCTCTATGGATTGCACCATAATTTAATTCGTGTTAATCAGATCCTAGATAGTTTTCTTCAAGTACCAAAATTTTTTTGCATCATGCCCTAGTGTAGCAGATCAATAGGCACATATCAAAGAAGAATTAAGACTTCTTGGAGGTGAAGTGAGAGCTTTTCTTTGATTTGACTTAAAATAGTCAATGCTCTTAGTATCTGCAATAAGATAGTGTATGATTCCCCAATAGGTGTGAAATTATTCTTATCTCATATCCTTTCTTATACTCTATATGTGGAAGGTTTCTGGTATATTTGTGGAGATAGAGGACAATTTTGAGTAGTTGGTGCATGTAATAATGGGTAAGAAAGGGATTGAACAAATGTTTGTGCACTATATAATGGATATGGAGGTAGGGGGAATGGAGTATAATTGGTTTTAGGGAGGATAGTACTATTGGGTGTGCTTATATATAGCTTAGGTATAAACGTGGGCTTGAAACTGAGGATAATGGTGAGGTGGCCTCCTTGATTACGTGGTCTAGTTACAATAATAACTACATCTTCCTTCTTCATCTTTACTAAAAAAATTCTTGGTTCACTCTAAATTTCTTAGGTAGTGCCCTTTAATGCAGCAAAAGCTCACAATTCGATCGGTGTTAATCCCATCTTCTATTCTTTCTCCTATTTTTATGACTAAAATAAAAGAATTACCAATAGCTAGAAGCAAGTACTAAAATTAGGTTTTGTCTTGTGCCTTTTCATGACCCGACTTTCGAGTCATGATGCCACCTACCTTGTCCTACCGGTAGGTAAGCCAATACCGTAACTCGGAGCTAATGCAATGGGTTACCCTGGTAAGAACGTCCAATCATGAACCCTATGCATGAACACAATAAAACAACAACATTTCATAACTAAGACAACCGATATTCAAATACAGATCCCATGGCCTGATACCATTAATACAAGATCTTCTAAACTTGATAAGAGAAATTTACAATCTTGAAATCTAAAATATCTTAGATAATCTCATACATTTATCTTGATAACAAAAGAAAAATAAAGATATAGGGGAAGGAGGGAAACTCGATCTCCAAGAGTTCACACTATCTTCAAATAGTTAACTCGCACAAACTAGCTCAACGACAATGACTAGAAATAGGTCTGCACTAAAAAGGTACAGAAGTGTAGTATGAGTACCAAAACACGGGTACTTAGTAGGCATCATCGGCCGATTGATCTCAAATATAATGAAAAGACGATATAAGATAAAACAATAATCTCAAAGTCAAGGGATAGGATCGAACCTGAATCTGCTTTGATACCACCTTAACAACATCTATACTACTAAAGCAAAAACACGACATACTATCTCAATATACTCCATAACCACCATAACAACTAGTATTATTTTGGAATCATAAAGACATAAACACAATTGCAAAGAATATAATCACCATAATCATTATCAACAAAAGAGAGCACAACAAAGAACTTGTCATGGCGTCCTATACCACCGGAGAGTACACAAAAGAATATTAAACAAGAACCCATCACGGTGTCCCATAGTACTAGAGAGTACACCATAGGAATACTACATTTAATACAATAAAGCACAACTGTTTCATCAATTGGCCAAAACCATAGGTAGCTCAACCCCGCTATAGCTTATTACCGAAATCCATATCTAAATACCCATACCATAATTTAACATAACAAAAGTAATATGGTCATAGAATATATATATATATGCAGTCACTAATTCTATAATTCTTACATAAACATCGCGTGAAGTCTATACTAATTAACCTTATTTCCCATGAATAAATAGATTACAATCCTTATAATTACTAGCCATCAATTGGGAGAAAACTACAAGCCATCCATATTATAGTTTATTCATCTATCCTAATGCCATTCTTTAGTTAGCATCTTCATAATATGAGACATCAATGAAGCCATCTCAACCTCACATATTGGAAGATAATCTAATTAACCATCATGAAATACTAGGTCCATCATCACTAAGCATGTCACAACTTTAAGGACTAGTTTCCATATTTTAATCAATTAAAGTCCACCAACTAGTCTACTAGGTTTCTAGCCTTCAAAGTGTAATCACATATTTTAGAAGTAACTAGTTGTCACATAAGCCCTTTTTATAGGCAAGATTTCATAATATAACCTCTTATTCAAGTCAAGTAGATATAGTAGGTTAGCCCTTGATTCTACGCAATATTACACATACCACTAAGTCTTTACTCAATATTAGGCAAAGATTTCCTCTAGTTACTAATTAGCATCAACAAGGGTCACACCTCTTATTTAGTAATTAGGAACAAGAAATGAATAGGAATTTACCAAGAGAGACCTTATATCTAAAGCACGTAGGCGGTTTGCCCCACACAGCCTAACCTTACAAATATCAATACATATAAGTAATTTTCCCCACCAGGCATCGTAGCCTTCTTACCTCTTTCGGATTCACCAGGAACTATTATATCATCAAAATATCCTCCAGATTCATCAGGCATCATCATAATATCAACATATTCCTTCGAATTCATCGGGCATCATCAAAATATCAACATTCCTCTAGATTTATCGAGTATCATCATCATATCAACATATTCCTCTGGATTAACCAGCCATCATCATTATATCAACATATTCCTCCAGGTTCATCGGGCATCATCATCATATCAACAAGTCTCCCATTTCGACTACATACATCTACTACATAGTTGAACCAATAATCATACACGAACGTTCACAATATAAGGAGGTAGGGATGTAGGATAACACTTTGCAATTTTACTTTCCTAATAAGCTTCACACGTAAAATGAGCATAATAATAGCATGAGTATTTACAAGACATGCACAATAATCACTTAACAAGATTTTTCAAGTCATGATCACAATATAATCCAAAAATCAAGTTCAACCATCACAACTCCTATATATATAGCTTAGACAATCACCACGTATCTAGGTCACTAAGAATTTACCTAGTTCAAGTTTAAGGTGGGTCAGGTTCCATTTCTAAATTCCCATGAAAGCCAAAGCTTTACTAATACAAAACTAGCTTCTACCCGGGATTAGACTAAGTCATCTAAGTCACCTCATAAGGGCTTATCAATCCTTATTAAACCTAAAGGGGAAAATTCTTCAAATATCCTTTCTAAGTCAACCCAGCATCAAGGTCACTTCCTAACTAGACAACATATATATAAGGCAAAATCACCCTTAAGATTAGTAAAGAATATTATTCTTATCTATTAGACAGACTATAGAATCCTTATACTAGCTGTAAGACTATAAGTGAATTACCCAAGGGTTCTAAGCTAAGGATCCTACATTACACTAAACAAATTTGATTGCATAATCAACCAACTAATCTCAAGGTTCACCATTTAATCAATATCATCTAAAATCCCCACCCAATATCGCAAGATATCAATATTTAAATTACAAACAAGCTCAATCTAGTCTACAGGTAAGCCTAACCTACCTTAAGTCTAAGAAACCCATGAACTAACGAGCTTTTCCTTTATCTTTTCTGAAGCTTCCTCTTCCACCAGCAATACTATTAACAATACAATTTTAGCATTACAACAAGAATGGCAATAACTATTATGACACCATTGTGCCATGTGTTTCTAATGGACACTAAAACCCCAATTGGGTTTCACTCTTGGAAAGGAGTTTCCAAGACCAACCTATATCCTAACTATCCTTAGGGATTTAAAACCCTTACATAATTTGAGTCAATCATTGAAGGTTGGGGTTACAATTGACCCTCAATGACTTAGGGTTTTTGAGTCAAGAAACCATGAAATCAACACCAAATTAGAGTAATTCTTACCTTAGATTGTAGCAAGAATCAATCACAAAATTTGTTTAAGCTCTAATTCAACCAATAACACATACTTAGAAGGTATTACTCTCCATTACAGTTTTTAGGTTATAAGGGAGGGACAAAATGGCTAAAATTCGTACAAGATAGCAATTAAATATAGGCCAACCAACCCTCTGACGTCACGGTCGCAGATTTGCAGTCACACCTCCTTCCCCGTGGTCGCTGTGCCTTGTTGTATGCCATGCATGGCTGAAGCTTCAAACTTGGTTCTGAGCTTTGGCTAATGCTTTGTGATGCATTCGGGGTCCGTTTTGAACAAATAAGATTTGAAACCTCATAGATTTTGATGCTCCATATGCAATGGCAAAGCTGAATTTCAGATGTGGTACTATTTTACTAAGGTTTTTGCTTAATAGTCAATTAGGACCAACGAAGACTTCAAATTGAGAAAGGGGTTCTAAAAGCCTAAATGACCTGTCAGATAACTGCACTATCGATCCCCGCAAGTTACTAATGACTGGGGATGGCTATGGAGAAGATCTATCATCAGAAATAAGCAAGAATACAGATAATGTCCTGAAAGGTCATTACAACATCCACTACTAAGGAACTTTCCTCCCCGAAAGTTAAAGACAAGCAAGTGACTAAAGTCTCGAACAAGTTAGGATACTGGGCCCTCATCTCACTCTTGATCTCCCAAGTAGCTTTCTCTACCAGGCGATGCCTCCACAAAGGAATCTCCTTAGTACGCAATCGCCTTACATCACTAGCCAAAACAAGCATGGGTTTCTCCACAAAGGATAACTGATCATCCAACTGGACTGAGTCCCATATAAGCACATAAGAAGGATCCGAAATATACTTCCACAATATAGAGACATGGAAAACTGGATGGACAATGACAAAGTCTGGAGGTAGAGCTTACTCATAGGCCACCTCTCCAACTACACAAAGAATCTCAAAAGGACCAATATAGCGAGGGCTAAGCTTACCCTCCCTTCCAAACCTCATCATACCTATCAAAGGTGAAAATAAAAGAAACACATAATCACTCACTCCGAATCTTAAGGCATGGAGTCTATGGTCAGCATAGACCTTCTGCCTACTCTAGGATGCTCTCAACCTATGCCGAATCACCCAGACTTTATCTAATAAGTCCTGAAGTAAACCTGTACAATAGGGCATAACCTCGAATATCTCAAACTATGCTATAGGAGAACGACACCTTCTACCATACATTTCCTCATAAGGAGCCATCTCAACACTCAAATATTAACTGTTGTTGTTGGCAAACTCTATCAACGCTAAGTGCTGATACCACTGACCTCCAAAGTCTATAACACCAGCTAATAGCATATCCTTAAGCACCAAAATAGTCCACTCAGACTGACCATCCTTCTGTGGATAAAAGGTTGTAGTCAAATTTACTCGAGTGCCCAACTCCACCTAAAATGCTCTCCAAAACCTCAAAGTGAACACAGAACTATGATATGATATGATAGACATAGGGACCCCATGTTAACGGATGATCTCTCGAACATAAATTTGAGCTAATATCTTAGCACCTAAAGTTATTTGAATAGGAATGAAATGTGTTGACTTGGTGAAACGATCCACAACAACCCAGATACCATCGTGACCACGGGAAGTACAAGGCAAACCACTAATGAAGTCCATAGTGATCTTTTCCTATTTCAACTAGAGAATGGTAAATCTCTAAGTCAATCCATCAGGATGCTGGTGCTCGGCCTTAACCTGCTAACAACATAAGCAACGGGCTACAAAGTTTCCCATATCTATCTTCATACCTTCCCACCAATACAACTGCCTCAAATCTCTATACATCTTTGGTATACCTGGATAAATAGAATATGTAGAACTGTGAGCCTCATGCAAAATAGACTAAATCAAATCATCAAGTCGAGAAACACAAATACAATCCTAAAATCTCAAGATACCTTCAGAATCTACGGTGTGTATCCCAGACTCACCACCCACTACCCAATCTCGGAGAAGGCACAACTTATCAGCCTCAAACTGACGATTACAAATCTGCTCAAATAGGAAGGACCTCACCTCTACACAAGCGCAAACTCTCACAGAATCTAAAATATTAAGGCAAACCATCAAATTAGATAAGGACTAAACGTCCTATGCCAATGTCCTCTGAGATGAAATACATGCTAAATTACCCATACTCACCGCCTTATGACTCAAGGCATCTGCCACTATATTAGCCTTACATAGATGGTACAAGATAGAAATATCATAGTCTTTTAGCAACTCATCCAACTATGCTGGCGAGTATTAAGCTCTCGTTGGGTTATAAAATACTGAAGACTATGATGATTGATGAAAATCTCATAATGCACACCATACAAATAATGCCTTCAAATCTTGAGTGTGAAAACTACCACCACTAACTCTAAATCATGAGTAGAGCAGTTGCGCTCATGCACCTTATTCTGCCTAGAAGCATAGGTAGTGACACCACTTTGCTACATCAAAACACATCCAAGACCAACAACAGAGGCATCAGAAAACACAGTAAATCCCTTCTACTTAACTGGAAGAGCTAATACTAGGGTTGAAGTAAGACAATCCTTAGGCTTTCTAAAGCTCGACTCACACTCTTTGAACTATCCGAAAGGAACTTTATTTTGAGTCAACTTAGTCATAGGGGATGATTAGGTAGCAAAGCTCTTAACAAAATGCCTATAATAACAAGCCAAAGCAACAAAGCTGTGAACCTCAGTTTGGGAGATAGGCTTAACCTAATCATGAATCGGTGAAATCTTAACCGGGTCTATGATAATACCCATCTTGGACACCACGTGTCTGAGAAAAGATACTACCTCAAGCAAATATGCACACTTGGAGAACTTGGAAAAAAGCACATGCTCTCTCAAAACTTAGAACACAACCCTTAAATATTGTGCATACTCTTCACTATTCATCGAATATACACGGATATCATCAATGAACACTATGATAAAGAAGTCTAGATAAGGTCTGAACACACGGTTCATCAAGTCCATCAATGCGGTTGGAGCATTAGTCAGCCTAAAAGGCATCACCAAAAACTCATAGTGACCCTAATGGGTCCTGAAGGCTGTCTTTGGGATACCCTTAGCTCGAGTCCTCAACTGATGATAACTTGACATCAAATCTATCTTAGAAAATACTATTGCACCCTAAAGCTGGTCAAACAAAACATCAATGTGACGCATAGGATAATGGTTCTTCACTGCCACTTTAATAACATGTATATAATCAATACACATCCGCATCGATCCTTTCTTCTTCTTTTCAAACTAATTAGGGGCTCCCACAAGGACACACTCGGTCTACTAAACCCCTTACCAAGAAAATCCTGAAGTTGACAGTTTAGGTCCTTATCCCTGTAGGAGCCATATTATAAGGTGCCATAAAAATAAGTTGCGTACCAGGATCAAGGTCAACAGCAAACTCAATCTCACGGTCAGGGTGAATACCAGGCAGATCTTCAAGAAACTTACACACAATTGAAATAGAGTCAAGTGTCGGACTCTCTACAGAGGTATCATATACATAAGCAAAATAAGACTTGTAGTCTCTCAACATAAGTCATCTTGGACAAACCTAAGAAATAATCCCCGTCGACTGGGACTAATTACTCCCAGCCATATGACTGGGGGTATGTCGAGCATGGCTAAGGTAACGGTCTTGGCAAAATAATCCATGACTATATGATAGCTGGATAACCAGCTCATGCACGGAATCACATCAAAATCTAGCATATCTAGAATAATAAGATCACATAAGTATCAATAGCACTAACTATCACAACACATGGTCTGAATATTTGATCTAAAGAATCACCCACTGGAGTAGATACACATAATGACATGACTAATATATCACTAGTCAACTCCAACTGTGGTGTATAATAAGCAGATATATAAGAATAAGTGGATCTAAGATCAAGTAATGCAAGAGCTGACTTTTGGTAAACTAAAATTGCACCTGTGACTACTACATCCGAAGTCTCATCCTCGAGCCTATCAGGTATTGCATACAACTGACCACGCTTGCCACTTGGCTAGGCACCTAAATGACCACCTGACCTACCTACCAGAGTACCACCTCGAGCACCCTAGTAACCACCTCTAAGACTTCATGCACCACCCCTATCTGTAGAGGAACTTCCCTAATGGGAGTAGCTTCCTGAGCTGAAATAACCATTACCCCACGACTAGGGTACTCTCTAGAGAAATGACCAGGAAGTCCACAAGTAAAATAAGACTCGTGAGAATAAACAGAACATACATAATTGGGTGATTCATCATAAATTCCATGCCTAGCATAGCCCACAGATGAACCTCTCATAGACTAATCACTGCCCTTTTTAAGGTGCCCACTAGTAATAAACTGATCCCCATCAGTTGTCCTAAGAGTTTCCTTAACTGGTTAACTTTGAGACTGAAAAGATGGATGTGGAGGTTGTCCATCATAAGAAATACCACCTCTGAACCAGGAACTACTACAGCTCCCGCCAAATTTTCCCTGATACTTAGATCTCTTATCATGACCCTCACGCGGCATATCCTCCATCATCCTGGAATGATCAACAACCTCAGCAAAGGTCCTATCAGCAGCAACTAAACTCTGAGTAGCCATCCTAATAGGTAGTTTCAATCCTCACACTAAGCAGCTAAGCCTCTCATACTCCATAACTAAGATAGCAGTTGTATGCCTAGCCAACTCAAAGAAATGATCCTAATACTTAAAGACTATCATAAAACCCTAATCTAATCTAGAGAAATGATCCCTCAAAACAATTTCTAAGGCTGGGTTTCATGAACTTCTCTAAGAATATCTAAGAGAACTAAGCCTAAGAGAGAGGGGAAGATCCAACTGATCTAGAACTCATAAAACCCTTCCACCAGTGTCTAGCGGACAAGTCCAACTGAAATGTGGTGTATTCCACACCACGAGTCTCCACAGGGCCTAATCCACAAAGTCTATCCTCACAAGCAGTCAAAAACTCAATTGCATCCTCTCCAGGAGCACTGGCAAATCTAGGCAGAGCCAACTTCAAGAACCTAACCAACATCTCCTGATCATCGACAGACATAATAGGTTGCATCACAACTGGATAAAAAACTACTAGAATAAAAGAAACCTCAACTCCAAAAACTGCAGTTCTAGGCTGCAGTCCAGCTCTAGTAGTCTGCGAACTATTAATAAAACTAAACAACTGAACAAAAGATTCTATAAGTAAAAAAGAGGGAATGAATCCTGGTAGAGCTTGAGTTGGTCCCTATCCCACAGTTTGGTGAGGTGGAGGAGTCTCTAGCTTTGGTACAGTAATAGGGTCTGGGGGAAGTGCACCCTAGTCCATAACTGAGGATAAATCATGAGTCTGGGTCTCAGGACCCTCCGCGTGTATCATTGAAGTACGAGTCCTAGGTATGAAAGAGTTAAGTCAACAAAATGTCCTACAAACCAACTTAGACTCTTAGCATTATAAGAATGAAACAAATGAAAGACTCTTAAGAATATCCCATAGCTTCCCGAATATAGAAAATAAATGTCAACGTTCTGATCTGCAAGACTCTATTAGACACTTGCTCTTGTATCAATAATGTCGGTGAAACCTAGGCTTTGATACTAATTTGTCATGACCCAAATTTTGTGTCATGATGTCACCTACCTTGTCCCACTATTAGGCAAGTCAATACCGTAACCCAGAGCTAATGCAATGGGTTACCCTGGTAAGAACGTCCAATCTTGGACACTATGCATGAACATAATACAATAACAATATTTCACAACTAATACAAGCTATAGTCAAATACCAATCTCATGACCTTATAGTATTAATAAAAGAGCTTCTAACCTTGACAAGAGAAATTTACAATCTCAAAATCTAAAATGGTTTCAAATAATCATCTTCATTTGTCTCAAAAATAAAAGACAAATAAAGATAGAAGGGATGGAGGGAAACCCAATCTCTAAGATCTCACCCTTTCTCCAAATAGTCAAATCACACAAACTAACTCAACGACAACAACTAAAACATAGGTCTGTACCAAAAAGGTATAGAAGTGTAGTATAAGTACCAAAACATGGGTACTCATTAGTCATTGTCCTGCTGAGCTCAAATATAATGTAAAGACAATATATAGTAAGACAATAATCTCAATTTCACGGGATAAGATCGAACCTGAATCTGCTTTGATACCAGTGGAACAAAATCTACACTACTAAAGCAAAAACATGACATACTATCTCAATATACTCCATAACCACAATAACAACTAGTATTATTTCAAAAGCATAAAGCCATACACACAATAGCAAAGCATCTACTCACCATAATCACTATCAACCATCTTTACAACATAAAGAACAAAAACTTACCACAACGTCCCACACTGGCGGGAAGTACATGAAACAGAGCACATTAAAGAACTCATCAGGGTGACCCATACCATCAGAGAGTACATAAAAGAATATCAAACAAGAACCTATCAAGGCGTCCCATACCACCAGAGATTACACCAAATGAATACAACCAATAATACAATAAAGCATGACTACTCCATCAATTAGCCAAAACCACGGGTAGCTCAACCCCACCATGGCTCATTATCAAAATCCATATCAAAATACCTATACTGTAATTTAACATAACGAAATCAATATGGTTATAGCATAGATATGCAATCTCTAAATCTATAATTCTTACATAAACACCATGTGAGGTCCATACTAATTAACCTTATTTCCCATGAATCAATAGATTACAAGTCTTATAATTACTAGCCATCAATGTAGGGAAAATTACAAGCCATCCATATTATAGGTTATTTATCTATACTAAGGCTATTATTTAGTTAGCATCTTCATGATATGAGATATCAATTAAGCTATCTCAACCTCACATATTGTAAGATAGTAAAATTAACCATCATGAAATACTAGGTCCATCATCACTAAGAATGTCACAACCTTAACGACTAGTTTCCATATTTTAATCAAGTAAAGTCCACCAAGTAGTTCACTAGGTTTCTTGCCTTCAAATTGTAATCACATATTTTAGAAGTAACTAGTTGTCACATAAGCCCCTTTTCTAGGCAAGATTCATAATATGATCTCTATTCAAGTCTAGAAGATATAGTAGGTAAGCCCTTGATTCTCCGCAAGATTACACATACCACTAAGTTTTTAACTCAATATTAGGAATAGATTTCCTCTAGTTTCTAATT